>NC_137044.1:34848105-35078105 GCF_032717465.1 Coenobita brevimanus
TTGAAATAGAGTGGCTTAAAATGGGTGGGACAATCCTTTAACCATATAGATTCGTGATAAGCTAAAAAAGCATTAGCAAGGCTGGGTCCAAGAGGATTTCCCATAGCCACTCCGTCGACTTGTTTAAAGTAAGAACCATTAAAAGTAAATAGTATTGCACTGACAATGAGAGCAGTCTATGAAATTGGTCTTTATTTAACCCTCCAATGTTGTTAGTTTCATTAAACAAAGTATCACGGCAGATATCCACAGTTTCATCAAGGGGGATATTTGTGAATAGGGATTTTACATCAAATGAAGCCATGAAACAATCGTTAAATTTAAGTTCACAAATTTCTTTAGCAAAAGAAAAAGAATCTTTCACAGTGTAATCATTAAAAGTTATCGGAGACAGCAATGGAACAAGATACTTAGCAAGATTATAATTGACAGTGTTTAGGGCAGATAGTATAGGACGAAGTGGGCAGTCCTCTTTATGAACCTTGTATTGTTTGCCTAAGGTTCATAAGGAGGACTGCCCACTTCGTCCTATACTATCTGCCCTAAACACTGTCAATTATAATCTTGCTAAGTATCTTGTTCCATTGCTGTCTCCGATAACTTTTAATGATTACACTGTGAAAGATTCTTTTTCTTTTGCTAAAGAAATTTGTGAACTTAAATTTAACGATTGTTTCATGGCTTCATTTGATGTAAAATCCCTATTCACAAATATCCCCCTTGAAACTGTGGATATCTGCCGTGATACTTTGTTTAATGAAACTAACAACATTGGAGGGTTAAATAAAGACCAATTTCATAGACTGCTCTCATTGTCAGTGCAAGACTGTTACTTTACTTTTAATGGTTCTTACTTTAAACAAGTCGACGGAGTGGCTATGGGAAATCCTCTTGGACCCAGCCTTGCTAATGCTTTTTTAGCTTATCACGAATCTATATGGTTAAAGGATTGTCCCACCCATTTTAAGCCACTCTATTTCAAACGCTACGTGGATGACACGTTTGCCATTTTTAGGTCCCCATCTCATGTGCCCTTGTTTTTGGATTATTTAAATTCTAAACATAAAAATATACAGTTTACCTGTGAAACGGAGCAAAATAATAAACTCCCTTTTTAGATATTTGCATAGAGAGAACAGAAGGAACTTTTACAACGTCAGTATACAGGAAACCTACATATACAGGATTAACTACTAAATTTAATTCAAACGTTCCCCTCCAATATAAACGTAATTTAATTCTAACTCTGGTGACTAGGGCATATAATTTATGCTCCTCATATTTTTCTCTACATAATGAGCTTCAGTTTCTGAGGAAAACCCTGTACCACAATGGATTCCCAACTAAATTTGTAGATAAGTATATTGGAATACAGCTAACTAAATTAAGAACCAATACTTTGAAAAAAATTCACACGGTTGAGAAAGCTAAAGTTTATTTTTCAGTACAGTATTTAGGTCCAAAATCAAATTTTTTACGTAACAGGATAATCAAACTAATGCACGACTTTTATCCGCAGATATCGTTGAGGGTGGTGTTTAAATCTCCCCAAATCCTGTCTCAGTGTTTTATGTTTAAAGACCGTGTCCCGGATGCCCTGCAGTCCTCGGTGGTGTATCGATTTCAGTGTGGGTGCTGTAATGCATCCTATATTGGTCAAACTAAGCGCCATCTAGCTACCAGGATTGCCGAGCATCAGGGAAGGTCTCATAGGACAGGACTCCCAATCTCGAAACCATCATTTTCTGCAGTTCGAAATCATTCAGATTCGGAAAGTCACCCTATAAATAACCAGAACTTTCGAATTTTGTGGCGAGGACTTTGATGCATGGTCGTGGAGAGTACAGACGTGTTTCCTGAGCTCTCCTCTAGCTATAGGGCTGCTTCACCGGCATAGATTTTGCTTTTCCGCCACTAGGGCGTTTTTTAAATAAAGTTAGGATTAGTTAGTTCTCATTTTCCTCCCCTCCCGGTTAGAGATACAATAGGTTTTTGTATCTATTTCCTGAGTTTACCTTTGCTTATCGCCCACGGAGGGTCCCCCCCACTGATCGCTCTGGGGCGTGAACGAACACGGTCGGGCCTCCCTGGAGTGGTTTGAGAGGGCAACCTCAGATTTAGGTGTTTTGCCCCTGGTTGTTGGTCCCTTGTTTGTCTTCTCACCTTCTTCCCACTTCCCCCGTTAGGGGGGAGTGGTACTATGGAGGACGCCCCTACTGCCTCCCCCCCCATCAGGGGGGGAGGCGGTCCTGACCGACCCCCGACTGAACCACGGACAGACCGATCCCAGACTGAACGGCCCCAGACACGCACCCCGCTAGACATCAATATAAACAACGCCTCCTTCGTCCTACTACATGCGGTTGGTTCCACTCCCCTGTCCAGCCTCAATCCCTTCATTATCAAGAAGGTGATTGACGGGTGTGCCGGTGAGGTGGAACAGGTGAAAAAAACTTGCTAGTGGGGACCTTCTAGTAAAGACAGTAAACTCGCGTCAGGTAAAAGATTTGATGATGTTGAGTAAGTTCCACTGTTATGATGTTGTGCCGACGATCCCTCACTCCATGAATTCCTGTAAAGGTGTTATCACCTGCAGGGACCTCATGGTCATGGACGAGGATGACATCATCAGTGAACTTGCTCAGCAAGATGTAATTGAGGCCCGATTCATAACCCGTTACCAGGAAGGCATAAGGACGAAGACAGCCACAGTAGTATTGACTTTCGGTAAAGTATCTCTCCCTACTAATGTGAAAGTAGGATATGAAATTGTTAATGTGAGACCTTACATACCCAATCCCCTTCGTTGTGGAAAATGTCAACTCTATGGACATCATGAAAAGGCTTGTCGAGCTTCAAACGTAGTATGTGGCAAGTGCGCAACTGTAGGACATTCTGCTGACCGCTGTACATCAGAGACTGAGTGCTGCTTTCACTGTAAGGATGCTCACCCCACTTCCTCTAGGGCTTGTCCCAAGTGGAAGGAGGAGAAAGAGGTCTGCACAGTGAAAGCAACTGAGGGCATATCCTTTTACGATGCTAGGAAGAAGGTGAAGGAGTTGCATGCAACTCCCAAGCCTAATGTCTCCTATGCATCGGCGGTTGTGTCCCGTCCCGTGATGTGCACCGTGGAGACACAGACTGACCTTACCTTCGCTCCACATGCCACATGCACTACCTCTAAGTCTAGACCCCCTGTACGTTCCAACTCTCTTACAGACATCCCTATTGCCACTTCTTACTCTCAGGCTGCCGCTGCTCCTTCGCAGTCAGTGCGGTCAAAACAGAAGCCTGACAAGTCAGATAAAATTAACTTGACCACCCTCACCAAACAGTCACGTCCTCATGTCCTTCCCGCTCCTGGTCCAGCGAGGGAGAGAAAGAATAGCTCTTCCTCGGTGGATTCTGGGAGCCTTGTTATTGATGAGAATATGGAGATCTCCACAAGTAAGCACCGGGAAAGGTCCCCCGGTAGCCACTCGCCTGGTGGCGGGCGGCATAAAAAAACTAAACACACTGGCCCCCCTCGTAAATCTTAAACCGCCGCATTCACTATACTACAGTGGAATTGTAGAGGTATTGGGAATAAGTTACAAAATATAGCAATCTTGCTTTCACTACACAGGCCAGACGTTGTTTGTTTACAGGAGACGCGCCTGGAGGATCATCCTGATCCTTCACAGTTCAGACACTACCACTCGTATAGAAGATATGAAGGTCACGGAGTTGCCATATACACACACAAATCACACCCACAAACGGAAGTGATTCTAAATTCTACTCTGGAAGCTGTCGCGTGCAGAGTAAAATTTAATAACACGTATCTGTCTATTTGCTCTCTATACTGTCCCCCACATGGCCCCATTGATAGTGATGCTTTAAATTCACTAGTGGAACATCTGCCTGGAAATAGGTTAGTGTTGGGCGATTTTAACGCCCATCACTATCAATGGGGTAGCTTGAGGATTGATGGTCGTGGGGAGCAAGTAGCCGACCTAATACTACAGTCCAACCTCTGTCTTCTGAACGATGGTAGAGCGACTCGTGTAGATGATCGTACTGGTAACTTTTCGGCCATTGACTTATCTTTGGCCTCCCCTGGTATACATCAAGATCTCTCATGGGACCCTTACGACGACTCCTTGGGAAGTGATCATTTACCCATCTGTCTTTCTTATACACGCGACATCATTTCGGACCCTCCACCTCCAAAATTTAACTATAAGAAAGCAGATTGGGGATCCTTCTCAAGGATCGCCAATTTAGATATATCTGGGGAGACCATAGATGTTAAGGTCGAAAATATAACTACTTCCATATTACACGCAGCTGAGGCTGCTATTCCCAAGACTTCTACAGTTCATGCGAAGCATAGAGCACATTGGTGGACGCCGGATTGCCGACAAGCATTAAGAAAACGCAATAGGAGATACAGGATTTTTGATAGTCAGCCCACTGAGAAAAATTTTATTGCATACAAACAGGCACGGGCTGAGGCAAGGAGAATAATAAGAAGGGCCAAACGTGACTCCTGGCGGTCCTTTGTGTCCACGGTGACTCGTACAACACCATTAAATAAAGTCTGGTCCACTATAAGATTATTAAATAACAAACGCCCATACTTCCCGTCACCACCTTGCAGGTGAATAACACCACCTATGACGAGCCCGTGGACGTTGCTAACATCCTCGCCAGGAGTTTTTCTCATGTAAGTAGCTCAGCCAATTATGACCCGCGTTTCCAACTTCATAAACGCACGGCTGAGCTACAGATATTAGACTTTGCCACAGAAGACGTAAACTCCCCGTACAACCAAGAGTTTACGCTAGATGAACTGCTCCTTGCCCTTAAATCCTGTAAAGACACCAGCCCTGGACCAGACACCATCACGTACGGTATGATCCAGCATCTTAATCAGGACAACCTGATTAAGATGTTAGCATTGTACAATGAGATTTGGGCGTCTCGAACGTTCCCAAACTCATGGCACTTTGCGCACGTCATACCGATACCGAAAGAGGCTGGTCGTCTTATGAATCCCACTTCATTTCGTCCTATTGTGTTGACTTCTTGTCTATGTAAGGTCATGGAGCGTATGGTTAACAATAGGCTTCTTTTTGTTTTAGAGTCGAAGAATTTGTTAAATGATCAACAATGTGGCTTCCGTAAATACAGAAGTTCACTAGATCATTTAATGAATTTGGAGCATTGTATTGCAGAGGCATTTGCCAATAAAGAATTCATGATAGGGGTGTTCTTGGACATCCATAAAGCCTATGACATGACTTGGCGACACGGTATACTAATGAAGCTCTATGCTTATGGTTTAAGAGGAAATTTACCTTTTTTTATTTCAAATTTCTTAAGGGACAGAACTTTCTCTGTCAAATTGCCCCGTAACGTAACATCGGATATATTTATCCAAGAAAACGGGGTGCCGCAGGGAAGTGTGCTTAGTCCTACCTTATTTAGTATTATGATCAATGATATTCTGTCATCAGCTCCCATCCCGAGGAATCTTAAATACTCACTCTACGCTGACGATTGTGCAATATGGCACTCTTCCCGTAATGCACAATTTTCGGCTGGGCGGATTCAAGCAGCCCTTGACTCCGTCAACCAATGGGCCTTGCAGTGGGGATTTAAGTTTTCCGTACGTAAGTGTGCCGCTATAGTTTTCACTAATCGTAACGTACCTAATTTGTGCTTAACTTTGGATAATCAGGCGGTACCTTTTCAAAATTCTGTAAAATTTTTAGGAATACATTTTGATCGTAGAATGAATTTTAAACTTCACGTTAATACTTTGCTTGCTCGTTGTGATAGATCGTTAAATGTCCTCAAGTACCTAGCGGGTACTACCTGGGGTGCCGACAGAAAATCTTTATTAATGGTGTATAAGTCCCTTATTCGATCGAAGCTAGACTATGGCGCAAAGGTGTATGGCTCGGTATCTGATGCCACGCTGAAAGGATTGGATGTGTTACAGAATAAATGCTTGCGAATGTGTCTTGGAGCTGTACGGTGTACCCGTGTGGCTCGTATGGAAGTGGAGGCGAATGTGCCTCCCCTCCGTATTCGCCGTGACCACCTGGCATTTTCCTATGGTGTAAGGACATTTAGGAAATGTAATATCGGCAATGTGGCCTGCACCCCCCTGCATCAATACCACCACCTTCTGCGGGGGGTGCGTCGGCCACTTGCCGCTCGCCTCCACTTACTGACTCAGGAGCTTGATGTGGACCCCAGTGACTGTGACAAGTTGGTGCTTAAAAATATAGCGCCTTGGGAGCCACCCGGCTTTTCAGTCGATGTTACATGGCTCCCAGCACCAAAGGCCAAGGCGCCGGAGGCGGAGGTCCACCACTTGTTTCGTAAGATCATTGTTCGTCACTTGGGGTCCCATCAATTGTACACCGACGGCTCCAAGTCGAGTGAATGTGTGGGTGCAAGTGTGTGGTCGACTGAATGTGCCCTCAGGTATCGGTTGCCGACTCATACATCTGTGTTTACTTCAGAACTTTTTGCTAATGACAAAGCCATAGACTATGCTCTCAATTCTAGACATGACTCATTTGTCATATTTTCAGATTCAAAATCAGCCCTTCAGGCAATTGCATCTTGTACTACGGACTCTCACGAGATCCAGGGCCGCATCGTTAATAAGTTGCATTCATGCAACAAGTCATTCACGCTGATCTGGGTGCCTGGTCATTGTCGTATCTACGGCAATGAGCAGGCTGACTTACTTGCAAAGTCGGCTGTAGAGCTCGAGGAGACTTGGGACGTTCCTCGTGATCTACGGTCGAGTCTCTCTCTCGGAAAGAAATCAATAAATCTTCTGTGGCAAGGTCAGTGGACCAGACTAAATATTCCAACTTGTAAGCCGTACCTGGGCGACTGGGACACTGCCAACCGTCCCAGTCGCTTAGAAGAAAAAGTGTTGGCACGATTACGGCTGAATGCCACCATTTTAACCCACATAAAACCATATATGGAAAGACGCTTCCCACCGCACTGTGACATCTGTAATGCGGTGTTATCTATTAGTCATATCATCCTGCGCTGTCGGCGATTTATTCGTGAACGTGCTTCACTTATAAATTACTGCGGCGCAGTAGACGGCCCTTTTCACCCTTTCCACCATCCTGGGTGATGGGGACATTGTTATGACTGATAAATTGATGGCTTTCTTGAGAGAGACCGGACTGATCAGAGTGATGTGACTTTTTTACTGCGTGGTTATGGTTTTTATGAACAGTAAATATGTATATATTGTAATATTAATTAGGGTTGACAGTTGACATATTTTAAATAGTTCCTCCTCTCACCGATCTATTTCTAATATAGATGTCCCCTACATTAAGCCAAGTTCCTCGCCTGACAGTCACCAGATGATGAGTGCAAGTGTGCAATATAGGAAGGTATTGGGCACTTGCAGTCGATGGTGGTCTGCTGGGCGAGGTTCTTCACTTTTTGTACAAATTATGTAAATACATTATATTATCTTGCTTAAGTTATTCTAATTAGGGACGACAGCTGACGTATATGGAAATGTTCCTGACTCGTCTGGTTCCCTTTCATATATTGATGTCCCCTATATAAGGTTGTGCTTCGACTGACAGTCACCAGGTGATGAGTGCAGGTATGTAATGTAGATAGGCATTACATATCTGTAGTCGATGGCGTTCTGTTAGTCGAGGTATTTTTACCATTAGTGTAGGTCTAGCTATTTGTCTCTGTAGGATTTAGTATAGGTTAGCGATTTGTCTGTTAGGTGATTAGTTTTAGGGTCTTTAGATTAGTTTGTCTTTATATTATAAGGTATAAAAAATAAAAAAACCAAGAAAAAATTAAAAAAATAAAAATACAAAAAAAAATAAAAATAAATAAGATTAAAATTATTATATATATATGTACGTTTGCATGAAAGTGTGTCTGTATGTATGCATGGAAGTGTGTGTGTGTGTGTGTGTGTGTGTGTGTATGTGTATGTATGTATATATATATGTTTGTATATATATGTATATATGTTTAAATGTATATACATATATATATATACTGTATATACACGGCCTTAATAACCAGGGGCTTCGGCCCCAATGGTTTATTGGCCGTAAAAAAAAAAAAAAAAAAAAAAAAAATTTTGTGGCGGAGACTTTGATGCATGGTCGTGGAGAGTGTAGACGTGTTTTTCGCTGCGCTCTTCTCTAGTATTCAGGGCTGCCTTACCGGCATTAGCTTCTTTTTTTTCACCCTTCTGGTGACGTTTAGGTTTAGCTAGTACTCAGTTACCTCCCCTCCCTGTTAGTCTTGAACAGTAGGTGTCTGTTCAAATAAACTGAGTTTACCTTTGCTTATCGCCCACGGAGGGTCCCCCCCACTGATCGCTCTGGGGCGTGAAGAAACACGGTCGGGCCTCCCTGGAGTGGTTTGAGAGGGCAACCTCAGACTTAGGTGTGTGGTCCCAGGCTGTTTGTCCTTTGCTTGTTTTCTCTCCTTCTTCCCACTTCCCCCGCTAGGGGGGAGTGGTACTATGGAGGACGCCCCTACTGCCTCTCCCCCCCTCAGGGGGGGAGGTGGTCCTGACCGACCCCTGACCGATCAACGGACTGACAGCCCCCAGACAGAACGGCCCCAGACTCGATTGCCTCTAGACATAAATGTTAAAAATGCTGAATTTGTAATTATCCATGCTCTAGGTTCCACTCCCTTGAGCAGTCTCAATCCCTTCATGATTAAGAAGGTTATTGATGGCTGTGCTGGGGAGGTGGAACAAGTGAAAAAACTTGTGAATGGAGACCTCCTTGTTAAGACATGTAATTCCTCCCAAGTTAAGGACTTGTTAAAGCTGCGCAAATTCCACTGCTATGATGTCGAGGCCAAGATCCCAACATCCATGAATTCCTGCAAGGGGGTTATCACTTGCAGGGATCTCATGGTGATGAGTGAGGAAGACATCATAGAGGAACTTGCTCAGCAAGATGTCATCGATGCCCGGTTTATAACTAGATTTTCCGAAGGCATAAAGACGAAGACGGCCACCATTGTTTTGACTTTCGGCAAAGTTTCACTCCCGGCACATATCAAAGTTGGCTATGAAATTGTTAATGTCAGACCTTATATCCCCAACCCACTCCGTTGCATGAAGTGTCAATTATATGGGCACATTGCTAAGAATTGTCGGGCTTCACAGTCAGTGTGTGGCAAATGTGCAACACAGGGTCACGATGCTGAGCAATGCACATCAGAGACTATCTGTTGCTTCCACTGTAAGGGTGCTCACTCCACTTCCTCTAGGGATTGTCCCAAGTGGAAGGAGGAGAAAGAGGTCTGCACGGTGAAGGCAACTGAGGGTGTCTCCTACTATGAAGCAAGGAAAAAGGTGAAGCAGTTGCATGCAACTCCTACGCCGAATAGGTCCTATGCTTCGGCGGTGATGTCCCGTCCCGTGATGTGCTCTGCTGGGACACAGACTGACCCTGACCCGGTTCCTCTTGTCACACATTCTACCTCTCCATCTCAGCCTCCTGTCCAATCCACTTCTCAACCTGATACCCCTGTTACAACTTCCTACTCTCAGGCTGCTGCTGCTTCTCAGGCAGTCAAGCCAAAAACGAAGCCTGACAACTCTTGTAAGAGTAATATGACCACCCTTACCAAGTCACGTCCTCATGTTCTTCCTGCTCCTGGCCCAGCGAGGGAGAGGAAGGGTAGCTCTTCCTCGGTGGAATCTGGGAACCTCGTAATTGATGAAAATATGGAGGTTTCCGTAAGCAAGCACCGGGATAGGTCCACCGGTAGTCGCTCGCCTTCTGGCGGGCGGCAAAAAAAGCCTAAACACACTGGCCCCCAACGTAAATCTTAAACCGTCGCTTTCACTGTATTACAGTGGAATTGTAGAGGTATTGGGAATAAGTTACACAATATAGCAATCTTGCTTTCTATACACAGGCCAGACGTTGTCTGTTTACAGGAGACGCGCCTGGAGGATCATCCTGATCCTCCACAGTTCAAACACTACCACTCGTATAGAAGATATGAAGGTCACGGAGTTGCCATTTACACACACAAATCACACCCACAAACGGAAGTGATTCTAAATTCTACTCTGGAAGCTGTCGCGTGCAGAGTAAAATTTAATAACACGTATCTGTCTATTTGCTCTCTGTACTGTCCTCCACATGGCCCCATTGATAGTGATGCTTTAAATTCACTAGTGGAACATCTGCCTGGAAATAAGTTAGTGTTGGGCGATTTTAACGCCCATCACTATCAATGGGATAGCTTGAGGATTGATGGTCGTGGGGAGCAAGTAGCCGACCTAATACTACAGTCCAACCTCTGTCTTCTGAACGATGGTAGAGCGACTCGTGTAGATGATCGTACTGGTAACTTTTCGGCCATTGACTTATCTTTGGCCTCCCCTGGTATACATCAAGATCTCTCATGGGACCCTTACGACGACTCCTTGGGAAGTGATCATTTACCCATCTGTCTTTCTTATACACGCGACATCATTTCGGACCCTCCACCTCCAAAATTTAACTATAAGAAAGCAGATTGGGGATCCTTCTCAAGGATCGCCAATTTAGATATATCTGGGGAGACCATAGATGTTAAGGTCGAAAATATAACTACTTCCATATTACACGCAGCTGAGGCTGCTATTCCCAAGACTTCTACAGTTCATGCGAAGCATAGAGCACATTGGTGGACGCCGGGTTGCCGACAAGCATTAAGAAAACGCAATAGGAGATACAGGATTTTTGATAGTCAGCCCACTGAGAAAAATTTTATTGCATACAAACAGGCACGGGCTGAGGCAAGGAGAATAATAAGAAGGGCCAAACGTGACTCCTGGCGGTCCTTTGTGTCCACGGTGACTCGTACAACACCATTACGTAAAGTCTGGTCCACCATAAGAATATTAAATAATAAAGGCCCATATTTCCCCATTACCACCTTGCAAGTAAATAATAACATCTATGACGAGCCCGTGGACGTTGCTAACATCCTCGCCAGGAGTTTTTCTCATGTAAGTAGCTCAGCCAATTATGACCCGCGTTTCCAACTTCATAAACGCACGGCTGAGCTACAGATATTAGACTTTGCCACAGAAGACGTAAACTCCCCCGTACAACCAAGAGTTTACGCTAGATGAACTGCTCCTTGCCCTTAAATCCTGTAAAGACACCAGCCCTGGACCAGACACCATCACGTACGGTATGATCCAGCATCTTAATCAGGACAACCTGATTAAGATGTTAGCATTGTACAATGAGATTTGGGCGTCTCGAACGTTCCCAAACTCATGGCACTTTGCGCACGTCATACCGATACCCAAAGAGGCTGGTCGTCTTATGAATCCCACTTCATTTCGTCCTATTGTGTTGACTTCTTGTCTATGTAAGGTCATGGAACGTATGGTTAACAATAGGCTTCTTTTTGTTTTAGAGTCGAAGAATTTGTTAAATGATCAACAATGTGGCTTCCGTAAATACAGAAGTTCACTAGATCATTTAATGAATTTGGAGCATTGTATTGCCAAGGCATTTGCCAATAAAGAATTCATGATAGGGGTGTTCCTGGACATCCATAAAGCCTATGACATGACCTGGCGACACGGTATATTAATGAAGCTCTATGCTTATGGTTTAAGAGGAAATTTGCCTGTTTTTATTTCAAATTTCTTAAGGGACAGAACTTTCTCTGTCAAATTGCCCCGTAACGTAACATCGGATATATTTATCCAGGAAAACGGGGTGCCACAGGGAAGTGTGCTTAGTCCTACTTTATTTAGTATTATGATCAATGATATTCTGTCATCAGCTCCCATCCCGAGGAATCTTAAATACTCGCTCTACGCTGACGATTGTGCAATATGGCACTCTTCCCGTAATGCACAATTTTCGGCTGGGCGGATTCAAGCAGCCCTTGACTCCGTCCACCAATGGGCCTTGCAGTGGGGATTTAAGTTTTCCGTCCGTAAGTGTGCCGCTATAGTTTTCACTAATCGTAACGTACCTAATTTGTGCTTAACTTTGGATAATCAGGCGGTACCTTTTCAAAATTCTGTAAAATTTTTAGGAATACATTTTGATCGTAGAATGAATTTTAAACTTCACATTAATACTTTGCTTGTTCGTTGTGATAAACCGTTAAATGTCCTCAAGTACCTAGCGGGTACTACCTGGGGTGCCGACAGAAAATCTTTATTAATGGTGTATAAGTCCCTTATTCGATCAAAGCTAGACTATGGCGCACAGGTGTATGGTTCGGCATCTGATGCCACGCTGAAAGGATTGGATGTGTTACAGAATAAATGCTTGCGAATGTGTCTTGGAGCTGTCCGGTGTACCCGTGTAGCTCGTATGGAAGTGGAGGCGAATGTGCCTCCCCTCCGTATTCGCCGTGACCACCTGGCATTTTCGTATGGACTACGAACATTAAGGAAAAGCAATATCGGCAATGTGGCCTGTACCCCCCTGCGTCAATACCACCACCTTCTGCGGGGGGTGCGTCGGCCACTTGCCGCTCGCCTCCACTTACTGACTCAGGAGCTTGGTGTCGACCCCAGTGACTGTGACAAGTTGGTGCTAAAAAATATAGCGCCTTGGGAGCCACCCAGCTTTACAGTGGATGTATCATGGCTCCCAGCACCAAAGGCCAAGGCGCCGGAGGCGGAGGTCCACCACTTGTTTCGTAACATCATTGTTCGTCACTTGGGGTCCCATCAATTGTACACCGACGGCTCCAAGTCGAGTGAATGTGTGGGTGCAAGTGTGTGGTCGACTGAATGTGCCCTCAGGTATCGGTTGCCGACTCATACATCTGTGTTTACTTCAGAACTCTTTGCTATTGACAAAGCCATAGACTATGCTCTCAATTCTAGGCATGACTCATTTGTCATATTTTCAGATTCAAAATCAGCCCTTCAGGCAATTGCATCTTGTACTACGGACTCTCACGAGATCCAGGGCCGCATCGTTAATAAGTTGCATTCATGCAACAAGTCATTCACGCTGATCTGGGTGCCTGGTCATTGTCGTATCTACGGCAATGAGCAGGCTGACTTACTTGCAAAGTCGGCTGTAGAACTCGAGGAGACTTGGGACGTTCCTCGTGATCTACGGTCGAGTCTCTCTCTCGGAAAGAAATCAATAAATCTTCTGTGGCAAGGTCAGTGGACCAGACTAAATATTCCAACTTGTAAGCCGTACCTGGGCGACTGGGACACTGCCAACCGTCCCAGTCGCCTAGAAGAAAAAGTGTTGGCACGGTTGCGGCTTAATGCCACCATTTTAACCCACATAAAACCATATATGGAAAGACGCTTCCCACCGCACTGTGACATCTGTAATGCGGTGTTATCTGTCAGTCATATCATCCTGCGCTGTCGGCGATTTATTCGTGAACGCGCTTCACTTATAAATTACTGCGGCGCAGTAGACGTCCCCTTCACCCTTTCCACCATCCTGGGTGATGGGGACATTGTTATGACTGATAAATTGATGGCTTTCTTGAGAGAGACCGGATTGATCAGAGTGATGTGACTTTTTTACTGTGTGGTTATGGTTTTTATGAAGAGTAAATATGTATATATTGTAATATTAATTAGGGTTGACAGTTGACATATTTTAAATAGTTCCTCCTCCCACCGATCTATTTCTAATATTGATGTCCCCTACATTAAGCCAAGTTCCTCGCCTGACAGTCACCAGCTGATGAGTGCAAGTGTGCAATATAGGAAGGTATTGGGCACTTGCAGTCGATGGTGGTCTGCTGGGTGAGGTTCTTCACTTTCTGTACAATTATGTAAATACATTATATTATCTTGCTTAAGTTATTCTAATTAGGGACGACAGCTGACGTATATGGAAATATTCCTGACTCGTCTGGTTCCCTTTCATATATTGATGTCCCCTATATTAGGTTGTGCCTCGACTGACAGTCACCAGGTGATGAGTGCAGGTATGTAATGTAGAAAGGCATTACATATCTGCAGTCGATGGTGTTCTGTTAGTCGAGGTATTTTTACCATTAGTGTAGGTCTAGCTATTTGTCTCTGTAAGATTTAGTATAGGTTAGCGATTTGTCTGTTAGGTGATTAGCTTTAGAGTCTTTAGATTAGTTTTACTTTATAATATAAGGTATAAAAAATATAAAACCAAGAAAAAATTTAAAAAAAATAAAAATACAAAAAAAAAATTAAATAAGATTAAAATTATTATATATATATGTACGTTTGCATGAAAGTGTGTCTGTATGTATGCATAGAAGCGTGTGTGTGTGTGTGTGTGTGTGTGTGTGTGTGTGTGTGTGTGTGTGTGTATATATATATATGTTTGTATATATATGTATATATGTTTAAATGTATATACATATATATATAAATGGCCTTAATAACCAGGGGCTTCGGCCCCAATGGTTGATAGGCCGGGAAAAAAAAAAAAAAAAAAGATGCATGGGGACTTTGATGCATGGTCGTGGAGTGTGCAGACGTGTTTCTCTGGCTCTCCTCTAGCTGCAGGGTTGCCTCACCGGCTTTAGCTTTGTTTTCTCCGCCACTAGGGCGTTTTTCAATAAAGTTAGGTTAGCTAGACCTCATTTTCCTCCCTGGCCTTAGTAGATATAGTAGGTGTCTATATCTAATTACTGAGATCGCCTTTGCTTACTCACCTCTGGAGTGTACCCCCCACTGATCGCTCTGGGGTGTGAGTTACACACGGGCGCGTCCTCCCGAGAGTGGTTTGAGAGGGTAATCTCAGATTAGGTGTGTGTTCCCCGGGCAATTCTCCCTTGGTCGTTTTTCTCTTTCTTCCCACTTCCCCCTCACGGGGGAAGTGGTAACTATGGCGGACGCCACTGCTGCCTCCCTCCCCTTCAGGGGGGGAGGTAGTCCTGACCGACCCCCGACTGTCTCACGGACTGACTACCCCCAGACTGAACGGCCCCAGACACGTACCCGCCTTGACATTAATGTACATAACGCCGAGTTTGTTTTAATTCATGCGGTTGGTTCCACTCCCCTGTCCAGCCTCAATCCCTTCATTATCAAGAAGGTGATTGATGGATGTGCAGGAGAGGTGGAACAGGTCAAAAAACTTGCTAGCGGAGATCTCCTAGTAAAGACTGCAAATTCGTCCCAGGTTAAGGATTTGATGAAGATGAGCAAATTCCATTGCTATGATGTTGTGCCAACGATCCCTCACTCCATAAATTCCTGCAAGGGAGTCATCACTTGCAGGGACCTCATGGCCATGGAAGAGGACGACATCGTACATGAACTTGCTCATGAAGATGTAACTGAAGCCCGTTTCATCACGAGATTTTCCGAGGGCAGGAGGACGAAAACGGCAACGGTTATATTGACTTTCGGTAAAGTGACTCTCCCAACCCATATCAAAGTGGGGTATGAAATTGTTAACGTAAGGACATACATCCCTAACCCACTTCGTTGTTTACGATGTCAGTTATATGGACACCATGAAAAGTCTTGTCGGGCTTCTCAATCAGTCTGTGGCAAGTGCGCAACACAAGGACATGATGCTGACCATTGCACATCAGAGGGTGTCAGCTGCTTTCACTGCAAGGGTGCTCACTTCACTTCCTCTAGGGATTGTCCCAAGTGGAAGGAGGAGAAAGAGGTCTGTGCGGTGAAGGCGACTGAGGGCATCTCTTTCTACGAAGCAAGGAAAAGGTGAAGGAGTTGCATGCAACTCCCACACCGAATAGGTCCTATGCTTCGGCAGTGATGTCCCGCCCTGTGATGTGCACTGTGGAGACGCAGACTGATCTCGTGCTTGTTAATCAAGTCACTCACTCTACCTCCACCTCCACCTCTAAACCTCCTGTACGATCCAACTCTCTAACTGACCTCCCTAAAGCTTCATCATACTCACAGGCCGCTGCTGCTTCTCAGTCAGTCAAGCCTAAATCGAAGCCTGACAAGACTGTAAAACATAACTTCACCACCCTTTCAAAGCCACGTCCTCATGTCCTTCCCTGCTCCTAGCCCAGCGAGGGAGAGGAAGAATAGCTCTTCCTCGGTGGAATCTGGGAGCCTTGTTATTGACCAAAATATGGAGGTTTCCGTCAGCAAGCACCGGGAAAGGTCCCCCGGTAGCCACTCGCCTGGTCACGGGGGGCATAAAAAAACTAAACACACTGGCCCCCCCCGTAAATCTTAAACCGCCGCATTCACTATACTACAGTGGAATTGTAGAAGTATTGGGAATAAGTTACACAATATAGCAATCTTGCTTTCTATACACAGGCCAGACGTTGTTTGTTTACAGGAGACGCGCCTGGAGGATCACCCTGATCCTCCACAGTTCAAACACTACCACTCGTATAGAAGATATGAAGGTCACGGAGTAGCCATATACACACACAAATCACACCCACAAACGGAAGTGATTCTAAATTCTACTCTGGAAGCTGTCGCGTGCAGAGTAAAATTTAATAACACGTATCTGTCTATTTGCTCTCTGTACTGTCCTCCACATGGCCCCATTGATAGTGATGCTTTAAATTCACTAGTTGAACATCTCCCTGGGAATAAGTTAGTGTTGGGCGATTTTAACGCCCATCACTATCAATGGGGTAGCTTGAGGATCGATGGTCGTGGGGAGCAAGTAGCCGACCTAATACTACAGTCCAGCCTCTGTCTTCTGAACGATGGTAGAGCGACTCGTGTAGATGATCGTACTGGTAACTTTTCGGCCATTGACTTATCTTTGGCCTCCCCTGGTATACATCAAGATCTCTCATGGGACCCTTACGACGACTCCTTGGGAAGTGATCATTTACCCATCTGTCTTTCTTATACACGCGACATCATTTCGGACCCTCCACCTCCAAAATTTAACTATAAGAAAGCAGATTGGGGATCCTTCTCAAGGATCGCCAATTTAGATATATCTGGGGAGACCATAGATGTTAAGGACGAAAATATAACTACTTCCATATTACACGCAGCTGAGGCTGCTATTCCCAAGACTTCTACAGTTCATGCGAAGCATAGAGCACATTGGTGGACGCCGGATTGCCGACAAGGATTAAGAAAACGCAATACGAGATACAGGATTTTTGATAGTCAGCCCACTGAGAAAAATTTTATTGCATACAAACAGGCACGGGCTGAGGCAAGGAGAATAATAAGAAGGGCCAAACGTGACTCCTGGCGGTCCTTTGTGTCCACGGTGACTCGTACAACACCATTACGTAAAGTCTGGTCCACCATAAGAATATTAAATAATAAAGGCCCATATTTCCCCATTACCACCTTGCAAGTAAATAATAACATCTATGACGAGCCCGTGGACGTTGCTAACATCCTCGCCAGGAGTTTTTCTCATGTAAGTAGCTCAGCCAATTATGACCCGCGTTTCCAACATCATAAACGCACGGGTGAGCTACAGATATTAGACTTTGCCACAGAAGACGTAAACTCCCTGTACAACCAAGAGTTTACGCTAGGTGAACTGCTCCTTGCCCTTAAATCCTGTAAAGACACCAGCCCTGGACCAGACACCATCACGTACGGTATGATCCAGCATCTTAATCAGGACAACCTGATTAAGATGTTAGCATTGTACAATGAGATTTGGGCGTCTCGAACGTTCCCAAACTCATGGCACTTTGCGCACGTCATACCGATACCCAAAGAGGCTGGTCGTCTTATGAATCCCACTTCATTTCGTCCTATTGTGTTGACTTCTTGTCTATGTAAGGTCATGGAACGAATGGTTAATAATAGGCTTCTTTTTGTTTTAGAGTCGAAGAATTTGTTAAATGATCAACAATGTGGCTTCCGTAAATACAGAAGTTCACTAGATCATTTAATGAATTTGGAGCATTGTATTGCAGAGTCATTTGCCAATAAAGAATTCATGATAGGGGTGTTCTTGGACATCCATAAAGCCTATGACATGACATGGCGACACGGTATATTCATGAAGCTCTATGCTTATGGTTTAAGAGGAAATTTGCCTGTTTTTATTTCAAATTTCTTAAGGGACAGAACTTTCTCTGTCATATTGCCCCGTAACGTAACATCGGATATATTTATCCAGGAAAATGGGGTGCCGCAGGGAAGTGTGCTTAGTCCTACTTTATTTAGTATTATGATCAATGATATTCTGTCATCAGCTCCCATCCCGAGGAATCTTAAATACTCACTCTACGCTGACGATTGTGCAATATGGCACTCTTCCCGTAATGCACAATTTTCGGCTGGGCGGATTCAAGCAGCCCTTGACTCCGTCCACCAATGGGCCTTGCAGTGGGGATTTAAGTTTTCCGTACGTAAGTGTGCCGCTATAGTTTTCACTAATCGTAACGTACCTAATTTGTGCTTAACTTTGGATAATCAGGCGGTACCTTTTCAAAATTCTGTAAAATTTTTAGGAATACATTTTGATCGTAGAATGAATTTTAAACTTCACGTTAATACTTTGCTTGCTCGTTGTGATAAACCGTTAAATGTCCTCAAGTACCTACCGGGTACTACCTGGGGTGCAGACAGAAAATCTTTATTAATGGTGTATAAGTCCCTTATTCGATCAAAGCTAGACTATGGCGCACAGGTGTATGGCTCGGCATCTGATGCCACGCTGAAAGGATTGGATGTGTTACAGAATAAATGCTTGCGAATGTGTCTTGGAGCTGTACGGTGTACCCGTGTGGCTCGTATGGAAGTGGAGGCGAATGTGCCTCCCCTCCGTATTCGCCGTGACCACCTGGCCTTGTCCTACGGCATAAGGACATTAAGAAAAAGTAATATCGGCAATGTGGCCTGTACCATCCTGCGTCAATACCACCACCTTCTGCGGGGGGTGCGTCGGCCACTTGCCGCTCGCCTCCACTTACTGACTCAGGAGCTTGATGTGGACCCCAGTGACTGTGACAAGTTGGTGCTTAAAAATATAGCGCCTTGGGAGCCACCCAGCTTTACAGTGGATGTATCATGGCTCCCAGCACCAAAGGCCAAGGCGCCGGAGGCGGAGGTCCACCACTTGTTTCGTAACATCATTGTTCGTCACTTGGGGTCCCATCAATTGTACACCGACGGCTCCAAGTCGAGTGAATGTGTGGGTGCAAGTGTGTGGTCGACTGAATGTGCCCTCAGGTATCGGTTGCCGACTCATACATCTGTGTTTACTTCAGAACTCTTTGCTATTGACAAAGCCATAGACTATGCTCTCAATTCTAGGCATGACTCATTTGTCATATTTTCAGATTCAAAATCAGCCCTTCAGGCAATTGCATCTTGTACTACGGACTCTCACGAGATCCAGGGCCGCATCGTTAATAAGTTGCATTCATGCAACAAGTCATTCACGCTGATCTGGGTGCCTGGTCATTGTCGTATCTACGGCAATGAGCAGGCTGACTTACTTGCAAAGTCGGCTGTAGAACTCGAGGAGACTTGGGACGTTCCTCGTGATCTGCGGTCGAGTCTCTCTCTCGGAAAGAAATCAATAAATCTTCTGTGGCAAGGTCAGTGGACCAGACTAAATATTCCAACTTGTAAGCCGTACCTGGGCGACTGGGACACTGCCAACCGTCCCAGTCGCCTAGAAGAAAAAGTGTTGGCACGATTACGGCTTAATGCCACCATTTTAACCCACATAAAACCATATATGGAAAGACGCTTCCCACCGCACTGTGACATCTGTAATGCGGTGTTATCTATCAGTCATATCATCCTGCGCTGTCGGCGATTTATTCGTGAACGTGCTTCACTTATAAATTACTGCGGCGCAGTAGACGTCCCCTTCAGCCTTTCCACCATCCTGGGTGATGGGGACATTGTTATGACTGATAAATTGATGGCTTTCTTGAGAGAGACCGGACTGATCAGAGTGATGTGACTTTTTTACTGTGTGGTTATGGTTTTTATGAAGAGTAAATATGTATATATTGTAATATTAATTAGGGTTGACAGTTGACATATTTTAAATAGTTCCTCCTCCCACCGATCTATTTCTAATATTGATGTCCCCTACATTAAGCCAAGTTCCTCGCCTGACAGTCACCAGCTGATGAGTGCAAGTGTGCAATATAGGAAGGTATTGGGCACTTGCAGTCGATGGTGGTCTGCTGGGCGACGTTCTTCACTTTCTGTACAAATTATGTAAATACATTATATTATCTTGCTTAAGTTATTCTAATTAGGGACGACAGCTGACGTATATGGAAATGTTCCTGACTCGTCTGGTTCCCTTTCATATACTGATGTCCCCTATATTAGGTTGTTCCTCGACTGACAGTCACCAGGTGATGAGTGCAGGTATGTAATGTAGAAAGGCATTACATATCTGCAGTCGATGATGTTCTGTTAGTCGAGGTCTTTTTACCATTAGTGTAGGTCTAGCTATTTGTCTCTGTAGGATTTAGTATAGGTTAGCGATTTGTCTGTTAGGTGATTAATTTTAGGGTCTTTAGATTAGTTTTACTTTATAATATAAGGTATAAAAAATATAAAACCAAGAAAAAATCAAAAAAATAAAAATACAAAAAAAATTAAATAAGATTAAAATTATTATATATATATATGTACGTTTGCATGAAAGTGTGTCTGTATGTATGCATAGAAGCGTGTGTGTGTGTGTGTGTGTGTGTGTGTGTGTGTGTGTGTGTGTGTGTGTGTGTGTGTGTGTATGTATGTATATATATATGTTTGTATATATATGTATATATGTTTAAATGTATATACATATATATATATATGTATATATGTGTATATATATGTATATATATTTGTATATATATATAAATGGCCTTAATAACCAGGGGCTTCGGCCCCAAGGGTTGATAGGCCGGAAAAAAAAAAAAAAAAAAAATTTGTTCACTGCACGAGATGACTTGACTAGACTTATAGCGGAGTCTCTACTAACGGCAGAGCTACGACCATCCCTTGGCTCACACGACTCCTCTACACAGTTGCTCTGTTTTTAGCTGGTATATTGTTGTATCGTAATTTATTTCATATGACCTGCTCTGTTCCCTGTTATTTTATTCTGTGGAAGATGATAAAATTATATATTGGCTTATTTTCTATTTTTTGTGTGTTTTTATTTTTGTTTTAGGTCTGAAGATGGTTTGTGTTATGAAACCGAAACGTCACCAATAATAAATCATGTACATCATCACTCTGGTTTTGGTGGCCATCATTAGATTCCGCTTCCCACAGCGCGAAAGTATTGCTAATATATATATATATATATATATATATATATATATATATATATATATATATATATATATATATATATATATATATATATATATATATAGCAGCAATGCTTAAGTGTAAGTTGAGGAGTTGAGTGATGCGTGTGTGAAGACAGCCTGATTTTGCCTTGGTTGTGCTCTCTCTCTCCCTCTGTGTGTGTGTGTGTGTGTGTGTGTGTGTGTGTGTGTGTAGATAGGTTGATAGATAGATTAGAGTTATGAGAAACAAGACGGGAATGAAGGTGGTAATGAATGGTGAAAGAAGCAATATTTCAAAGTTCATGCATGCAGATGATACATTTTGCTGCTTGCTGCTGATGAAGAACTTTGTGTACAAGGTCAGATTTGATGAATGTCTGTGAGCGACAAAAATTAAAATAAGTGAAGGTAACCGTAAAGTTCTGGTTAATGAGAGAGAAATTACTGACGGTCTGCTGTGACTGTTAATAGAAAGGGATTGGAGGTGATAAAAGAGTTTCAGTGTCTATTTTGAGTAAGAGAAACAAGTAGACCTAAATGTGTGAAAGAAGTGGATAATGTAGTTATTCACGAATGTATGGTGGATGGTGCTATGAAGGCACTGATACCGACTAGTGGGCTAAGTATAGAGGAAGCAAAAGGATTACATTATGCTTAATTAGTATCCAAATGAATTTATTAGTGCTCAACTTTGGAAAAGCAAGAATATAAAATAATTGAGTCAGTAATACTAATGGAGGTGCTGATTAATATATGTCGATGCTTAAGCTAAATAATAAGTGTTTCAGTAATAATAATGGAAGTGAAAATTAATGTATGTTGGATGCCTATGCCCAATAACAAGTGATTCAGTAATTCTAATGGAAGTGCTAATTAATATATATAGATACTTAAGGTAAATAGTGATTCAATAATAATAATGGGCTTTAATTAATATATGTTGGATGCCTAAGCTAAATAATAAGTGATTCAGTAATAATAATGGGTTTTCTATCTATCTATCTATAGCCCGACGCCCTAATCCCGCAAAGGGTGGCCGCAGACAAAACGCCTCCAAGTCGCTCTGTCACCCACCATTTGACTACCCTCTCCCCAACTCACCCCCCCCCTCCCTCATATACCTCTCAACTCCATCCCTCCACCTCATCCTCGGTCTACCCCTCCCTCTCCCTCCCTCCATCTCACCTACATACACCCTCTTAGTCAGTCTTTCATTCTCCATTCTCTCCACATGTCCAAACCACCTCAGTGTATTTCTCTTAATCTTCCCAACCACATCCACATCCACCCCACAACGTTCCTTCACTTCTTCATTCGTCAACCTGTCCCTCCACGTCACTCCACATGCTCCTCTCAAGTAACTCATTTCCACTGTTCTCACTCTTGACTTGTTCCCCTCTTGCAAGGTCCATGCCTCGCTTCCATACGTCAGGGTAGGGATCACAATACTATCATGCAGTGACTTCTTAACTTCCATACTCACCTCCCTATTTCTCATCACTGCTTTCAGTGTGCCAACAACCTTCCTTCCCTGCTGTACCCTTTCACGCACTTCATCCCCCAAAGTTCCATCCTTATTCATCACACTACCCAAGTACTTGAATGCACTCACATTCTCCATAACCTCACCATCCAACCTCACTGCACACTCTGTGACTTCATTCCTCTCAAACACCATAACTTTACTTTTGTTTACATTAACTTTCAGATTCCTCCTCCTACACACTGTCCCAAATTCATTCACCAAACCTTGCAACTCCCATTCATCTTCACTCAACAATACTGTATCATCAGCAAACAGCAATACCAGAATCATCCAAATCTCACCCTCATTCATTAGAGCCACCCCCAACATCCACTGCCCTACCTTGCAACTCCTTTACAACCCCATCCATGTATATATTAAACAGCCATGCAGACATCACACAACCCTGTTTCAGTCCCACATTGAGATCAAAGAGCTCACTCAGCTCACCATCCACTCGCACCGTAGCCCTAGCTCCCTCGTACATACTCTTTACAGCACTCAACAATTTCCCCTCCACTCCATATATTCTTAATACCTTCCACATACCTTGCCTATCTATTCTGTCATAAGCTTTCTCCAAGTCCATGAAGGCAGCATACACTTTCCTTCCCTTCTCTAGATACTTCTTCACTAAACATCTTAGAACAATTTAATATCTGATCTACACACCCTTTTCCCTTCCTAAATCCCCCTTGTTCTTCTCCAACTAGCTCCTCTGTCATATGCCTAACCCTATCAATGAGTATTCTACCATATATTTTACCAGTCACACTAAGAAGGCAAATACCCCTATGGTTACCACATACTTCTCTCTCCCTTTTTCCTTTGTATAAAGGAACAGTTATACCTGATTTCCAGTCCCCTGGAACCCTTCCCTCTTCCCAAGCTAATCTACACAACTTCCATATCCATTCCACAACAATCTCACCCCCATACCTAAGCATTTCACCACACACGCCATCAATTCCTGGGGCCTTTCTCAACTTAATCTTCTTCATCGCTTCCACTACTTCCGCCCTACTGATCTCTTCCTCCCTCCTCTCATCTCTTCTTCTCCCAGCCATTCCCCAACCACTTATACTCGCACTGCTCTCACTCTCTACATTCAACAAATCCTCAAAGTGCTCCTTCCATCTCCTCAATTTCTCTCTCTTCTCCACCAACAATCTATTATTCCTATCTTTCACTCCCCTACTATTTCCCTTTTCACACTGCCTTACTTTCTTTACCTCCTTCCAAAACAATTTCTTACTCTCCCTCCATTTCACACTCAGATTCCTCCCAAACTCTTCATCCACTTTCTTCTTATTCTCCTTCACCAGTCTCTTAACCTCCCTTCTCCTGCTCACATATACCTCTCTCTTCTCTCTCTCATCTTCTCCCCTACCTCTACTCGCTAACCATTCACTATATGCCTTCTTCTTTTGTTCCACAGCTCGTTTCACCTCATCATTCCACCATGCTGTCCCTTGCACACCTTTGCATCTTCTCCTCACTCCACAAACCGCCTCACACACTGCGCCTATCTCGTCCGTGAATATCTTACATACGTCTTCCACCCCTTCCATCTGCTCTAGCTTATACCTTCCCAATCTTTCTTCCACTCTGCTCTTATACTCTGTCATTTTCTCACTATCTTGCAATTTCTCCACTCTTCTCACAGGAGCTGCTTCCTCCTGTCTTCCCCTTCGTCTCCTCAACCACTTTCTTTGCAGCTCTACCTTGGCCATCACTAAGTGATGATCCGAGACTCCATTCCCCCACCCTCTTGCATCCAACACTTGTCTTCTCATTCGCTCATCCACACACGTGTAGTCTATCATTGCCTTTCGTTCAACAAGTTCACCATCTATCCTCCTCATTACTCTCCATGTATACCAGTGGATCATCTTATGACGAAAGTAGGTGTTGGCATTTGCCAACCCCTTACAAGCACAGATGTCCACCAAAGCACTACCATTCCCATCTACTTCAGCTGGCACACCCCACTGACCAACCACTCCATCCACTCGTACATTCCCAACTTTGCCATTCATGTCTCCAATCAACAGCACTCTCTCGCTCCTCTCAAACTTGTCCATACACGCTTCTACACTCACCCAAAACTCATCTTTCACTCTTGCCACTCGATCTTGCCACTCTGTCGGGGCATACACATATACAATCGCCCACGCTTGTATACCTACTTTCATCCTCACCCATACAATCCTTGCACCCACTGTTCCATACTCTCTTATATTCTCCTTCCACTTCTTGCTTATCATCAGACATACTCCCTCTCTTGCCCCCTCATTTTCATTGACTCCCGCACATATATCTAAACCATATTCCCATTCTCTCACCCTTTCACCTTTTCATTTAGCTTCAGTCAATCCACATATATCCACTTTTGCATCCTCAAGCACCTGAACAATTTCTCTCTCTTTCACTTCATCATTCACTCCCCTCACATTCCACGTTCCCACCCTAAGAATGTCCTTTGTCCTTTCCTTAGTCGTCAACGTATGGTCCGTCCAGGTCCGAGGAGCTTTATTCGCTTTTTTAGTTAGTTCTTTTTACGGGGTGGGGCACTAACCCACCACCAACCCTTTTAGTCGCCTCGTACAACAAGCAGGGATACTGGGGGAGTATTCTGGAAACCCCCCTACCCCCAGGGGTTAATTTAATATATATTGGATGCCTAAGCTAAATAATAAGTGATTCAGTGATTCTAATGGAAGTGCTGATTAATGAATGTGTCGGATCCCTAAGCTAAATAACAAGCGATTCAGTAATACTAATGAAAGTGATTAATATGGTTCGGTTTCTTAAGCTAAGTAAGATAAAAATAAATGATATTTGCAAAAGGTGTGGGATAAGGTAGTTTGTTCATTAAATGGTAGGTAGTGTGGGCACAGAGTGAAGTAACGAGAAAAGTTGTTTCATATTGCAGGCCAAGGGTCACCTGAACATGAACTCTTGAAATGCAGGAAACTTGCTCCCTTCACTGATTGTTCCCAGTGCTTTCTAACTGAAATTATGCTGAAGGATCATTCCTCTTGATATTATGTTTTGGTGTGTTGACCTGCACTGCGGTGTGAGCATAGTGCATTTTTTGTTTGGGAGTTGTGTTTTGTGTTGGTTCTGTGTGGGAAGGGTGATGACTGTAAACTCAGTTTTGCTCCATGCTCGTGAAGGATGCTACTTGACTGAAGGTTTTGAGTGTCTGTGGTGGCTGGGTTTATTTGTGCTTATCAATGTAGTGTTAAAGAGAAGAGGAGGGATGTTACTTGAAATCTCTCTGTGTAGTACTCAGCGATTCTTCATTTTATTGCTTCTTTGTGATGATGGGTGATGCAGTAAAAAGTTACAAGGATGGGATGGATCTTGAGCTGAAGTGGTGAATTGTATGCCTCTCAAATGGATAGGTTCCTTCAATGGATTTTTCCTTGATAATGGTGAACAGCATTAGTTGTCTTAGTTAATCGTGCTATTATTCTTAAGGTTATGTTTGTGCTTATGAAGCTTGTCTATATTTGTGTTTATTATGATCTGGACTCAGTTGGGGTTATCCTAAATGAATTGTTGTTCTACTTAATCAGTTTATAGACTCTGTTATCGGTTGCTCTATGATTATAGTGTCTGTGAGTGTTACAGGCGCTCGAGTAAGAGACATGTCATTACACTGACGTTAGTTGTATGTTGAAAAAGTCCCGTGTGTCCAAAGGAAGGCTGAGAATTTGAGGGTGCCCTTCCAGTGGAATAGTTAGTCAAAGACATTAACACTGATATGTGTTTTAGATTTGTCTTTCTGGAACGACGGGGTAATAGCAGGTTCGATTGGTGTGGTAGTAATTCTGTTTTTGCTCAGCCACTATGCTAAAGATCGTAAGTGCTTTTTGATCTCCGCTGTTGCGTGTTAAGTATTAGTGTTGTCCAGCTGTTGCCAGGTTGTCAGCATTAAACAGTACTGCTATTGAAGGGGGATTGATTGATAAGTCGTGAGAAAACGTTTAAAAAATAGAGGAACTGAGCCTTGTGGACACTGTTAAAATGAGTTTTGAACTTCAAACTTTGATTTTGGTAGAGTAACTTTTGACTTGTTTTCCTGGCAGTAAGTTAGCCAGTCATTTATTATTGTTTTCTTCCATGATTGTTTCAAAGACTTGTCAGCAATGTCTTGGAACTGACAGAAACATTGTTTATTTCCGGTGATGCTAGTTTAATTCTTAAAGGTGGTTCTTGCTGAAGCCGCATATGATGGGTGGTAGGCAAGTGTTGAATGTTTGGGTCGGAATCCATGCTGGCAGTCATCTAGAAAGATACCGGATGTGTTGTTCTTTAACATTAATCTTTAGGTGATTTCAGATGGTGTGCCAAACAACGATACTGGTCACTGTTATGCGGAACTACTGGGAGATTTGTCTAGTGTGATTATGGGAAAAATGCTTGCTTTCCTGTAAATACTGAGTATTTGGATGCCAGTTTAGGAGATATAAAATTCAGGAAGGGGATACATTATTATGGGGCCAACATGTTTTAAGTGGACATTTGGAAACTTGCTTGACTCTACTCCTTTGGAATTTTTAGTGCTTTTGTTTAGAAGCAGTACTTACTGAAAGTCAATGGCTGCGGTCCCTGTGTGTTTCTCCTTTCTTCTTCTCCATCTTTTTCCTCTTTTTTGAGAACTCGTTTTTTTTGGCTTACTGATGCACAATAGTTTATTAGATTCTCTGTCTGTTCTTTCTTCCTGAGGATAGTTACATCGCAGTTTAATAACATTTTATGAGTTGATGTTGGTGGGGTTTTCGATATTTGCTATTGTTTTCCATAATTTGGTACAATTCGTTCTATGATCAAATGCGTGAAAATAATTTTCCAGTTTTCTCTCTTGCGTGTTTTGCTCATTTCATTAATGGTGTTGTTGAGGTTGTACAAGAATCCAATTTCTACTAAAGTAGACTTGTTTTTTTTCTATTTAACCTGTTTCTGTTCTGGGTGAGTTGTTTTATCTGATGGTAAAATGTATGTTTGAAGTTTTTGGTGACGCTGTCGAGAATTAGGTCACTGGATGTTTTAATTATTCTATTTAACGAGACGACTGCTTTGTCAATGCTGGGAAAATTGTAATGAACAGTTAGGAATACTTGCTCTATGTCTTGAGTAAACCTTTGAAGGTTTTTCTTCCTCCGTCGGATTTCGCTATTTCTGTGTGATATACTACAGGGGATGTAGCCAATGAAAGATAGTGCAGTACATTCCAGAAGATTTGAATGAGGATTTGCAGAGGTACCTTAAATAAAGTGAGGCAGAAGTCTGTGCAGGGGTCTAGTTGAGGTAAAGTTATCAAGTTGTTTTTTAATAATAGCTCTCTAGCTGTCCTATATCTGTGTTTTTATGCACAGAGATCACTGGTCGTTATTACACTGGGGTAATTTTGGGGCGCGACGAAGGATAAGGTGTGAAGTGGAAGTATGAAATTTGTGACTGTATAGAGATGTTAGGGTGTTTTATTCTGTATAATGATTTGTATTGATCTTTAATTTTTGTGTGTGCGGTTTCGCTGGGTACATGCTGCTCTGTTTGTTGTGTAGGGCTTGTGACTGGGATGTCTCTGTGGATGAGGGAGTTGAGGCCATCCCCATCCCTGTTCTTTTTCAGTTTTGTCCAACTATAATGTAGTATATGAGTGTGGAGTATTGCATCGGTTCATTAGCTTAATCTCTTGTACTAATGACCAATGAATGTTGTGTGGATGGACAAAGTTGTGTGCCTCTGTATACTACTGTATGATCATACCATTGCTATTTGACCTTAAAAATCTTATTGTGTATTTCTTTTATTTGTGTGTGTGTGTGTGTGTGTGTGTGTGTGTGTGTGTGTGTGTGTGTGTGTGTGTGTGATGCTGCAGCCACATATTCACTGTGAGGTGAGGCGTTTGTGTGATGACAGACCTGAGCAGTCGAGATGCAACCACATTTAACAGTTGATGCATTCGCCTTCCCAGTGTCTGTATGTGGATTTGGGAGACGTGTTTGTGGAGTTCCATGTCCCCAGCTAGGAGGAGTAGGAAGAACTGACAGGACCTGCATTCACTATGACTGGAAAAATAAAAGCAGTGAATCCCAGGGAGTGTGATTCTGCGCCAACACTGCAGCCCATCATATTCCTTGCATGGGGTTTGGGAGAATATGTGGGTTGTTTGTGGACCCAGGCAGTTCTTCTGCCCGGGTTGGGCTGATGCTCATCCAGGGGGGCTCCCTGTCCAGTTTGTGTCATCAAGGGAAGGCGACCCACTACACAGCCAGTAGCGACGTGGAATTTGAGAGTAGGAGACACTGATGACCAGCAAGAAAATGGATATGTAATGTAAGCACCTTCACACTCGTAAACAACTGAAGAATGACAATAATAAATGGATGAAGTATGCATCCTCTCCCAGTGACGACCCAACAAGATGCCTGGAACCACTGTCTGACTCACTTCTTCACTTCTGCAACATTTGCGGCCTTTTCAACTTTCTCTCTGTTGAACACCGCCTCCCCTTATCTTAACCTCACCTATTCTTCCTAACTGAGACTTAGCTGTCTGAGGCGACTGATAGCAAACCCTTCTCGGTATCCCCCTATTTTCTATATACCCATTTCAAAGCCAAAGGTGGCTGTTGTGTATATTTACATAATGACATAATTATCTCGCTCCCGTGTTCCTTAGCTTGAATCTTCTGAATTCTCTACTCTCTGGCTTTGGCTTTCCTGTCAATCTCTGACTAAATATATATTTGCGGTTTACTTATCTCCTAATTCTACTACACAAAGAAAAATTCTTTGATTATCTTACTGATAAGATGGAACACGTTCTTTCCATTTCTTCTTTCTCTGAAATCTCCATTCTAAGAGATTTCAATGTTCACCACTACCTTTGGCTCTCCTATCCTTTCACTGATCCACCTAGTGAACAAGCCTACATCTATTCTATCCATAACGACCTAGTGCAGCTTGTACAGCACCCTACCCATATCCCTGACAGCTTTGGAGAGAGTTCCAACATATTTGATCTCTTCCATACAACCAATCCTTCTACTTACACTGTTAATCTTTCCTCTCCGTTGGGCTCCTCCGATCACAACCTCATCACCTTACCCTGACCTTCCACTCCAGTAAGGCCTGTGGACACTCCAAAGAAGCATTGGTTGTGGTACTTTGGAGCTGCTGATTGGAAGGCCCTCAGGGAGTACTTCTTTTATTTTCCCTGGAATGATTATTACTTCCGAGACCGAGAACCATCTGAGTGTGCCTTGCACATTGCGGAGGTTATTCTCTTGTGTATAGAAGCATACATTCTTTTCTCAGATCCTCTGACTAAAAGAAAAAAATCCTTAGTGTAATCACGCTTGTTCTAATGCTGTTCACAACAGGGAGTAGGCCTACAAAAAATATAGGAGCCAACTCACTCCTGAATCTCATAACTTTTATGTTTCTGCCCGGAAGTTTGCTAAGCCTGTTCTTTGCTCTGCAAAAAATAATTTCATTCGTACTAAATGTTCTGAACTGTCCAACTCGAATTCTTTCTGCTCCATCTGGTACCTTGCCAATAACTTTTCCACAAACTTTTCCTCATCATCCTTCCATCCTCTTTTTCACTCTGATGGTTCTGTAGCTTTTTCTTGTACTGATAAAACAGAAGTGTTTGCTCAGACGATCTCCTCCAATTCCACCTGAGACTATTTCAGTGTTGTTCCTCCATCACTTCATCCCTCTGACATCCAGATGGATGACATTAAAATTTCTTCATTTGATGTATTTTCTGCCATCACTGGCCTCATTACTAATAAGGCATATGTGCATGATGGGGTCTCTCCTGTTGTCCGTAAGATATGTGCTTACACCCTACCTACAGTAAGTAAACTTTTTCACCTTTGTCTATCAACTTGCTCTTTTGTTCTTGCTGTTAGAGTATTCTCATTCAGCCTGTCACAAAGAAGGGTGATCATTCCAAACCCTCTAATTGTCGCCCAATCGCTTTAACATCCCGTGTTTAAAAAGTTTACCAGTTTATTGTTTATAAAAAAATAAAAATAAAATAAGCATCTATCCAATCACAAACTTCTTTCTGGTCATCAGTATTGGTTCCGCCAGGAACGCTCCACTGGCGATCTTCTCACCTACCTTTCAGACTCCTGGTCATCCTCCTTTGAAGATTTTAGCGAAAGCTTTGCCGTTGCACTTGACATCTCAAAGGCTTGCGGTCGTTTCTGGCATAAATCCTTAGTTTCCAAACTGCCCTCCTATTGTTTCTATCCCTTTATCAGTGCTTTCATCTCTAGCTCCGTTTCTGGCCGTTCTATAGCTGCTGTTGTAGACGGCCACCGTTCTTCTTCTTGAGCTATCAATAGTGGTGGTCCTCATGGCTCTGTTCTGTCACCAAATCTCTTCCTTTTATTCATTAGTGACCTTTTAAGTCGTACATCTAACCCTATCCGCTCATACGCTGATGACTCCACCCTTCACCTTTTTGTTCACTTCCCGCAACGTCATTCCCAGCAGTTGCATCAACATACATGGGATGAGGCTATGACACACCTAATGTCTGACTTGGCTCATACCTCTAATTGGGGTAAAAACAATCTTGTTTTATTTTTTTAATGTATTAAAAACTCAGATCTTACATTAATCAGCCCGGCAAAATCTTCCACAGCAGTACCCTCCAATATTTAACAGTATACAGCTCAGTCCCGCAACATCTCTAATCAAACTTGGGGTTTCACTTTTTCGGGTATACCTAGGATAGAACATATTACCTTCCTTGTAAAAATCTGCTTCCAAGAAATTAGGTGTGCTAAGCCGACTCTGTGCCTTCTTTACCACTGCACAGTTGTTGATTTTATACACCGGTTCTATTCACCCCTATGTAGAGTGCAACTCTCATTTGTGGGGAGGCTCCACACAAACATCTCTTTTGAACAAAGTGGAGTTAAAGGCTTTTCGTCTCATTAACTCTCCTCCTCCTACTGGTTCCCTTCAACCTCTGTCTCTTCGCCACACTTTGCATCTTTATCTCATTTCTATCGCTACTTCAATGATCACTTCTCCTCTGAACAGTCTTCTTGCATCCCTTCATATTACTGCTGCCACTTAGCACTAGTCTAGTAACAAACTCTCATCCCTTTTCTGTCCAACTCTCTAATGCAAGAGTTAAATGTTTCTCCCAGTCCATCATGTATGTAATAGGTCATCTCTGGAACTGTCTCCTGCTGGCTGTTTTTCCTGCTGCCTATTATCTCCAGTCTCTTAAACGTAGTGTGTCCAGGTATCTCGAAATGAACTGATATTTAATTATGTTCTTTATTTTCTCTTTTTATTTTTTTTTTTATTTTTTATTTTTTTTTTTTTGCTGGAGGGAAAAATCTTCAGGCTCCTGGCGTTTGATTCCATCATCCTTGCTTAAAAAAAAAAAAAAAAAATATCTGCATGACATGGACTGCACCCATTTTCTATTTTTACATGCAGCTGAATGGCTATATATCATGAGCATTTTTCATCATGGGTATCTGTGGATCATTTTGCCAGTGAAACAGGGAAAATCACTGTGTACCCATGAATACTGAATGAGTGGATGTGAGGGCCATTTCGCTGGCCCATTGTTTTATAGTTCTTCAGTAAAATACTTTTCACTTCTCTTTGCTGAACCATCGTACTGCATGTAATAGGAGCAATGGGGGAAACGGCGATCGATTTTTGTTTTGTTTTTTGTTTTTACACGCTTTTTTCGATAAGGGCTAAGGTGATTGATAGAGCGCAATGTAATATGAGGAATGAGGGAAAAGGTGATCAATACATGTATAAAAAAGTAAAATAACGTACGGTAAGGTAGCTATTGATAGAGCAGAGATATTTCTACAGCTCAGTGAAAAAGACAGAAATTCGTGGTGAAAAGACAAGGTAAATCGGGCAAACTTCAGTCATAGGATAGGTTATCATTGTGTCTCCTCCCCCCCTCACCCTTCTCTCTCTGTCTCTCTCTCTTTCTGTCTCTCTCTCTGTCTCTCGGGATCTTCAGTTACTAAGCAAGTTTTAATGACTACACACACAGACAAATACACACACACACACACACACACACACACACACACACACACACACACAGCTGAACTGGAGGTTAAAGATGATACAGAAGACAAGAGAAGAAAGTGAAATTCTGACTGAAGTGAAATTTCCACATCATTTACTGAGACCAAAAAACTGACTCACGTGAGCTATACCTTCCAGAAAACAAACGGGCCACAAGCATTAACGCAGGCGAGAGAGAGAGAGAGAGAGAGAGAATGCCTTAAGTATATACAACAGTTGTAATCACAGGTTCCTGTGAACGTGAACCGGCCGGACTGCGCACTGAAGTTATTTTTTCGTCAGCAGTCCACTATCCTTCTATTGCTGGATAGGGAGTTGAAGGACTTTTTTTTTTTAAGCCGACCAGGGGAGCCAGCCACTTACACTGATGCCACCACGGGAAGGCGTCCTTCTTGAGCACTGTAGATATAGTCAGCAAGGCAGAGAGGGCAAGGTGCCCTGCCCGCAACTATGAATATAAGATTTTCTAAATGCTCTTAATAAGCGAGGCTTAATAGATAAACATGACTTCAAGAAAGCAAAACGATATATTTTTTGGTTGGGTGGTGGCGGGTATGTGTGTGTGTGTTAATTCGTCCACCTCCATAGAGAGGAGTGAACACGGGCAGTTGATGGAAGCCCGTCAGAGATAAAGCGATGGTGATACTTGAGGGCTCTATGAGAGCAGCTGAGATGCAATGAAGTTTAGGACTGCAGACCGCGGAGGATCTGCAGCTAAACTGTCAAACAGTCGTGACTCGAGGCTGGCAGGGATGGTATGAGTTATGTACGCCTCCCTCAGGTTGACGTACAGTTGCCTGTAGAGCAGAACAGAAGCGTCGTCGGGGTCGGCTGGCGTAAACAGGTCGAGGAGAATCTCCTGGAGGTCAGTGTCGTTGCAGGAGGCTAGATGGGCGGCCGTAGCAGAATCGAGGGGCGGAAGAGCGTTGGCGATGCGCCGGGCAATCGGTGGAGGCTTGACCTGGCGCTTGCCCTTCCCCTTCTTCTTCTTCTGCCTTTTCTTGGATGGGGACGACACTGGGGCCTCAGCAGGAGATGTGGCACGTGGTGATGGGAGAGACGAGTCTTCCTGCATGATGGAAAGAACAGGAGAAGCAACTCTCTCCACGGCTGCAGGCGGCGAGTGTTGAGACTCTGGGCTATCCTGAGCGTCGGTGGTATCCATGGCAACGGCAGAAGTGGTGGTGGAGTAGGCTGTCGCTCTAAGGTTTTTTACATGGCAGCTGCCTCAAGTTTTCTCACCTAAATCACCATTTATGTCTTCATTCTTCTCGCCCAATTTATTCTCTCGCTAAAAAAACAAAACCCATCCCATTTCAAGATTTTACCGCAGGTTAACTATGCAATTATTTTACCCTATGGCATTTCTTACATTGTTTGTGCTTTCTCTGATGTACATGATTTAAAACTCAGTGAAAACTCAAGGAAAATCACAATGTTTAGAATGTGTTTATTGAGGAAACGCGGCATTTTTGTCATGACCTGTTTCTGCTCGTGTGAAGGGATGACGCTGGGCCAAAACTGTTCTATCGTCATAATAAGCACATTTTCAGTATCTGAGCGTAACGTTTCCATTTGAATTATTCACATCCGCGGGAATATAAAAGGCAATGATGGATATATATATATATATATATATATATATATATATATATATATATATATATATATATATATATATATATATATATAATTTTTTTTTCGGCTCCCGACAGCAATTTCCAACAAATCCTACTTTTCAGCTCCATAAAGCAGCTAAATTTGTCACTCCACAATTTCCTTCAGACACATACCTACACTAGCTTTCCCTCGCAAATATTGCCTAAAATCATTCGTTCCTCTCTGGCGTAGTTATTATTCAATATTTATATCTGGGGTTGGTTGACATCGTTAGCCAGTGAGAAAGGCTTCAAATTCTCACCCTCGCCTTGCCGACTGTGTGTGTGTGTGTGTGTGTTCTGCCCGTAAGTATTAGTAGTAAGTCTGCTCGCTAATATTACTAAACTCACACACGTAATTGTTCCAGTTGGACTCATTTGGCAACGGAGAAACTATACTCTTTAACTGCATCGGGTTTCATTTGAGTCTTATTAACATTTGGGTCCAGATGTAATCAAGTGAAAAGTTATTTCATCGTGAAGTCGAGTGACCGTGCTAACTCTCTCTCTCTCTCTCTCTCTCTCTCTCTCTCTCTCATATAAAATTATCCACGGTATATTTGTTTCGTAGCATGAGTTGAAGGTCTAGTCTAATAGAATTTGGTTACTAAATGATGTTAACTATCACTTTACCACGTTGGCGCCATTGTTCAACTGATTATCCTTACTACAAGACTATTATATTAAGCTTAAGATGGACTCTAGTAATGTTGGTGTTTACAAAGACTGTGTCTACTAAAGGCAAAATACGTCATCGTAGTGAAGGATCGCAATACGTATTAACAGATGAGGTGATAACATTGTCGAATCCCGTCAGCACTTACATAGCATCGCTATCCAGAACACCCTGTCATGCTGACATCCAACCCAGAATTTATATGGACAGGCAGACAAAATATTAGCTCTGTTTCAGCATAAATCTCGTCCGACGGCCACTACCGATATCGCTACCGCCATCACCACCACCACCACCACAACAACCGTAACTCATGCTCAGTAGTGTCTGCGGACTTATCTATGTATTCATAAGGGCTTCTCAAGATTTCATTACATATTTTCATTATCATAAATAATATACTTAAAAGTAATTCATTAGATTGCATCCATTTGTAAGAAAACCTTGCTGCCACACTCTAGATACTAAGTGCACACAGTTCGTAGTAAATGGTAATTGTCATAATCGTTCTTCTACACTCAATCATGATTCTTTAAGTTCATGTCATGTAAACTGTAGACTAACAAAAATTTTCTCTAACATGCTTTCGATGACGTCAATCATAATCGGCCGAAACAATAATATAGTTCCTACATGTGTGTGTGTGTGTGTGTGTGTGTGTGGATTCGTCCACATTGCTGAGAATAGTGGACCGGGCAGATGATAGAAGCCCGTCAGAGATTTAGATAATCGATGGCGATACTTTAGGGCTCTATAAGAGCAGCTGAGATGCAATAAAGTTTAGGACTGCAGACCTCGGAGGATCTGCAGCTAAACTGTCAAACAGTCGAGACTCGAGGCTGGCAGGGATTGACTGTGCAATGTACCCCTTAGGTCGACGTACAGTTGCCTAAAAAGAGGAGCAGATGCGTCGTCGGGGTCGGCTGGCGTGAACAGGTCGAGGAGAATCTCCTGGAGGTCCGTGTCGTTGCAGGAGGCTGGATGGGCGGCCGTTGCAGAATCGAGGGGCGGAAGAGCGTTGGCGATGCGCCGGGCAATGGATGGAGGCTTGCCCTGGCGCTTGCCCTTCCTCTTCTTCTTCTGCTTTTTCTTGGGTGGGGACGACACTGGAGCCTCAGCAGGAGATGTGGCACGTGGTGATGGGGGAAGAGAGTCTTCTTCCTGCAGCGTTGCGTCTTATATATTCGGCTGCAGGTTCCGTCCGGTGATTATATCAGTTAAAGGGAGATCTGACTTGTGAAAGAGTTAACAACCATCTCTGCTAAACCTCTCAATATGCAAACGTCTATGTTATACTCTTAGTATTGCTAGATTATTTTAATTACTGTCAGGGGGATGTTCAGTAGGATTACATCAATTGTCTTACCGTATACATGTGCCATCGTTGGTCGAATGTTTGGGGGAGAATTTCGGTAAGACGACCGTATCTGCATATTGTATTTGGAAGCACAAAGCGATTTCAATTACTTAGCAGAGACGTGTTGCAGTTAGTGTGTTACATAAGAGTGGAGTACCAAGTATCCACTGGTGGATGAAGGACGCTTGGTGATGATAATACAAGGGCGTTAGGGGAAGGGCTCTAATTGGAGTACAAACTGCTTCAGGGATCGATAAAAAGTGGAGCCGGCGATGAAGGAGGATTAGATGTTTCTGTAGGGAAAAGATCATGACCGTGGCAACAAAGAGAATGGGATGGAAGGATATAAACTTAGAATTAAAATTCGAAAGCAGTAGCTGGAGGATGGGAAGAGCACGGAAGATGGATGAAGGGCAGGTTACGAAAGCAGTGGAATAATCAGCACTTCCAGAAGGAAAGTTTAGCTTTAGTGGAGTCAACAGCAAATGTACCACTACCTTTACGTTTGATTAAGTTGAACTGAGCTGTACTGTTGTTAGTTTTGTGTTTCTGTGTGTTCTGTAATTCAGATAGTTCAAAAAGTCATGGTATGTAGGAAATTGTTTTAGGCTACTAAAGCGACTGACATGATGGAATATATTATACAGGAGCCATGATCTTCATCCAGTGTTTTAAGATGTAGATTTTAATCCAAATAAACCGTAAAAGTTCATTGTGCCTATGACATTTCTTATTTCGGTTACCGTCTATCAAAAATCATATCCAGTGTAGACTAGAACCTCTTTCCCATAAAATTACTGTTGTCATTTGTACTGTTATAGAGCTAGTACTTTCTAAGGAGATAGAGGAATCCAGAAAAAGTATTTAGAGTCCGTGGTTGGGCCAATAATGCTTTAGCATTTCAGAGGAATGTTTTAGCGACTTTGGAAGTGACTTCGGGTACAGAACAATTCGAAATTCAGGAATAGATGCCTTTGAAAGCTTAAAATCTCTGGTAGGGAGCTACAATGGAACTTTTTTTTTTTCTTTTGCTAATAGGCAGGGTGGTGCTGTCCCTGAACAGATATCAAGAGACACTGATGTGACAATCATTTAAGTTTTATAGTTTTGTCTGAAAATTCACATGTAGATATACATTTATTACCCTCTTCACTAGCATTTCCTATCTTAACACTAGACTGACAGAGAAGTCGCTTTAAAACACCACTGGTATAGTAGGGTACCTCTCACCCATGAAGAATGTTTATTTGTTAAAAACTGAAAAACTGCTCAAATATGAGAGGAAATATGTAAAAATCTGCTTTTACTGTCTATTACCTCTAGCATCCGTACATACCTATTTGAGAGTACCGCCTATGTTTAACTGGCAGACTTCATCAACAACCAACCACGAGCAAAAGAGATCTACCATTCAGTATTATACGATGTCCTTTTTTTAATTCGTGGAAGGAAGAAGGAACCAAAGGCTAGGACCCGACAATTTTTTCCCACCAAGAAAAAATAAAAACCAGATAACAGAGTGCCGAATTCAAGATCCCTTCATTTCGAGATGCCTGGGCACACTGCATCTAAAAAACTAGAGGTCATAGGCCATAGCATGTACAGACAGAGGAAGACAGATTCAGAGTGGCCTGTTGCATACATGAAGGACTGGGAGTAACGGTTACTTCTTCCGTTAGGAAGCTGTACAGAAAAGGGATGAGAGTGTGCTGCTAGATGACCAACACATCTTCTCTTGGTAAGGTATTTGAAACTTTAATTAATAAGCACATTGTTAAACATCTTGAATCCAACAACTTAATTAGTAATAGACAATATTGTTTTCGCCACGAAAGATCCACCATTGACATAATCTCCTGACTCATACCATCCATCAATCAATCGAGCTACATGGAGACTCTCATGCAGTAGCCCTTGATATTTCTAAAGCTCTCGACAGAGTATGGCACCGTTCTCTGCTGTCCAAACTTGCTTTGAACTAACGTCTTTTGTTCCTTTGATTTCCTCATATCTCAGTGACAGAAAAATGAGAGTAAAAGTAGATGATGTATATTCAAATTTCCACTTAATTAACGCCGGCGTGCTGCAGGGATCAGTTCTGGCATTAACCCTGTTCCTGGTTCATATTAATGATCTCTTATCTGTCACCCACAATCCCATCCACTCATATGCAGATGACTCAACACTTCATAGTTCATTCACACTCAGACACCCATTTACAGAGTCTAATATCTCTGACTCTCAACTCAGTACAGCCATCTCCATTAATCAAGACTTATCTACGATCAGTGAATGGGGACAAAACAACCTTGTCTCATTTAATGCTAGTAAAACTAAATATATACAATTTACTAAGAGATAGATATTGCCAGATTCGTATATTTCCTTCATTGCTACTAATATTCCCATCTCTAAAAGTATTGAAATTCTTGGCGTCTCACATAACAATGCCCTCAGCTGGACCTCTTATGTCAGATCACTTGCTATAACCGCCTCAGAGAAACTTGGATTATTGTACAGAGTCCATTACTTCTTCACTGACGAGCAGTTAGCTATAATTTATAAGAGTCATGTGCACTCTAAGCTTGAATACTGCTCACCCTTGTGGAAGGGATGTGGAGAGCTTGTATTAAAACAACTAGACAAAATTCAAAACAAAGCTGTTAGAATTATTAACCCGCCACGTGCTGGCCACTCCCAGCCCTAAGTGTCACCCCCGTGTCGGCCAATTTTAGATGTTTTTTTTTGGCTAAAGTGATAGATTTTGATGTGAAAAAAACGAATATGACCATAAAAAACTCACCGGGGGCTTGAAGTGCGTTTTTCGTAGTCTCTCAGGCCACCCGCAGGTGTGAGCAGGCGGGGAATCCCCATCGGCGGTGAGAGAAAACCCGTTTTCTATGCAAAGTAAACTCAGGTATTCTCACCAACGTGACTCAGGGAAGGTATAGGAATGGTCTTAACACTTTTCTGTCCACTTCTCACCCACAAAAAAAAAAATCTTATTTCATAAAAAGATCGTGTTTATTGGGGAAAAAAAATCTCTTACTCATGCAATGCTATAAATATCACTGTGAATGCATTGTCTTGCAGTTATGAGAAAATATGCATAACGTGACTTCACAATGTACAGCCCTTTCACTTACAGTAAATTATTTACAACATGCCTTCAGTATACACAGACAATACCAGAGTATTTTTTATCCTCTCACTGTGAATATATCGTCTAACATTTGCGAGAACATACGTAAAACTTTACTCCACAACTTTCAGTCCTTACGCTGACGGGGAAATATTTATATGTCATCACTGTATGCAGTACTTATAATAACACTTCCTTGGCGTCTTTTTTCGTATTTACAACACTTTTTGAGCATCCTATTTTCGCTTGTCATTACCACGCTATTGTTTCTCAATAGTTAGCAAGAGTGTGGTACTCCTCGAAGCATGGATATATGGACAGTCCAACATCACACTCTGCATACATATACCCTGAGTCCTTCCTCTGAGTACGTGGCCTTACAGTGCTGTTTGCACGCAGGTGACACCTCTGCTGGAGATTCTGACATGTTGCACTTGGAGGGACGATTTTGGGGAAGTGTCTAGAAGTGAGGCGGAGAGGTGTGGCGGCAGTGTGGCGGTGGCGAGCAGCACTTCTATCTTCACCATATTCACCCACTATCTCCCGTACCGGCTCGCGAATATAGTCCTCGAATGTCTCTTGGATGCCAGTGGTCTGTGCATGGAGATAGTGAGCATTGAGGACAGTGATGTCGAGGAGATGGAAGAATAATTTTTTATACAACTTCATCGTGGGCCTGGCATAGTCAGCGCTAGAAATCACGGCATCTGATTGATCCACCTGTCGCATATTCACGTTGTACGCCAAGACAGGTTATGGTTTCCAGACGTGGCGTCGCCCTTCTGCCCTGTAATCTATTCTGTCTGTGCGGTGTACAAGGGGCCGATGAACAGACGAGAGGAGGTATACTTCGCGGTTGTGGTGCCATGCTGTTGCGAGGATATTATGTGCTTTGTAAAAAACAACCTCATTTTTCTGAAGCTTCCTCCCCACCTTCACCATGTGCCGACGGTTCTTCTTTACAGTGCCGCACAGACCAGTTTCGTGCAGGTGAAGGTACCTGGTGAGAAGGGGGCTTGTGTACCAATTATCGAGGTATAAGACGTGCCCATGATGAAGGTATTCCTCGATCATCGTTTTTACCACAGCCCCTGAGAGTCCCCAACTTCTATCTTCTGTGATGTCTGTCTGAACACCTGTGTACAGGACTATGTCCTGCACATACCCAGTCTTACAGATGCACATCACAAAGACTTTGAAGCCAAACCTGTGTCTTTTGCTGGGGATATACTGACAAAAAGCAATTTTAGCTCTCCATAGCACTAGATTCTCATCTATGACGAGGTCTCAGTGAGGAGAGAAGGAGGTACGGAATTTCTCTCGAAAGTGATCAAAAACCAGACATATCCTCCTCATCCTGTCTGTGTTGTTTGCGTTGGCAGGGTCAAAGGTGTCAAAAAAATGAAGCCGGCTCAGGATGTACTGAAAGCGATTCCTTCCCATCACCTTACCAAAAAATGGTGTCACCATTACTGGATCCACAGTCCAATACGAGGGAAGCTGATTTTTTTTTCAATATCCCCATCAAAAGCACAAATGCTAGGAACACATACATTTCACCCAGGGTCACGTCATATTTTAAACAATCGGCTGTGTTGTGTCTGTGTTGTTCCACCACGTTCAAATGCAGCAAAGGCGTTTTCAGGGCCACAATCTTCAAAACAAACTCCACAGGAAAGTAGTTCCTGAAGAAGTCAAGCCTACTGTAGGTATGTTGAAGTTCAGGGGCACTTCACCTGGCCTCATTTTCGTGGGTGAACGGGTGAATGTGGGGGACAAAGTCACTACCGTCCTCTCACTCCCACATCGTTCCCTCCTCATCATCATCATGTTCCTCGGGCTGTGGGGAAGCATGGGGAAGTGTGGGGAGTGGAGGAAGAGTTTCACGTGAGGTGCTGGGTGTGGGGAAGGCAAGAAGACTTTGTCCTGAGGTACTGGGCTGAGCTGGGTCACGGGGAGGAAAGGGAGAGCGCGGGCATGATGAGTCACTCTCCCCCAACAATGGAACTTTCCCAAATCTTCCATGCTTCCTCCTCACACTTTCCTCCCCACGTGGCAAAATTCTTTGCCTCCCCAACCACCCCTCAACTGCAGGAATACCTTCCTCCTCCCTTTCCTCCTCATCGTCGTGATGTGAAAGACGACGACGTGCAGGTGGCCTCCTACCACATGTTGCCCAAGTGTAGGCCACATACCTGCATTTCCTAGGTGAGGGAATTTCATCATTGCTACTACTTTCCTCCTCAGGCTGGATGTAGTCCTTATCCTGTGTGTCGTCATCATCCAGATCACTTTCCCCAGTGTAGGGAACCCTCAGGAGGTCCTGAATCTCCTCGTCAGAGAGACCACGGCGAGACATCACTGCACTGTATGACTGACACAAGCAGAGTGAGGCAGAGCGAGCGTGAGGTGGGAGCACATGGGTGTATGGGGCAGGCCGCCTGAAGGCAGATAGAGGAAGGGTTGCCCTACAAGCACACCAATTTTTGCGTGCCGAGCTTGAAAATTGTGGTCACAATGATTTTTTGAAATCGAGACCGTTTTAAAACGGCACTGGCACTAAGCGTGCAATTACGTAAGACCATTTTAATACGGCACTGGCATGGGGTGTGTTAACAACCCTGCCATTACGAATAAACTATCTCCCCTACAAGTAAGAAGGAATGTTGCCTCCCTTGCATTATTTTACAGATATTTCTATGGCAAATGCTCAGACGACATTGCGTCCATGAGGCCACCTCTCCATGCCTTCCCTCATGCTATACGGGCAGCTGGCAGTGCTCATGACTGGACTGTCACTCAGCCATATTGCAGAACTTCTGCCTATCGGAATTCTTTCATTCCCCGAACTGCATCTCGCTGGAACTCACTTCCCCAGAGTTGTTTCCCACCAAACTTCAACCTACAGCTGTTCAAGTCTAACTTACAGATATTTTATGAACAGAGGACACCAGAAATCTGGTGTATGGATTATTTTTTTTTATTCATTTGTTTTTCCTTCCTCTTTTCTGTTATTTAAAAAAAAAAAGCTACACAGCCACTGTCCTGTTAGAGATATGCAAGTGGCTGTTCAGTGGAGTAGTTACCATTGAAGTAGCAATAGAAAAGAGTTTAAGATGCAACAATGCAGCAGAGAGATAGGGGTCTAAGGCAGCCAGAAAAAGGAGGAGAGTTAATGAGAGAAAAAGCCTTTGATCCCACCTTTTGAGAAGAGTTGTATGTGAGGAGGCTCCCCATACATGAGAGTTGTACTCTACACAGGGGTGAATAAAACCTGTGTATAAAGTCAACAACCATGCAAGGGCAAAGAAGACACGGAGTCGGCTTAGCACATCTAATCGCTTGGAAGCAGACTGGAACATAAATCCAAGATCATTCCAAGATAAATCCCAAAAGAATGAAACCCCAACTATGTTCAAAGGTGACTCAGGATGGAGCAAGGTACTATGAGAAATTTAAGGATATTCGTGTGTCAGAATTTCATGGGTCGAAAGATGTAAGTACTGAGATTTTGATGCATTAAAAACAACAAGATTATTTTACCTCAATCACAGATATGAATCATGTCACACATTAGGTGTGACATATCCTCATCCCTTCTTTGCTGAAATGACTGTTGAGATGGACGCTGCAAGAAGCGAATGGAAAGGTGAAGGATGGAGTTATCAGTTTGTGAGTGAATAACGTTTTATGTACAGCTTAGAACAGTGGTTCCCAACCTAGGGGTAAATTACTCCCCGGGGTAAAACTGTATGGCAATTTTGGGGGGGGGTAACATAGAGGCGACAGGAAAAAAGATCGAGGAATCAGACGATCCGAGAAAACAATGTGACACCTGGTGGCAGAATATTGTGTAACAAACATATTACTATATGAATCATCAAATATATATTTTCAAGAGACATACACCGACCTAATGGAAACCTAGTATGTAATAAAGTTAAAACGAATAACAATAACTATTAATAACTATTATTTTTAAAACTGGAAAAAGCAGCTACGTATGTGGCTAGCCGTGAGTGTTTGACAGGTAAGCTTTAGGACACAACCAGTCACTCAGCAACCCTGAGAATGACGCGTCCAGTACATGTTCAGTCAGTTCACTCAACTGCCTGAGCCTGCCCATGTACCAGTGTTGCCAACCGTAGGGTGATCGCCTTACACGTAGGGCTATTAAGCATTATATCATGGATTGTACGGCCATAGGGCGATTTTACAGAAACTGAGCAAAACGTAGGGCGATTTTGAATTTTTGGTATGAGTTATATTCACTTTGCAGCAAAGATAAATAAAATAAGCAGAAAGGAAATATGTTCAAAAAAGCTAGAAGTTTTTGATATTCTCTATTACCCTCTAGAAAAACTAGTTAAATGATAACTAATTGGTGAATCTGGCAGCTGACAGTGCATCGGCTGCTGGGCCACTGGTGTAGTTGTAAATTGAACAGGAATAGGACAGGTTATGATTACATACATATACATATACCTAGCTGACTTCCCTAAGACGGGGGTAGCCACGACAAGGCGCTCACACAATGAACACACTCATTACATATTAAAATTATTTTTACAGCAAGATAAGGTGTAGGTCTAGTCCTGCACTAACAACAGAAACCATAATAGCTGTATGCCTTTATATATATATATATATATATATATATATATATATATATATATATATATATATATATATATATATATATATATCATCATCATGAGCCGTTTCAATGTCCACTGCAGGACCGGCCTATCCCGACCGAAGTAGGGACGATACAACCTATGTATCTCTACCAAGTGGCTTAGGCTGTCTGGTAGAGATTGTGCAGTACGTAGGATGAGAAGTGCTTGTAAGTGTGATTTTAGTGTTGTAGTGGCTTTGGATGTGTGTAATTGGCCCGCGCAAGCCGACTGGGTGCATACATACTTTACAGTATGCGACACTGGATCAACCACAGCACCTCTTGTGTCCACCAATGCAGTACATGGCCGGGAGAACGCTTACAAAGTTAATTACCCTGGTGGGGTACGAACCCTCGCTCTCCAATGTACGATAACGTACACTTCACCACAGGGGCTCCATATATATATATGGAAGATTGTTGGATGTAAGAGTTCTGAGAGGGGAGGGTGGAGGTATGTCTGACCACTACCTGGTGGAGGGAAAGTTAAGAGTAAGTAAGAGATGGGTGAGAGCTAGGAGGGTTAGGTGTGGCCAGTGTTCCCACTTTTAGGGAATTATCCCCAGTTTTGGAACTTTTAAGAAACTTAGGGAATAATCTGGGGATATCGAAAAATTTAGGGAATCCTAGGGTTTTTTTTAAAGCACCAGGGATAATTTAGGGATTATGTCCAAATGCACTTAAACCACACCAGTGGCAGTATAAAATATTGCTGGCAGTGCGGCAGTATCCTATAATGCCACACCGGCAGTATAAACACCAACTTTTCAGAAAGCTCGCGTACACAATCAACCTTTCAGCGCCCACGCTGAAGTTACTCCTTGGCTGACAGAACTCCACTCCCCGATTTGAAATCTCAGCCAGTGAAAATACAGGAGTCACGATGGATCTGTTGTCAATGGTGATCTGCCCATCGGCTCACTTGCACTGAGTGCCCTCAGCTGAACAGCTCGGCCTCATCGTCAGTGTTGTATAACTTGTGTGTGGGTCACGTGGTGAGCTTGGCGTCTTTTAATTTTTTCATGATATTCTAAGTTCTAAGTAATAATGCAATGCTGATGTCTCAGTTATGTTGCAGTCATGAATAATGAAGTTGCAAATAGTGACAACAATATGAATAGTGACATGTCTGTGTATAATATATACGGTGGAGAAGACTGATGTGGATTAGGCTTAGAAGTTGGAGCCTCTGCTAACTTTCAGACAGTAGAATAAGAAGTTTGGGCCCATGTGTTTTTTTTACTATTATTAGTAAGTTAACAGTCAAGCTAAGAACCGTGTGGAACAATCGCTTTATTCATTAAAGCAGCTTAAGATTCCTTCTTTCATGATAGTGGGCATGGAAAAGAGAATTAGCCTAGTAAAAGTTTTAGCAAACGGGTGAACGATATAATATAAATTTTCAGTTGGCTGCTGAACTGAACGCCATTCGACAGCCATAATCACTGAGTACTTGGCCTAGACACACGAAGAAGTGAAGTAACCCTTTGTGTTTGTGTACTTGTAGGCTTTTTCGAGTTTGCAAGTAATTATGCAAACCATTAGCAACACTGATGAAAGTGACGTTTTCATTAAGCTTTTCCAACATTATGCAACGAAAAATCTGCTGAAAATTATTTGGGAAATTTTGACCATATCTAGGGAATTCTAAGCAACTGTCTGGGGAAATATGGCAACAGTAAAGTGGGAGCCCCGGGTGTGGCAGGGAGGTTTTGAAATTGAGTGAGTTGAATAAAAGAGAGAAAATGATAGAGTATCAGGAGAAATTGAAAGATGAGTGGAACGCAGTGAAAGACCAGGAAAATGGCAGTGTGGAGGAGGAATGGCAGTTGTTTAAGAGTGCTGTGGTGGGGCATGCAGAAGAAGTGCGTGGTGTGAGACGTGTGGATGGTGGTGTAAGAAAAGGAAGTGAATGGTGATGTGAGGAAGTAAGTATGGCTGTGGCTGTGAAGAGATGTGCATATGAAGTGTGGCTGCAGAGGAAGGATGAGGTGTCACATGAGGGGTATAAGGAAAAGAGGAATAGTGCGAGAAGGGCTGTGCATGATGCTAAAGTGGCAGCAGATGAGAGGTGGGGTAGGTGGCTGACTGAGAATTTTCAACAGAATAAGAAATTGTTATGGAAGGAGGTTAAAAGTGTGCGAAAGGGAGTCTGGGTAGGAAGAGCGAGTACAAGCAGAGGATGGAAGGGTGTTAATTGAGATGGATGGAGTAAGGAAGAGATGGGCAGAGTATTTTGAAAGATTGTTAAATGTAGAGGAGGAAAGGGTGGCTGAGATTGTGGTGGATGGAAGGATGCAAGGAATAAATGTGTTGGGAGAGTTGAATGATTCTTTGATCACGAAGGTGGAAGAGGAGAAGGCAGTGAAGGAGATGAAAACAGGGAAAGCTGCGGGTATGGATGGGTGTGCTGTGGAATGCCTGAAGGGCGGTGGAGTGACTATTGTTGACTGGTTAGTAAGACTGTTGAATGTGTGCATCGTGACAGGTATGGTGCCAATTGACTGGGCAAGTGCTTGTGCAGTCCTGTTGTATAAAGGCAAGGGTGATAAGTATGAATGTACTAGCTTTAGAGGTATTAGTCTGATGAGTGTTGTAGGTAAGGTGTATGGTAGAGTGTTAATTATGAGAGTTAGAGAGGGTACAGAAGGAGTGATTGGAGATGAGCAGTGTGGCTTTAGGAGAGGGAGGGGATGCGTGGATCAGGTGTTCGCTGTGAGACAAGTGTGTGAAAAGTATTTAGCGAAAGGCAAGGATGTGTTTTGGGCATTCATGGATTTAGAGAAAACGTATGATAGAATTGATAGGGAGACTTTGTGGACTGTTTTAAGATTGTGTGGACTTGATGGTAGGTTACTAAAAGAGGTGAAAAGTTTTTATGTTATAGTAGAGCGTGTGTAAGAGTGGGAAATGCTGTGAGTGATTGGTTTCCCATGAGAGTGGGGCTGCGACAGGGATGTGTAAGGTCGCCTTGGTCATTTAACATTTATATGGATGGTGTTGTAAGGGTGGTGAATGCAAGATTTTTAGGTAAAGGTCTGAGTCTGGTGAATGTTGATGGTGGAGAGTGGAATCTGAAGCAGCTGCTGTTTGCAGATAATATTGCACTGGTGGCTGATTCAGAAGATAGATTGAAACAGTTGGTAGAGGAGTTTGGAAGGGTGTGTGATAGGAGGAAATTGAAAGTAAATGAGAACAAGAGTAAATTGATGAAGTGTACGAGGTTGGTAGATGGTAGGGGATGAATATAGTTCTGAATGGTGAGTTGCTTGAGGAGGTAGAGTGTTTTAAATATTTAGGGTCACATGTTGCTGTGGATCGAAGAATATATGCAGAAGTGAAGTTTAGAATGAATGAAGTAAGTAAGGTGTTGGGAGGAATGAAAAAAGTGTTTAGATGTCGTTCGCTTAGAATGAATGTAACGCGAAGGATGTATAAGGGTGTTGTGGTACCGCCTGCGTTATATGGGGCTGAAACATGGAATATGGGTGTAGCAGAGAGGAAAAGTTTGAATGTAATGAAGATGAGGTGTCTGAGGAGTATGTGTGGAGTGTCGCGTATGGATCGAGTGCGAAATGATAAGTGCAAAGGAGAACTGTAGTTGTTCGGGAGATGGCTGGTAGAGTTGACCAGAGGGTGTTGCGATGGTTTGGGCATATGGAGAGAATGGATAATGAGCGATTGGTGAAAAAGAATACTAGATCTGATGTGAGAGGTGTAAGGCTGAGAGGGAGACCACGAATAGGATGGATGGACAGTGTGAAGAGAGCGCTGGATGCGAGAGGGATGTCTGTTGAGCAAGGAAGAGTGGCTGTGCGTGACAAGTAAATGGAGAAAAATTGTGAATGAATAAATGATTACACAGCCCTGAGGGGATATTCTCCCGCATTTGGTCTGATCAGCTAGTCAGGTCAGGTGCAGGTAAGGGGATGGGTATATTATGATGTGGCAGGAGTAAACCAGCTCTGCTGTCGAACCCTGCTGCAGATGTCACTGATTGCACTGCCAGTTGACCCTTGTGCAGTGAGGATCTGTCCCTTCTCTTTGGGGCTAAGATACGAATGAATGTGTTTGAATGGATGAGTAAATGGGGAGTGTGTCGTCCTGTCTCGGCTACCTCCCTTTCCTTGGGGTATATATATATATATATATATATATATATATATATATATATATATATATATATATCATCATCATCATCCGGACCTCCTTTCCCGCCCTAGGGCATGGCGAGGAGTAGCAACGTCCAGACAGCCCACATTTGCCCAGTGCAATGAGCCACGCTTCCATTCACTCACAATTCAAGCCCCCGGAATGCTGGCCATATTGGATACGCAAAAAACATTCACCACGTTCTGTTGCTTCACATAAATATATTGGATGGAGTAAATCCGGAATCTGTCACGTTAAAAAGGGGGTGCCAAATCACTGATCATGCACTTCTCTTCACAATATTCATCCAGCCAGCTCGATTGCTTCTCAGTCCCCTAGCCTCACTGACTTCCAAACCTCTCTTCCTCACACACTCATTCATCATATCCCTCTAACTTCTTGGCATACATCGCCTCCTCCCTCGTTCAAATTCGCTTAGATAAACCTTTTTCAAAACTCTATGGTGATCCATTCTCTCCACATGACCATACCATCTCAGTACATTGTCTTCGATTCTGGTGTTCAGAGACTTCTTCACTCCACACCTGTCACGAATCACATTGTTTCGTATCCTATCCACTCTCTGTACTCCACATACATTTCTCAGAAGTCCCATCTCCACTGCTCTCACTCTTGACTTTTCATTTTCATGCCACACCATAGTCTCACATCCATATGTTAAAGTTGGCAGTAACATTTCATCATGTGAACCTCGTGCAGCTGCAACACTCAAGCCTCTGTTTCTTATCAAGGCCTTCACTGCACCAGCTACTTTCCTTCTTTGTGTTAGTCAACTTTCCACTTCTTTTGCACATTTTCCTCTCTTTTCTATCACTGTACCCAGGTGTTTGAGCTCTCTCACCAATTGCAGTCTCTCTTCATTCACTGTACCATCACACTGGGAGTCACCTTCTCTCTCAGTAACCATTACTTGACACTTTTCTACATTTACTATGAAGGCACGACGCTCACAGACATCAGCAAAACTCTACACTAGTCTGCCAAGTTCTTTCTCGGTATTTGCAAGTAGTACTGCATCACCAGCATAGAACATATTTGAGATATTCCATCCATCACCATTCATTACCAACGTCATCCCCCTCTCCATTACTAGTATTTTTACTTCTCTCATCACCTCATCCATATATATATATATATATATATATATATATATATATATATATATATATATGTATATATATATATATATATGTTCAAACAGGATTGTCAACTCTTTGTCCCCATGGCTTCATTTGCGCGTCCTTCTTACAAGTTGTATCAAGCTCTGCCGGCCCCTATATAATGAGCTCAGTCTCTGCATTATTGCCACTTAGATCTACTCCTCATTTTGCTCACATCTCTGTCCTCCCCTGTACAGTTATTATTATTGTGAGTGCTCAGGAATTCTCCAACCATCTAGCAGCTGTGTGTAATTTGAGTATAACTGTTGTTGCATTTTTTCTTGTACTGTGTAGCATAAGGTTAATTCTTAGGCCTAGTGGGGTTTTTGTAATTTATGTGGGGTTCTAGTTGTCAGCCATCATTAATAATATTTTGTATCTGTAATAATATATCTGGCATTCACTGAGTACTATCTGGTATCTCATTTTAACAGGGCTGACTTAGATAAATTTACTCATGCTAATTTCGTGTTAATAGAGGCTATTGCAGTTAACCATATATTTAACCTGTTTTTTGCCATTACATTATCCTTATGAGTCCTGAATGTTTTGTTGTTAGTTTGAGCATTAAACTTTAACTTGTAATTTTACCTAACTCTTTTGTTTTGAACCTGGAACTTTACGGGACAGTAGTGATTTTTAGTGTTCTCGCTTAAAGTGTACATTATCTTTCTCTGTTCCGTAACAATATATATATATATATATATATATATATATATATATATATATATATATTGCTATGGAACAGAGAAAGATAATGTACACTTTAAGCGAGAACACTAAAAATCACTACTGTCCCGTAAAGTTCCAGGTTCAAAACAAAAGAGTTAGGTAAAATTACAAGTTAAAGTTTAATGCTCAAACTAACAACAAAACATTCAGGACTCATAAGGATAATGTAATGGCAAAAAACAGGTTAAATATATGGTTAACTGCAATAGCCTCTATTAACACGAAATTAGCAAGAGTAAATTTATCTAAGTCAGCCCTGATAAAATGAGATACCAGGTAGTACTCAGTGAATGCCAGATATAAAATATTACAAAATGATGGCTGACAACAAGAACCCCACATAAATTACAAAACCCCACTAGGCCTAAGAATTAACCTTATGCTACACAGTACAAGAAAAATGCAACAACAGTTATACTCAAATTACACACAGCTGCTAGATGGTTGGAAACTCCTGAGCACTCACAATAATCATAACTATACAGGAGGGACAAGATGTGAGCAAAAATGAGGAGTAGATCTATGGCAATGCGAGACTGAGCTCATTGGCCGGCAGAAGCTTGATACAACTTGTAGAAGGACGTGCAAATGAAGCCATGGGGACAAAGAGTTGACAATCCTGCTCTGAACAACAGAAAGGACGACTTACTCTACTATAACGGTAGAAGGGGGGACTGAGGCAGAACACGCTCGTGATCAAACGTGCAGCATACTGTGCGTTAAAATTACACAAAGGATGATAAAATCATAGGCTATGTAACACCTCCCCACAAAGAAAAAGAAATTTACAAAGGAAATTTCTTATTACTCTAAAACAATCTGTCTAAAGTCTAGATAAGCAATCTGCAATAACATTTTCTTTCCCCTTGACATGTTGTATGTCTAATGAATACTCCTGAAGAAGTAGACTCCATCTTGTCAATCTCTGATTTTTATCTTTAAACTTACTAAGGAATTTCAGTGGGTTATGATCGGTATAAATGACTATGGGGTCAAAACCAGAACACAAATAAAATGAAAAATGCTGTAAACCCAAAATCAAGGCCAAAAGCTCTTTCTCAATAGTTGAGTAGTTCTTTTGAGGTGGAGTGAACTTCTTACTGTAATAAGATACAGGGTGTTCAATACCCTGATCATCCTCTTGCAGCAAAACAACCCCAGCTCCTGTATCACTTGCATCAACAGACATCTTAAAAGGTTTAGCAAAATTTGGAGTAGCAAGCACTGGCTGACTTAATAGGATAGCTTTAAGTTTGTTGAAAGAGGATTCACAGTTATCGGTCCAGACAAATTTAGCTCCCTTTTTCAGTAGGTCTGTAAGCGGTGATACAAGAATTGAAAAGTTAAGAACAAATCTCCTGTAATAACCTACCATTCCCAAAAATCTTTGTAGCTCTTTCCTACTTTTAGGTCTGGGAAGATCACTTATAACCTGAACCTTAGCTGGTGGTGGTGCAACATGTCCGTCACCAATTACATACCCAAGGTACTGAACTTTAGCTTGACCAAACTCGCACTTTGATAAATTAGCTACAAGATTAGCCTGAACCAAACGCTCAAGAAATTTACTGACATGGCATAGGTGATCCTTCTAGTTGTCACTGAAGATTAATACATCATCAATATAAACAACACACCCTGCCAAACCCTCTGTTACAACATTCATGAGCTTCTGAAATGTGGCTGGTGCATTCTTCATACCATATGGCATTACAGAACATGCAAAAGTCTTTCCTAGTGTTACAAAACATGAGATCTCCCTAGCACGTTCAGTCATAGGTACTTGCCAGTATCCCTTTAACAAATCAAACTTACTTATGTACCTAGCCTTTCCGATCTTGTCTATGCAATCTTCCACGCGAGGGAGAGGGTAAGTGTCTGTTTTGGTTATCTGATTAACACGTCTGTAGCCGATGCAAAGCCGCTGTGACCCACCTGGCTTAGGGACTAGAGTGACAGGAGAACTCCACTCGCTCTGACATGGGTCAATCATCTTGTGGTCCAACAGGTAGCCAAGCTCCTTCTGGATGAGAGGAACTTTCACTGCGTTCACACGGTAAGGAGGCAATTTAATTGGCTTTGAGTCTCCAACATCGACATCATACATCAACACAGTGGTTCTTCCTGGAGTGGCACGGAACACTTGCGGGTACTCCTGCAGTAATGCCGAAAACTCCTGCCTTTCCTTGGGAGGTAGATGAGAAAGCTTAGTCTGGAGATCATTCATGATATCAGGATTCTTCCCCAAACTATCACTCAGGCTCATACTGGATGGGAGAGCTTCACTTGCAGACTCGGGTGGAACAGCTACAGTGCAGACTGGATTATTTTCGTCCCGCCTGTGATATAACTTTAGCATGTTGATGTGACATAGTTGCTTGTTCTTTCTACGATCTGGTGTGGCGATGACATAGTTGACATCACTGAGTTTCTTCTCCACGAAATAAGGACCACTAAACTTGGCTTGAAGAGGTTGCCCATGCACCGGTAGCAGAATCAAAACCTGATCTCCTGGCTGAAAGTGGCGTAACCTGGACTTCTTATCATACCAAGTTTTCACCTTCTCCTGAGCAGCTCCTAAATTCTCTCTCGCCAGCTGTAAAGCAGTGGACAGCCGTTCTTTGAACTTCATCACATACTCCAGCAGGTTGACGTCATCTTCCTCCGACAGCCAGCATTCCTTGAGTAACTTAAGGGGTCCTCTTACTTCATGGCCAAACTAGTTCAAAAGGTGAGAAGCCCAGTGATTCATTTGGAGATTCTCTTGCGGCAAATACGACGAATGGAAGACCAAACAGTATTTCTTGAGCATCGATTTGAGTGTTTGATGATATCTCTCCAACGCTCCTTGGGTCTGGGGATGGTAAGCTGAAGACGTGATCTGGGTGATGCCCAACTCTTTCAGAGACTGCTTGAAAACATTTGACATGAAATTACTTCCCCGGTCTGACTGTACCTCCTTGGGCAGACCAAACTTTGTGAAGAACCCTAGCATTTCCTTAACCACGTTCTTTGCCGAGATATTTCTAAGTGGAATGGCTTCAGGATAACGAGTAGCCATATCAATCAGGGTCAACACATAAGAAAATCCTGAGGAAGTCTTAGGAAGAGGGCCCACAATATCCACCAACACACGGGTGAATGGCGCCTCAAAATGAGGAATGGGAACTAGAGGTGCAACCTTTTCGGTCTGATTACACTTCCCCACAACTTGACAGGTGTGACAAGACTTACAATACCAGGAACCATCCCTGAAGATACCTGGCCAGTAGAAGTGTTTCAAAATGCGTGCCACAGTCTTCCTCACTCCAAGGTGTCCTGCCAAACTGGAATCATGAGCCACTCTAATGATATCCTGCCTACAAACACGAGGGATGACAACTTGATGTACAACCTCCCATTCACAGTCGGCTGATGATGTTGGGGGTCTCCACTTCCTCATAAGTACTCCTGACTTTATATAATAACAAGTAGAAGCACCAGTTGACTCTTCCTCACTGCAAGCAGAGTTAGCTAGACCTTTCAACTCAGGGTCAGCAACCTGCAACTCATCCAGCTCTTGACGAGACAAATTATCAACACTACGGGGTACTGCCTCATCTGGTGAGTGGTCCAAATTAGCAAGAAAAGTGTCAGCTAGGATAACATCATCATCAACATTATCCTCTAAATCACCAGTAACTTTAGACTTAGCCCTAGTGACAGCACATGCAGGGAACACATCAGGGACATCACAATCCTGGGCCGCAGCCACTGGCTCACTAGACAACTGAGGAGCTGGACACACTTGACTTCCACCAATATCATTTCCAAGTAAGAAAGTTACCCCTGACATTGGGAGTGTCTCAACCAACCCAACCATAACGGAACCATTAACAAAACCAGACTCTAAATTCACTCTGCACAGAGGGACAGAGAAGTAATTATTCCCTACACCTTGTAAGTTTACAGTTTCATCAGAGGAATTAACATTAGAGCCTAGAACACTGGTCAGCATAAGGGATTGGCAAGCACCTGTATCACGATATATTTTAACTGATTTCCTGTCATTACTGTCCAGAGGACTGACAAAACCATCAGACAGGAAATTAGCACATGAACTCTTGAGAGTGTCACCCACGTTACTGCTCAAAAGAGGAGCTCCATCCTGAGAATTTAAGTTACCCCTCAAAGCAGGTTCAGTTAACTCAGTTAAAGAATTCTGGGAACTCTCAAGGGTGGACACTAGACCAATTGACTGAATATTTAAAGACTCCTTTTTGTTCACATCACGCTGTCTCCTGAAACATTTCTCCGTAGTATGACCAAGCTTACTACAATAAGTACATTTACTTTTCTGAAATCTAGAGGTGAAGCTGGTATTTACTTCCTGAGAAACATCATCTTTATTCTCTTTCCTGTTACCTGTACTCTGAGTAGAGGCAACGTACTTACTCTCAGCTTTCCCTTTTCTCTAGAATATCTCTTGTGAGTGAGAACATACTCATCAGCTAAAACTGCAGCATCAGACAAATTATCTATTCTTTTCTCATCAAGATATAGGCTTACATCTTTACTAATACACCTTTTGAAGTCCTGCAGCAAAATTATCTGCTTAAATTTGTCAAAATCAGAATCCACATTCTTAGAATTTAACCACTGCTCTAACAGATCTTCTTTGATTTTTGCATACTCAACATGGGATTGCTTATCTTGCTTATAAGTTGTCCTAAATTTTACTCTATAGGCTTCAGGAACAAGCTCATAGGCCTTAAGAATCAAGCTCTTAACTACATCATAATTATTAGATTGATCCTGAGGCAAAGATGTATAAGTTACTTGAGCTTTACCGGTGAGAACACTCTGAAGGAGTACTGGCCAATACTTTTTGGGCCAATTAAAACCTGTAGCTGCCCTCTCAAACAACTGAAAATACTTTGTTAAATCAGATTCATTAAAAGGAGGGACAAGTTTAACATTTTTAGCCACATCAAAATCATCAGAGCTAGATGATCCAGTTCCACCTTGTTTCATGCGATACTCATGGTCTGCCTGAATCCTGGCAAGTTCAATTTGTGCCTGAGCCTGTACCTGTGCCTCTTGAATACGAGCATTTGCCTGAAATTCAGCCTCCTGAATACGAGCCTGAGACTCCGCCTCCTTAGCCTGAGACTCAGCCTCCTTAGCACGTGCTTGAAATTCAGCCTCCTTAACACGAGCCTCCAGCAGAGCTAGCTGTAACTTAGCTAATTCAATCTGCGTTTGCTCATTTGGAGGAGTTACATTAAACAAGCTTTTATTAATCATGCCAACAATTTGATCTTTAGAATGATGAGAGTGAACTGCAATTCCCAATTGTTGAGCAACAAGCTTAAGTTCATTCTTTGTTCTGTTTTCTACATCACACACTGTTTGCACATTTGACAAAAAATCTTTGGCTTCATCAAGTGTATTAATAGGAGACATCATGAATAAATCACAGTCACAAAATATCAAGCAATATCCTTATGATAATATCCTGAATATCCTGATAAGAGGTCGCCAAATTTTTGTTACGGAACAGAGAAAGATAATGTACACTTTAAGCGAGAACACTAAAAATCACTACTGTCCCGTAAAGTTCCAGGTTCAAAACAAAAGAGTCAGGTAAAATTACAAGTTAAAGTTTAATGCTCAAACTAACAACAAAACATTCAGGACTCATAAGGATAATGTAATGGCAAAAAACAGGTTAAGTATATAGTTAACTGCAATAGCCTCTATTAACACGAAATTAGCATGAGTAAATTTATCTAAGTCAGCCCTGTTAAAATGAGATACCAGATAGTACTCAGTGAATGCCAGATATATTATTACAGATACAAAATATTAATGATGGCTGACAACAAGAACCCCACATAAATTACAAAAACCCCACTAGGCCTAAGAATTAACCTTATGCTACACAGTACAAGAAAAAATGCAACAACAGTTATACTCAAATTACACACAGCTGCTAGATGGTTGGAGACTTCCTGAGCACTCACAATAATAATAACTGTACAGGGGAGGACAGAGATGTGAGCAAAATGAGGAGTAGATCTAAGTGGCAATAATGCAGAGACTGAGCTCATTATATAGGGGCCGGCAGAGCTTGATACAACTTGTAAGAAGGACGCACAAATGAAGCCATGGGGACAAAGAGTTGACAATCCTGCTCTGAACAACAGAAAGTACGACTTACTCTACTATAACGGTAGAAGGGGGGGACTGAGGCAGAACACGCTCGTGATCAAACATGCAGCATACTGTGCATTAAAATTACACAAAGGATGATGAAATCATAGGCTATGTAACAATATATATATATATATATATATATATATATATATATATATATATATATATATATATATGTACAGTATATTGAACAACCATGGGGACAACACACAACCTTGTCGCACGCCCAAACCGATCGTGAACCACTCACTTGGATGCCCATTTACCTTTACGCATGCTTCACCACCATCATAAAATCTCTTGATGGCACCAAGTAACTTAACATCTACACCGTACATGCACAAAACCTTCCACAATCCTTCCCTGTCTACCTTGTCGTATGCTTTTTCCAGATCCATGGAAACCATAAACACCTTATAGTTCTTCTCACAAGCCTTCTCCACTATGTCTCACTGAGTTAATTTGCTCCACACATCTTCTGCCACTCCTAAAGCCACCTTTTTCATCACTCACCAGGATTTCTGATCTCTCACTTATTTACTCTATAACAGTTCTTCCCAATACCTTTCCTACTACACTCAGTAAACTTGTGCCACGATAATTCTTGCACTTACTTCGCACACCTTTATTTTTGTACAGGGGTACAATCACAGGCTTTTTCCAGTCTGCAGGCACACTTTTACTCATCCATGCCTTCTTACATGTCCCAAACAAGCACTTCATTCCACTCTCTCCACTACATTTAATCATCTCTGCATACACCTCATCAACCCCAGATAGTGTGTTATAAGATTAATAAAAATTATTAGATATATGGGGAGGATTTGAATGATATTTACCAGTTGAGTTTGTTTCGTTACTGAGAAGGTTCATCATCCTGTACAGTTTTCCAAGCTAGGCTTTTAGGGGTGTTAGCCCTACCTGGGACATTAATAACTTCAAACTTGTGAAAGAATTTTAGATACGGCTCTGATGTTTTTTAGTGCATGTTGTACAGTACAATGGACTCTCATGCGTGATGCGGTATTTGTGGAGCTTGATCCTTCTAGTGATTCTTGGGGGGTCAGTCCCCTTCCCCAAAATTATCAGAAATAGGAGAAAGTGGGCACGTGGATTTCAACGATATCGTCATACATATCGCAGGATTGGGTATGCAGTTTCCATGTTTTCTCTGAATGCACAGAATGAAACTGTGCATATACTTCATAAGTGGTGAAAAGCGTTTACAAAGTGATCTTTGTGTTCAATCCAACCGGCGCCGAAGACAGACAGCCTCCATCTTAGAACGCCATTTTAGGCACGAAATTACCTTTATCAATGCTGATTTATCTAGTCATAATCTAGTTTTTCATAACTTAATCCATGCTAATTTATCCTAACCTATTTTATGCTAACCTAATCAAACTTACCCTAACCTAATCCATCGAATCCCCTATACAAAATTGTTTTCCCTCTTCATACTCGAAAATGCACTACCGTACACCTTTACAATGTCTCTGATTCAGTTTAAAGGTAGACAGAAATTTTTGTTAATATTTAAGACTTGGTCCCATGTCTCCTTAAAGACTACCAAAATAGGTATAAAATCCCTTATATAAAGTTCCTTATCCCAACAATATGCTAATATTTCTGACATAGGCGGTTTCACACACAAAGGGCAATGTAACGGTGCTTAGGCGTCTTGTATTCTAGAGGTTAGAGTGTCGCAGTCAGAGTGAAGATCTTGCATAAGCTCCATAAAGATGACGAGAGCGTCATCGACCATGCAATTCTACCAAAGAATTAGGTGGGTCAGCTACCTTTACGATATATGCACTGGACTAAGTTGGTCTTGTCTATGGCCTCCACACCTCAAAGACAGCAAAGTGGCAGTAACATTTTTTTTAAATCGGTATTTACTCCAACGAACCATGCCATTTTTCGGTCTTGTTTTCTAAGGACGACCATAGATCCCAACACTCATCTGTGCACTTGAATCACTGGGCTGGATCCCTAGCCCCTGCAGCCCGATGACACGCGTGTTATGTTGTTCTTGTTGTTGCTATGCGATTATATTCAGCTTACAATATCCCTCTATTTGTAAAGGAGTAAATTAAAACTTTATCAAACCCCTGGGATTCAAGTAATTTATCATAAGTTGGACTAATTATCTTGAAATAGTAAACAGAGTAAAACTTCATCCACTGTACACAAGGGGTTAATTTAGATATCGTGAAATTGAAGACAAATCCTCTAAGTATTACATCATTATGTTTAATTATCTGTCATTTTGTCCTTTTCCTTATCAGGAGCGTGGCGACTCGGGGAAAAGCTACTCAGTCCTGACATTCGAGGCCAAGGAATATCAGTGTCTTATTAACTTTAGCATCATTATGTAAGCAATAAACCCCAAGCATCCAGCAATGTGTTCTCTTATAGGCCACAGCATTAATGGAACATATTTTTGAACTAATGACCCAAAAAAGTATGACCTATTAATATTGTTCAATGTGTTATGTAAAAGAAAAGTATCCATTATAACCATTTCTAATTCTCTCAGTTGGCTTAACACTGTCAGTTATATGTTACTGTAGGTGCACTCGTTTTTAGGTTCGTATTCTAAGTGACCGAAAAATTCGCAACATATCTCCCTTGGCAATTCATTCTGCACAAGACAGCTTGATATCCATTTGTATGTTACTGATGCAAACAGTGCAAAAATAAAAGTGCTATAAATGGCATAAAAGGGAATGTTATTGTTTACTAAGCAAAATAAATCGCAGAGGAGGAAGTGCTACGAAGACTCCTTTATCACCTAGAATACTACCTGTCTATTTATCTATTACCAGACTCCACAATCACGTAACTGGTGGCCACAAACAAATCGCCTCCACGTGACCCTGTCCCCAGCCATTTCATTGCCCTCCCCCCAGCTCACACACCCCTCTCTCATGTACCTCTCCACTCCATCCCTCCATCGCATCCTCGGCCTCCCCTCCCTTCTCCCCCTACCCCCTCCAGCCCCCTCACATACACTCTCCTTGTTGGTAGACCCTTAATAATATGGCCTTAAGACCCAACAGCATTCTCAGAGCCTTGTTCCAAGTGGTATAGCAGATTACGCAGCAACTCATCCTCAGCGATTTAGTCTGCATATTACATCGTAGCTTTCCATTGCATGATATATACAGTAATTATAATATCGACAAAATTTTCATGACAAAATTACAACTCAATATTAGAGTGTAATGTACAGAATAGAGTCATGAAAAAAAAAAAAAATAGCGACGAAGCCTGCACTGCCACCCGAAATACAGTCCCTGGGTCACGCCAGCAGTTGTTCTCTCCCACCGATGGCCAAACAGCTGCCCTTGACCATGTAGTGTTTGTGATATCGTAGCTGATACGGAGCTGCCCTAGAGGAGGTAACACAGGAGGCAATGATGCGTCAAAAAGATAGTGGAATGTAAAATTACTCCAGTTACAAGAGCACAGAAGTAATTTATTAATGCATGAAGAAGCCAGAATGTTACTGAACACAGAACATACTTCTTGCCCAACAGCGTAATTATGGGACTGTATTTATGTATGATTGGTTGGTTGGTTGGTTTAATTATGTTTCTTATGCGGCTGTCAACAACTAGGTGGTGGTTTTCAAAATGTATCTGTGAGAACTTACCCATGAATCACACGTCCTTTGTTTATGCCTATAATTATGCTAAATCTACAGTATAGTCGTCCGCTCTATGCACCATGAACATTGAAAGTTTTCCCTCGTCTTACACCTTGCCAGAAGCATCTATAAATGCTTTATTTCTTCCTCTTTTCCTCCCCTTTTTTTATTTTTCTAATCTGGTGAGTCTGTAGCTATTTCTTCATGAAAAAAGCTGGTCTTTGTCCTTACATTTGCTTCTAACGCTGTCTTGGGCGACTGCGGTTCTGTTCCACCATCTCTTGCCCCATCTGACTTCTGCATGCCTTTCATTAAAACATCAACGAAAGACGGACTGTCATTCCTCAGTAACCTCAGTAATAATGAAGCCTCTGATCCTTCATAAAACAAGCGTCTAACGCCTTCCCTACAATGGATTTCACCTAAAATATAATTAATCGTCTGGGAGTAGCATGAAGGGATCTGTGTCGGGTTACATTCGGGTCATCATCCTGGGCGGTAGGGGCGAGCCGCAAATACCAGTTATGTCTGAGACAAGGCCAGACCTAGGCCTGTATTCCCGTCAGCTATGGGGGCTTTCAGTACCTCCTCCGTACCAGAAAATAACTGCATGTGATAACGATAATAGTCTATTGTATGTAATTTATGCAATGTACGTCTCTAGCGTGTTATGTACTCAATGTATGTTGGTATTATGAAGGTACAGAGAACATAACAAAGAATACTGAAGTATATTATTCAAGATACATTTGTTAAAAGATGGAACTAGAAAGCATCCCAAGCTCACGAGATTACGGTCCCTCTTCCCCGGAAAACAATACGTGTCCACTGAGCACTGTGACATGATAATAAGATGTTTTAAGGTTATGATATAGCTGGGTAAAACTCTTACATTCAAAATGAAAAAGCAGGTCATAATGTAGGTGCAACTGCGCAGCACAACACATACGTTAATTATGTATAGAAAAGATGTTTTTCACAGGCTTAAGTTTCGTATTGTTATGTCCCCGTCCCCACACTGCCACAGGCTCCAACAGCAGTAGTACAGTATAGGAAGGAGGTTGCCCAGTGAGTTGTTCTTCTTTTGGTCAGCCTTTAGGTGTGCAGTACACAAGATCAGCTGAGGTGAAAATAAACACTAGCTCCTTAAAGTTCACTGTGTTTATTTTCCAAATAATTCCACTTAATGCTTTTCAACTTCACTGTTCTCACAACCACTGGAGCTATACACACTTTATAGGTTGCAGTTACACTTAATGTTTAACAACACTTCACAGTTAGTACACTTAGTGCTTGCTAACACTTCACTTATTACACAACTACTGAAAATAATCTTCACTGACAGTAATTACACTTAATACACTTCACTGTCTTCTCAAGTTCCAACGATATACAAACTTCAATAACCCGTCACTGTTTTCCACTGTTTTCACAGATACCAAAAATATACAATCTTCACTGACACTGACACCGCACTAAACCAAAACTGACTGCACTTCTCTCAAACTGACTTGACACCCGACTAAACTCCAAACTGACTTGACACCCGACTAAACTCCAAACTGACTTGACACCCGACTAAACTCCAAACTGACTTGACACCCGACTAAACTCCAAACTGACTTGATACCTCACTAAACTCCAAACTGACTTGACACCTCACTAAATTCCAAACTGACTTGACACCTCACTAAACTCCGAACTGACTTGACACCTCACTAAACTTGTAATAATCTCTACCCCATCCTTATATAAGCTTGCATTGTTCTAGAAACGTCCACTTCTCCAACATTCTAGGACATACTGTCTTGCATCAACCCCTAGCAACAACAGTTACCAACTACGAAACATCAAGACATGCTAGAGTTCTCACATTACATAACACTCTAAATCATTAACCATACGAACTTAAATTACATAATTTAACAAGCAATTACTTAAATAAAATATTATAAAGAAAAAGAGCACAAAAATAAATGAATGTTTAACTTACGAAATAACTACGCTCACAAACACCTGGCAAATTGGCAACTCTGACGACTCGTACCGAAACTTACATAACCAGAAAAGTCTCGAAGGTAAGAGACTACCTAAGTGGCAAATCCCCCTTCATAACAGTATCAATTCTTACAGCACTAGGTAGGTAGGTAGGTGGGCGTTCTCACCATGCACCCACTCGATGTAGAACTACTTTCAAGCTATTATACACTGATTTACATTCCAAATGTTTTCTTGTAGCCCAGGAAACCCCTTCCTGCATTTGGTGCTGACCACATAACCAAACAGACGCTTGGTGATCTAGTGACACACACACACACACACACACACACACACACACATATTACAGCACAGTATATTGGCTCTACCACGCAGTAGTTATTCTCCTCCATCTTTACTGGTTTTCACTTAAAACACTGTTCACTGCTCTCAACTACATACAGTACCTCAGTTTAAGCTGATCCCCAGTAATACAGAAGCTCAGTTGTCGAGGACTGAACTAGAAAAGCCAAACTATATGCTGCAGGACACTTAAATAAACTGAACTAAAAGAGCCAAACTGTATGTTGCAGGACACCCAAATAAACCAAACTAGAAGAGTCCAACTGTATGCTGCAGGACACTTTAATAAACTGAACAAGAAAAGCCAAACTGTATGCTGCAGGACAGTCAAATCAACAACACTAACGGATAAATCTGGTGATTCTTTGAAACTCGAAGACTTACACAGGAAAGCAATGCTTGGTAATTTCCCGATTCACACGACATAGGTAAGTCCCCAGGAGCTAGAATGTGGGCATGTGTTGCCATATGCCGGTGTAGCATTCAGATCTGACTCCCTCACCAATCGTGACTCCTTGCGTTCATTGCGCATGCGCCGCCGGCTGCCAGACGTACGACTCATTCGCAACAGAAGCTCTACAGAAAGAAGAACTAGCGGGATGATTGGATATTTCGTACGTCAGTGGACTCGGGAATTTTGCAACTAAACCCGTGCTGATTTCACAGTTCATTCCCATAATTTTTACTACTTACTCTTACTTGCAATTCTAGGGTCTCTTTCTCCTCTGAACCATGTACAATGAGCCTAATTCTGTGGGCCAAAAATAAGTTAAGGACGAATCCTCATTAAACAAAAGTAGCTGCGTGTAGAAGACAGATTACCCACTGATATTTTCATTTTGATTGTAGTTGTGACCCTATTAAAGTTATTACAAGAGATTTACATGGCTTACATGTAGTTTCTTCATAATTATGTGTGAATGTAATCAGTGGTTTCGAGATGGTTAAGCCACTGCCAACGATAACGAAGTTGCATAAGTTGTTGATCATGGTGAAGCATAGGTAGAAGTGTCAGTATATACAAAGTAACAAACAGGTTACATATAGTATATGTTTAAATGGAATTCCAAGAGATTTTGTTCAGAAACCATTTGACTGTCGATTCAGTGACTATAATTGTGGGAAACGTGCAGAAACCACGAGATATTGCACTGTTAATAAAGCATAATAACCAGTGAGTTGTCATTGGCTGCCATCCCTCCAATTCACACACCCCATTTCATATATTTCTCTCCATTCCATCCCTCCAGCTCATCCTTGGTCTCCCATCTTATACTCTCCAAGTCAGACTCTCAACTAACTTCTTACCTTGGCCAAAACATCTCATTATTTGTACTATCATTTTCATTTACATATTCTTTGTTGCAGGTAAAAATAGCAACAGTTATACATTTGGAAGGCCTCTTTATTTAAGTTGAATTGAACAGGTAAGAACCATTCTGATTTACCAGAAGTGGGTTAGTTAAATAGATGTGGAGTTTAAGTTGAAATTCATGGTTAAACACTAATAACGGTACTAGTTATAATTTTTTGTGGTGGTTGCATTTTATAAATGGACTATAAGCCATTCTTTGTTTCACCTAAAACAGAACTCTACTGTTAGCACTGCTGAACTTCAACTTTTCAGCATAGACTATTCACTTCTGGCCAACATTTTAACAAAACCAAATAAGTATTGGAGATTTGACATGGTAAGGGACACCACTGCGTACTTTTAGATTAAATTAAGGTCCAAAGAGTCTACTGAATGAAGGCAGGAGCTGCAGGAGACAGGGAAGAACATACAATAGTGAAAAAAAAATAAGTGGAAGGAAACAGACAAGAGTTTTGAAGTAAATGGAAGTGTTGCTTGATAAATAATGTAATTATTTGCAGATGATGCATCTCTTTCCTTGGCTATGGTAAACAAACAGTGCTTGGCATGAGCTTTAGGAGCTGTATCTAAGAATCAAACTTGACAGTGTAAGAAAGCATTATTATTATTTTAGAGGAATGAAATTACTGATTGTCCAGTGATTCTGACTGACCATTTAGAGGAATACATTGAGAAGGGAGAAAAAGTGAGCAGATGGAGAGAACACTTTAATGAACTGCTGAACATAGAGAATGAAAGTAATGTGAGTATAAGTGGCTGGGGAATGGCTGGGAGAAGGAGGGACGTCAGAAGACAGGAAGAAATCAGTAAGATGGAAGTTGTGGAACCAATGAAGAAAGTCAAAATGGGGAAAGCCCCAGGAATTGATGGACTTTTTGGTGAAATGCTGAAGCATGGGGAACAGATAGTAGCAGAATGGATGAGGAAGATGTGCAGATTGCCCTGGTAGGAAGGTAGAGTCCTGGAAGATTGGAAGTCAGGTATAATTATTCCCTTGTACAAAGGGAAAGGGGAAAAAGAAGTGTGTGGTAATCATAGGGGCATTTGTCTTCTTAGTGTAATAGGAAAAGTGTATGGTAGGATACTTATTGACAGAGTTAGGGAAATAACAGAGGAATTAGTTGGAGAAGAACAAGGAGGCTTCAGGAAGGGAAGAGGTTGTGTAGATCAGATACTCATTCTTAGATCTTTAGTGGAAAAGTTTCTAGAGAAGGGAAAGAAGCTGTATGTGGCCTTCATGGATTTGGAGAAAGCATATGACAGGGTGGATAGACAAGGGTTGTGGAAAGTATTAAGAATAGCCTATATGGAGTAGATGGGAAGTTGTTCAATGCTGTGAAGAGTATGTATGAGGGTGCTAAGGCTGCAGTGTGTGTGGATAGTGAACTGAGTGTTTTTCTGTTTGAAGGTTGAGTTGAAACAGCGATATGTCATGTATCCATGGTTGTTCAATCTGTATATAGATGGGGTTATAAAAGAGATACAAGGTAGGGCAGTGGATGTTGGAGTGGCCCTCATGAGACAGGGCAGTGTTTGGAAACTCCCTGTACTGTTGTTTGCAGATGATACTGTGTTGTTAAGTGAAGACGAAGGGGAGCTGCAAGGCTTGGTGGATGAGTTTGGGAGAGTGTGTAAGAAACGGAATCTAGAGGTGAATGTAGGGAAGAGTAAAGTTATTGTCTTCGAGAGAGGTGAAGTCAGTGATTGTACAGTGAGGTTGGATGATGAGGAAATTGAAAATGTGAATACGTTTAAGTACTTGGGTGGTGTGATGAGTATGGAAGGAAGTTTGGAGGGCAAAATGCTTGAAAGGGTACAACAAGGAAGAAAGGTTGCTGGTTCCTTGAAGGCAGTGATAAGAAACAGGGAAGTGAGCATGGAAGTGAAAAAGTTATTACATGACTGTATTGTGATACCAACTCTAATGTATGGAAGTGAAGCTTGGACGTTGTTCGAGGGACACAAGTCAAGAGTGATAGCAATGGAAATGAGTTATTTGAGAGGAGCCAGAGTCATATGGAGAGACAGACTGACAAATGAGGATGTGAAAAACCGTTGTGGTGTGGATGTGGATGTAATAGGAAGCTGTAGGAGAAACGTATTGAGGTGGTTTGGCCGTGTGGAGAGGATGGAGAGTGAGAGACTGACGAGGAAGGTGTATGTGAGTGAGGTGGAGGGGTGGAGAGGGAGGGGAAGGCCAAGGATGAAATGAAGGGATGGAGTGGAGAGGTATATGAGAGAGAGGGGTGTGAATTGGGAACAGGGCAGTGAAATGGCAGGGGACAGGGTGACGTGGAGGCGATTTGTTTGTGGCCACCCCGTATAAGGGATTAAGGCGTCTGGCAATAGATAGATAGATAGATATTATTTTCAAGATGTACAACAAGGAATTGGGCTTAGCCAGGTAGCGGTAAGGAAAGACCAATAGGAATGGACAAAAAGAGGCAAATGCATGACAGTACACTAAAACAGTTCCCCTATGTGTACAAGGAAAGGATGAATATTATTGAGTCACGAGTGGGAGCCATGGTAATGAGTTATATGAATTAGGTTGTGGATTAACATGAAGATGCCTAAGTAAACCGATGAAGTTTACAGTGTTATGTTGGTGTGGAAGCTTCAGAAAGATCCACAAGGGATGCTTTGACGTGGTTCAGCAATACAGAGTAAACAGAGGGTGATTTAAACTAGGAGAGTGTATGAGTAAAACGGATGGATTGAGAGGAACAGAAATACTGAAGATGAGGTGCAGGGATGGAATGGAGAGGTATGTGAGAGAGATCTAGGACACCTAGATCTGGCATCTGCTGACTGGATACAGGTTGGCATGGAGACAATTTAGCTGAGACTGCTCATCAGAGGTTGGGGCATCCGTCTGTAGATACAGCTGGTGAAGTTTCCCATTATTTCACCAATAACAACTTACAAGGGGAGGTCTGTTTATTCTGGTGAAAGCTTGTACTGTATGAAGATGCTCTTTTCTTGGGTGTAATATAAGTTGTACCTAATTTCTACATAAGAAGGGAGAATTCCACTGTTGTCGGTAAAGCCTTCACTATGAACTAAAGAAAAATTATTTGCAGGACATAATTTCCACTCTTAAGAATCCATTGGTAATGCAAGGTTCCCTGCTACACAAGGAGGAGTGATGCACCATATCTGTTGATCTTCAGTATATATTATTTAGCTGTAGTAAACACTACTGGAAGTTTCATCAGTGCATATAATTAAACTTCCATTATACTGTATATGTTTATACCTTATTTTGCTATGGTACAGTACACACTAGTGGATGTTGTACCAGTGCCACATCGTTATACTTTCATTATATATATCAGTATTCACTAGCCTTCAGGACCTGTTCCACACCATCTCCCTTTGCAGAACCTTTTCAGTGTTTTCAGTAACACAGAGAGTAGGCCAACATACACTCATAAACCAAACCTCTACTTCCAACAGCCTCCACCACAATTCATGCATGTTATGAACCCACATCTATTTCCTTCCCCCTTTATTTTTATGAATGGAAGACACCTGTAAGTTGGTGTATGGATTATTTTTAAATTACAGTAATTAATTTTTCCTTCCTCTGTTCATCTTCTTAAAGATAGAAGTAATACTTTTATTTTATACACACAGTTGGAAGTTGTACCAGTCCTACATCTTTCTGTTTTCATTAAATACATTATTACACTCCCTCTTCTGTCTTTCTTTCACCTTCCTTCTGCCTATGGGTGACTCAACACTGAGTGACAAGCCAATTGGTTTCCTGTACACAAGGAAACCATTTACTATGCTGGGTGGTAACCGTATAACCTAATTAAGGCACCTGATGGTTTAGTGGTTAATTAAGGCGCTCCAATCAGATTAAGCCTGTGTAGGTTTATATCCAAGGGATGGTTGGAGTATACTGCTCATGTGATGCCACTCAGGGATGAATGAGGCTGGTCACTCGTCTTAAATGTCAGGACCAACTTGCCTAACCCTGGGCTTCTCTCCTGATTGAGCAACATAGGACTGGATGATGGGTGGAAATACAATATTTCTTTGCTTTTGTAACACTAGTGGAAGTTGTACCAGTGCCATATCCTTATGCTTCCACAATTTCCAACTTACTGATTTCTTCCTGTCTCCTCATCTCCCTCCTCCTAACCACTTATACTCGCATTACTTTCATTCTCTGTGATCAACAATTCATTAAAGTGTTCTCTCCATCTGCTCACTTTTTCTCCCTTTTCAATATATTCTTCTGAGTGGCCAGTCAGAATCACTGGACAGTCAATAATTCCAATCCTCTAAAATAATAATAATGCTCTCTTACACTGTCAAATTTGATTCTCAGATACAGCTCCTAAAGCTCATGCCAAGCACTATTTGTTTACATAGCCAAGGAAAGAGATGTATCATCTACAAGTCTATCTATCTATCTATTGCCAGACGCCTCAATCCCGTTTGGGGTGGCCACAGACAAATCGCCTCCACGTCGTCATGTCCCCGCCATTTCACTGCCCTGCTCCCAACTCACACCCCCCTCTCTCAGATACATCTCCACCCCATCCCTCCATCTTATCCTCGGCCTCCCCCTCCTTCTTCCCCCCTCCACATCACTCACATACACTCTCTTCGTCAGTCTTTCACCCTCCATTCTCTCCACATGGCCAAACCACCTCATATACTTCAAAACTCTTCTGTTTCCTTCCACGTATTTTTTTTTCACTCTTGTATGTTCTTCCCTGTCTCCTGCAGCTCCTGCCTTCATTCAGTAGACTCTTTGGACCTTCGTTTAATCTAAAAGTAAGCAGTGGTGTGCCTTACCATATCAAATCTCCAATACTTATTTGGTTTTGTTAAAATGTTGGCCAGAAGTGAATAGTCTATGCTGAAAGGTTGAAGTTCAGCAGTGCTACCAGTAGAGTGCTGTTTTAGGTGAAACAAAGAATGGCTTATAGTCCATTTATAAAATGCAACCACCACAAAAAATTATAACTAGTATTAGTGTTTAACCATGAATTTCAACTTAAACTCCACATCTATTTAACTAACCCACTTCTGGTAAATCAGAATGGTTCTTACCTGTTCAATTCAACTTAAATAAAGAGGCCTTCCAAATGTATAACTGTTGCTATTTTTACCTGCAACAAAAAATATGTAAATGAAAATGATAGTACAAATAATGAGATGTTTTGGCCAAGGTAAGAAGTTAGTTGAGAGTCTGACTTGGAGAGTATGAGATGGGAGACCAAGGATGAGCTGGAGGGATGGAATGGGGAGAAATATATGAAATGGGGTGTGTGAATTGGAGGGATGTCAGCCAATGACAAGAAAACTCACTGGTTATTATGCTTTATTAACAGTGCAATATCTCGTGGTTTCTGCACGTTTCCCACAATTATAGTCACTGAATCGACAGTCAAATGGTTTCTGAACAAAATCTCTTGGAATTCCATTTAAATATATACTATATGTAACCTGTTTGTTACTTTGTATATACTGACATTTCTACCTATGCTTCACCATGATCAACAGCTTATGCAACTTCGTTATCGTTGGCAATGGCTTAACCATCTCGAAACCACTGATTACATTCACACATAATTTCGAAGAAACTACATGTAAGCCATGTAAATCTCTTGTAATAGCTTTAATAGGGTCATAACTACAATCAAAATGAAAATATCAGTGGGTAATCTGTCTTCTACACGCAGCTACTTTTGTTTACTGAGGATTCGTCCTTAACTTATTTTTGGCCCACCGAATTAGGCTCATTGTACATGGTTCAGAGGAGAAAGAGACCCTAGAATGGCAAGTAAGAGTAAGTGGTAAAAATTATGGGAATGAACTGTGAAATCAGCACGGATTTAGTTGGCAAAATTCCCGAGTCCACTGACGTACGAAATATCCAATCATCCGGCTAGTTCTTCTCTCTGCAGAGCTTCTGCTGCGAATGAGTCGTACGTCTGGCAGCCGGCGGCGCATGCGCAATGAACGCAAGGAGTCACGATCGGTGAGGGAGTCAGATCTGAACGCTACACCGGACTGGTTGAAAAACAGTATGCATGAAAAGTCTGGTTGCCTGCTGTGCTTTTTTTCTTTGTTCTTTCCAATCAGTTTGGTCAAACCACAGCAACAAACACTGATGATTTCAACTGGTCATACATCAGTGTTGGGCCTATCAGAGTCGAGTGATGCAGATTCACCAGACTAATTTGAAAACCAGTGTTGACAAGCTGGAACAACGACAAAACCTTTGATGCCGCCTGAGCTTTGATGTCAAACAGTAACATTTATAATGGTGGCCATTTGGAGGGTCCAGCAAAAACAGACATATTGAGAAACATTTGGTAATATTTTGCATATCCGACAGCATTTCGTGCAACCATAACACAGAAGGATTAGTTTTCTACGTCATATTTTCTTTTCTCACTCGTACGTAAACACCTATAGCTTTGCTCCCCAGTATCTCTTTCGTCTCGTTATCCTTTTTCCTGACATCATAATTATAACCCAATGGAAACAATATCATGGTCACATCTATCTCCATCTTCTGTTGATATGGCTCTTTCACTTCCCTCTCTCAGACAATAAAAACCATCACTACCGCATCAGAGAGGACTCTATCTATCTATCTATCTATCTATTGCCAGACGCCATAATCGTATCCTATAAATAACTGCTGAGGTCACGAATATAGTGGGGCCTCTTCTGGTTATCATACTACACTTAGTAGAGCTTTTCCCTTTGCATTTTGTCGTGTATATAACACCTTAACTATTACATGGTTGGGCGAATCTAATATTCTGTTCCAGTTTTAGCCAGACAGTTATATTTCAGCTGAGAATATGTAATCGGAGCGTGAGAGTTAACAGTGTAAGTAGTAGCCCTCATTAGTCGGAACAACATAGTATTCTGCTGTAGCTAAAACCAGACGATTTTATTTCAGGTGACAGACATATATTTTTTTTTTTTTACATCTGCTGAAACTAAAACAGGAGTATAATTACTCTTATTCTATAGATTGCCCCACAGTCCATTTATCAGCATGTCAGAGGAAAGTCTCCAGCACGATAAACTTCGTTTGGGTGGTATGAACTCAAGGAGTTCTCAAAGGGTCGATTCTACATTTTATTTCCATTCCAAGGAAAGAGTTCCGACCGCAGTAGCTTTAATGGGGAGGTATTGATTTAAGTAAGAGTTCTGTGGTAACACATGTTAAAGTTTTGTGTCGCTTTCTATCACCAGCACCAAAGATGAATGTGGAAGTGAAAACAGAGAAGGAAGGTTTCGTTGGTTATCGTCGTAACAAAAAAGCAGCAACTGTAGAAGCGGCCTCAGATGGCAGAGTAGGAAGGATTCGTATTACATCATAGTATAGCGATTTATTTTCCCTTAAAAGCTTTATATCCTTTTTTTTTTTATGTGTCCTACTCTGGGCATAGGCTTCACAGCCTGCTCCCAGGGCCCAGTGGTCCTCCTACGTTCCATACACCTCTACATGCCACCACTTCGGCGCTAACACCTACCTTCCATACTGAATACATGCTAGGGCTGTCTCATACAGGACTGGTGTAGTGGTATTAGTGGAAGTATTTTTACAATATGTCGGCGGGTCTTCTGGTAGATCAGTAAAGTCTGATTTAATGAAATTCACATCCTTAAACTGTTTTCTGCCCCAGCGGCCATTTGAACCTGGGTCCGGCAGGACTGCAGGCCACTTTTCTACAGACTGAGATACAGCTTGTTACGGATGAAAATTTGTGGAAAATAAAGACCTGCACATTTACCACATACACGAGAAAAATAACCCGCCCAGGCGTAGGAGTTAGGACGTACTATGGGTGCACAAAAGTATCGGTGCACAGGGGATCCGATGCCTATCGAAAAGATTCGAACCACTGCTGATGTTTACCAAAGTCTCATTGTGTATGAACAATGTGTGTTCATATAAACATAGTATTTGCTATATGTCTGCAGGAGGATACTGCTAGTTGGCGATATATGACACCTCCCGACATCAGGGCTACCACGAGTGGTAGGTCGGACACTAATATTTCAGTGACCTTCATTCTGTGATCCCAAATGTTTCACGCATATTGTGCACCGATACTTTTGTGACCCACAGTACAACTTTTGTTGACTCAGACAATTTTATCCGACTCACTATACTGGGTATATAAAACTTTCCTCTACAACTACCTGGAGTTCTTCAACGCTGAATGTAATCGCGCGGATGGATTTCAGAGCAAATAATAATAATAATAATACTACTAATAATAATAATGATAATAATAATAATAATAATAATAATAATAATGATAATAATAATAATAATAATAATGCAGCCAACAGAGTGTGCATACCTCCGCCAACACCAGGCTACACAAAGCAACTCAGATCATAGCCAAAATTTAATCAACTCTTCTTTCGCCCAAAATCCACATATTCACAAATTTTCATTGATATCCATCATTAACTTTTTTAGATATCTTTTGGAAAAACAAGCAAACACAGAGGTGAATACATACACTCCTACTATTCCGTTGACGGAGGTAAAAAGTCTCGCGTTGGTGGGCTCCGATGTTATCCTGAATAATATTCGATCATCTAAATGTTTAGTTAATAACAATACTGTCTAGTAAATGTTAACGAGCATGCATTAAAGGGCATCCTCATGAAAGCAGGTTTACCAGCGCGGAGTGGAATCATCGCGCATTTTTCAGTAGCCTTCGTTTGCTTTGTCATTGTTTCACGTGGAATGTGCACTGGTTTGATTTATCTAAAGTATATCCAAAAGATAATCTAAGAAAGATATAACTGAATTCAAAATGAACGTCATTATTTTCTGCTATGTGCTTCGTACTTTTTCTGAAATAAGTATGCTTTAGTGGTATGGCAAGAATATTTACCTCTCAGATGCCGTGGCATTGTTGTTAGTTTTTTTTCTTTTTTATTAATTATCTATAACTCAGATGATTTGTTCTATTTTGGGGACAAAAAAAATTAGCTCAATGCTCTTAGTTATGGCTTTTTCTTTGGTAATGACAGACAATTCTTTAATTAAGTGGAAAATCCTCGACTAAGAAATGGTACCCTGATAATTTTATTTTTCATTTCCCCCTTAGTTCATATTTTCACAAACAGAAATACTTATATAACACAACATCGCTCCATCATAAAGGAAATTACTAGACCAGCCTAGGAGGAGAGGAAACCAAGTTTACTGTATATAGCAATGGTCCTTGTGCTTACCTTCGTAAGAAAATGGAAATCTGCCGGGCACATGGTGATGGGTGTGGTTACAGGGGCCATAAGAAAGGGACCCCCCCAGTTAAGCTAGACTGTTTAGTAAGGCAACCTGTTGAAACCTACTGGAAAATGTTCAGCATAGTGCCAGGTATCATGAATGGCCATTGCCAGACTTTTTCAGTATTGGGGTGTGCCTGCCAGACCCCCAGCTGCCCCACCCCAAATACTGAACTACATTAGATGGTCAAGTAACCTGAGTTTTCTTCCTCAGGAGCACCACATGCAGATGGACATGTATTGTTTATTCCTAGGCTTTCTTTCCTAGTTACAGCTAACATAGAAATATATAAAAATTATCTTATAAACTATATGTTCGCATAGTTTATGATCTCAATAGGAACAAAAAATAGGTTACATATTAAACCAGAGTTTAAAGCACCACATAAAATGGATATGTATTGTTTACTCCCAGGCTTTCTTTCGTAGTCGCAGCTAACATAGAAAATTATCTAAAAACTATGTTCTCTGAGTTTATGATCTCAGTGAAGCACAAAAATGTTCTAATTTTTCAAAAGTTTACTTTCTCAGCAGTACCACATACACATGGACATTAACCATTTCTTGAGGTTTCCTTTCTCATTTACAGATTACATAAAAAATAATCCTATAATTTATCTAAACATTTCTCTGAGTTTTTGATCTTGCTGCAATCCCCCCAAAATAGTAAAGTTAAAAAATTCAGTTTTCTTGTTTAGCAGACTCAAAAAAAAGTACCGTATTTTGTATATCGTTTCCTCATATGTTTTCTTTCTGATACAGGATACATGAAACAGGCTAAAACGTTATCTAAAAATATTTTCTGGGAAGTGAAAGCAGAAAAAAATAAAATTGTAATTGCAAATAATTGTGAGTTTGTTTTTTAAGCAGCACCACATGCATACGAACTTTTCTGTACCACATCATCTGTTTCTTGTAAGGTTTCCTTTTTCAGTAACACATCAAATGGGCCTAAAAATTAAATAAAATCTAATGTCCCTTGGTTTGTGATCTCAGTTAAACTATAAAGGTTCTAGCCATGTTTGATTTCTAGATTGAGTTTAGTGATATTCAAGGTTTTAAGTATTATATCTTTCTTTCGTTCATTCTTTCCTCCTCTTTCTGCCTGTGGGTAACTTTACATTCCCTCTTTTGTCTTTCTTTCCATCATTCTTTCCTCTTCCTTCTGTCTACGGATGACTCTGCACTTGAGTGACAAGCCAAGTGGTTTCCTGTACACCAGGAAACCATTTACCACGCTGGGTGGTACCATATAACCAAATTATTTCACCTGGTGGATTAGTGCGTAATTAAGGCGCTCCAATCGGATTAAGCCTGTGTAGGTTTATATCCAAGGAATGGTTGGGGTTTATTTCTCACGTAATGCCACGCAGGGATGAGTGAGGTTGGTCACTCTCATGTTAAATGTCAGGACCACCTTGCCTAGCCCCGGGCTCCTACGCTCCTCGTGGAGCAACATAGGATTGGATGGTGGATGGATGGATCTACAGGGAGGACATTATCGTAGACCTAAATTGGGACTAAATAAGACAGTTTTCACATATGTTTGAATATTAAAAGTTAAAGCAAACTCAATGAAAGTGACTAAAAAGTGTTCATCATATTGTAGAGCCAATGAATGGCCAAAGCTCAGCCAGGTGGTAGTCATTCAGTCAACCGTAAAATTCCCATCTTCCTCCTCTGAATCTGAATCTTCACTCCATGCTTCACCATCTAAATCGCTTGCTAGTTCATCAATACTTTCTCCCTTCAACTTAGAGTCTCTGTCATCTTCAGTGTCCATGTCCTCTGCGTTGTCACTGCCATCTGTAAACAAACTGTCTGGTATGGCTGGCCCCTCAAACCAGGTTGGCTTCAGCAGGTTGTCATCTACAGACCATCCATAATCATGGCAAACATCAAACATGTAGACTGTGCCTTCCTGACACCTCATCGTCAGACCCTTGAGACGAAGATTCGATGAACACAGTATGTTACAGCATACCATTTCCTGGGAACGGTTTCTCACCAACCGATTATGGATGGTCTGTAGATAACCTGCTGAAGCCAACCTGGTGTGAAGGACCAGCCATACCAGACAGTTTGTTTATAGATGGCAGTAACAATGCAGAAGACATCGAGATCGAAGATGACAGTGACTCTGGGTTGGAAGAAGAAAGTACTAATGAACTAGTGAGTAATTCAGATGGTGAGGCATGGTGTGAATATTCATATTCAGAGGAGAAAGTTGGTATTTTTAAGGTTGACTGAATGACTATCATCTAGCCGAGCTTTGGCCATTCATGGCCTCTACCGTATGATGAATACTTTTCAGTCACTTTCAGTGAGTTTGCTTTAACCTTTAATATCCATACATGTGTGAAGACAGTCTTATTTAGTCCCCATTTAGGTCTATGATAATGTCCTCCCTGTATAATAATACCTATACACTATAATATCTCTAAACTTAATCTAGGAATAAAACATGGCCTGAACTTTTGTGCATTAACTGAGATCACAAACCAAGAGGACATTAGTTGTTATTTAACTCGTAGGCCTATTTGATGTGTTACTGAGAAAGGAAGCCTTACAAGAAACAGATGATGCGGTACAGAAATGTCCTTGTGAATAAGGTGCTGCTTAAAAAAGCATAAGGTGCTGCTTAAAAAAGCAAACGCACAACTTATTTTTACAATTTTACTTTTTTGTGCTACTGTTTCACCCCTCTTGTATCCCCAGTTAGGAGTAAGCCAGAGGTCTTGAGTGATATATAAGGTAAGTTTATCTGGAGAAGACAACCACAGGTCCAACCCGTTCTATGCCAACCCTCCAACTGGCCACTGGCCCAGCGAGGGTGATGGAGCCAGCAACAGGCTTAGCCTGCTATGCAGTTTTTGAAATTAACTGATACATGCACTAATAGTCACGTACACAAGTTTAAGATATTATGAATGTATGGTTATAAATATAGGGTTACAAGGTATGGATGCATAGCATGGTTACAGTTACATAGTATGGTTACACCACCACTTCTCAGAAAACATTTTTAGATGACCTATTGGCCTATTTCATGTATTCTGTATCAGAAAGAAAACTTCAGAGGAAACGGTATACAAAGTACCTTTTATGAGTCTGCTAAAAGAGAAAACTGTACATTGCTTAACTTTACTACTTCGTGAGTTTTCACGAAGATCCAAAACTCAGAGAAATGTTTAGATAACTTATAGGATTATTTTATATGTCATCTGTAAATGAGAAAAGAAACCTCAAGAAGTGGTTAATGTCCATGTGTATGTGGAGCTGCTGAGAAAGAAAGCATTTGAAAAACTAGAACAATATTTTTGTACTTCACTGAGATCATAAACTCAGAGAAGATAGTGTTTAGATAATTTTCTATGTTAGCTGTGACTACGAAAGAATGCCAGGGAGTAAAAAATACATGTCCATTTTATGTGGCACTGAAAACTCTGGTTTAATATGGAACCTATTTTTTGTTCCTATTGAGATCATAAACTCATTTAGTTTTTAAGATAATTTTTATATATTTCTGTGTTAGCTGTAACTAGGAAAGAAAGCCTAGGAATAAACAATACTTGTCCATCTGCATGTGGTGCTCCTGAGGAAGAAAACTCACGTTACTCAACCATCTAATGTAGTTCAGTATTTGAGGTGGGGCAGCTGGGGTTCTGGCAGGCACACCCCAATACTGAAAAGTCTGGCAATGACCATTCATGATACCTGGCACTACTGTATACTGAACATTTTCCAGTAGGTTTCATCAGGTTTCTCCACCAGCTGATCTAGATGAATTTGAGAGGGGGGGTATATAGAGGTGAGGGGTCTGGTGAGCACGCCCCACCACTGAAAAATTCTGGCAGCGGCCATTCATAATACCTGGAACTATGTCGAACATTTTCCAGTAAGTTTCATCAGGTTACGTTACTAGCCAATCTAGCTCAATTTGGAAGTCCCTTTCTTATGGCCCCCATAACCACCTCCACCTCCATGTGCCCGGCAGACTTCCATTCTCTTACATCGTCATGCACAAGAACTATTGCAAGATATAGTAAAACTGGTTTCCTTAGGTTACATCCCTCCAGGCACCTGGTCTATACAGTGCGTGGTGGGGAAAAGGCAGTATTATCCATTTACTTTGACATTAGGCGTTGTGCAAATCCAAGATGTGTTATCCATGCACTCCCTCTCCCCCATCCCTCACCCCTTTTCCTTTCTTCTTCATACACAAACACCCCGCACCGCGATCTTTCTCCCTTCTGTGATTAGTGAAAAATTATACTCGAGATCCTACGCAATATTTAGGACTTCACACATTATGGATTACTTTAAGTTAATGCAGAAAGAGACAAGAAGGCTCGTGGGAAGAAAGATTTAGTAGGCAACTATGGTGGTAGTCTAACGATCAGGGTTCGAATAATTGTAATTTTAACTTAAATGAAATTTAATTAATTACAGAAATACGTTTCTGCTTAGAATCGTGCTAAGTTCGTTCTTCGCTCTACTAAAAATAATTTAATCCGTACTAAATCCTCTCAACTTGAATTCTTCCCGCTCCTTCTGGCACCTTCCCAAAAACTTTTCTAACAACTTTACCTCATCATCCTTCCCTCCTGTTTTCTACTCTGATGGTTCTGTAGCTATTTCTTCTACTTATAAAGCAGATCTCTTCACTCGGACTTTCTCCCCCAATTCCACCTTAGACGATTCCGGTGCTGTTCCTCCATTACTTCCCCATTCTGACTTCCTCTTGGCTGACATTAAAATTTCTTCAGCTGATGTATTTTCTGCCATCACAGGCCTCAGTACTAACAAGGAGTCCCTCTTGTTGTTCTTAAGTACTGTGCTTCTGTGCTTACACCCTGCATAGACAAACCCATTCACCTCTGTCTGTCAACTTGTGCCTTTCTTGTTGCTGGAAGTTTGCTCTCATTCAGCCAGTCCCAAAGAAGGGTGACCATTCCCAACCCTCTAACTATCGTCCAATTGCTTTAACATCCTGTATCTCAAAAGTTTCCGAGTCAATTCTTAATAGAAAAATTCTAAAGCATCTTTCCTATCGCAACCTTCTTTCTTATCGCCAGTATGGGTTCCGTCAGGGACACTCCACTAGCGATCTTCTCACCTACCTTTCAGACTCCTGGTCATCCTCCTTTCGGGACTTTGGCGAAAGCTTTGCCATTGCACTTGACATCTCAAAGGCCTTCGATCGAGTCTGGCATAAATCCTTAATTTCCAAACTGCCCCTTTCGGTTTCTATCTTTCTATCTGTGCCTTCATCTATAGCTTCCTTTCTGGTCGTTCTGTAGCCGCTGTTGTAGACGGCCATCGTTCTTCTCCTAAATCTGTCATTAGTGGTGTTCCTCAGGGCTTTTTCCTGTCACCAACTCTCTTCCTTTTATTCATCAATGACCTTCTAAGCTGTACATCTAACCCTATCCACTTGTACGCTGATGACTCCACCCTTCACCTTTCCATTCGGTTCCCGCAACACCCATCTCAGCAGTTACTTCAACAAACAAGGGATGAGGCTATGGCACACCTTATGTCTGACTTGGCTCATATCTGACTGGGGAAAAAATAATCTTGTTGTTGTTTAATGCATCAAAGACTCAGTTCTTACACCTATCAACCCGACAAAATCTTCCACAGGTGTACCCACTAATGTTTAATAATATTCAGTTTAATCCTGCGTCATCCTTGTACATGCTTGGGGTTTCATTCACTCGGGACTTATCTTGGAAAGATCATATTACATCTCTTGTAAAATCTGCTTCCATGAGATTAGGTGTGCTAAGCCGATTCCATACACTCTTTACCCCTGCACAATTGTTGAGTCTATACACAGGGTTTTATTCGCCCTTGTGTGGCACACAATTCTCATGTGTGGGGAGATTCCCCACATATAGCTCTTCTCAATAGGGTGGAGTCAAAGGCTTTTCGCCTCATTAACTCTCCTCCTCTCACTGGCTTCCTTCAACCTCTGTCTCTTCGCCAAATTGTTGCATCTTTATCTCTTTTCTATCACTGCTTCAATGGTCACTGCTGCTCTGAACAGTCTGCTTGCATTCCTCCACCTCTACAACAGGTGCATAGCACCCGTCTAGCAACAAACTCACATCACTTTTCTGTCCAACTCTCTGATGCAAGAGTTAACCGTTACTCTCAGTCCTTCATTTATGCAACAGGTCAGCTCGGGAACTGTCTCCCTCTATCTGTATTTCCTATGTCCTATGATCTCCAGTCTTTCAAGCGCAGTGTGTCCAGGCATCTCAAAATGATCAGATCTTGAATTTGGCTCTCTCTTGTATTTTGTTTTTCTCCTTGCGGGAACACTTATTGCGGGCTCGTGGCCTTTGGTTCCTTCTTCCTAGCATAAAAAAATAATTGTAATTATAATTGTAATTAATAATAAAATGAAGTATTTGTAATTGTAATTAATAAATTGATAAGTTAATTGTATCAATTGTAATTGTGAAAGGGGAGGAAAGTGGTACTCGTAAGGTAACCCTGTACCAAGCTGTCATTATGGGATTAAGATGCCCCGGGATTAACTCACCTAAGCCGCGTTTTGACAGTTCTACTGACTTTGTCTGGAACACCTGTTCTCTCATGGGACCTGCCCCAGCTCCTTGTCCCCCTTCGATTGGAAATGCTGAGGCCCAAGATCTCATGGTGGAGGAGGGGCATGGCCCAGATCCCTTGCTCCTCCCTAATCCCTAGATTTTATTAGTCACCGATGCCAACGTCACCAGAGAACTCCTACACAGGTTGCTTGGGAGAGGCTGGACAGAGAGAAGGCTTGACACACTCATTTATACTCACTCTTAGACACACATTCTTCATGGCTCATATACACACACTTTCTTCCCATCTAATATACTATAGCAGCAGCCATGTGTCTGTCTGTGTGTGTGTGTGTATTTTGGGCAACCGAAACTACACATTCAAATCGTGCAAAAATTGGCACAAAAATTGCAAAAAATTCGCTGATGTGAAAAAACTTGATCCCATCATGATTGAAAAACTTTTACCATATTTAAGGAGCAATCACATTTAACTAAAAAAACGCTGCTCCCGAAGCCCGGCATAGGATCTCCATAGAATTTTTTGCCCAGAGGTAGAACTAAAATAAACCTGGGTTCCATTCCCGAAGCTGCAAATAACACGATCATTTGGTTAGCTGCAAAAAATCCAAGTGACAACGTTACAGTAGAACAGCACATAAACGCGAAAACCCTCTGCAGGAGCAAGTGTGTGGGGCCCGAAGGGCCCACGAGCACTTGTCAGTGAACTATGGTAACAGAGACTAGGAACTGAAGTCTCGTGTCCTTGGTTGTGATAATTCAGAAGACTGACACAGCATTTAACATTGCATCTACCTATAAGGAAACTGTCAGTTGTTTCAGTATTCAAGGGAAAGTAATGAAAGTTGTACTGTAGCTGAAAATGCATCTTAATGGTGAATGCATTTGACATTTCCTTGCCAAATTTCTACATAGATCAGGAAGAAGAGGGGGCTGGAAATTCATGTGACCCTAACATCATCGATAAGTACTGTATATTTGCTTAGAAGAAGTTCTGATTTACCTTCCTCAAAGAATGGGATGTTTTGCACATACTCAGCAACTGTGTGTGAGATATAGGTTTACTCAGCCATATGTAAAAAAATTCACTACTCTCATCAGTGCTTCAGAAAATTGCATCCTTGATCAATTCAATAAGCAGTTCCATACCTTCGACTAAAAGGGATTATTCTCGAGACACAAAATTTGACAAGATAGAACAGCTGAAAATGTAAAATCTATACTCAAGAACCCTTTAGAGGTGAATAATGCAATTGATCTGTCCCAGAGAGAGCAGAGGAGTAAGAAAATCATGCAAGTGGAGATTTCTGCCTTAACCTGAGGCGTCCCGACGACGTATAGATACGTCACCACGTTTTGTCACGGTGACACCTGACAACATATCCATATGTTTTGCAATTGCGAGGTCCATCATTTGCACATTTTTCAAGTTTCACGGGTGATATTTGGTAGGCATATGTGGGAGACTTTCCTCTATCCAACGCCAGTCGAGGATAATGCCTGGCCCCACCTGACCCCCCCTCCTCCCGCACACCATTTTCTCAGCAACGTACCTGTTAGCAGTGACCTGGCCAGTAAAGACATGTCGCACCACAGTCTCTCCAATGATGAAATTCAAGGTGAAAGTGATTCCTGAGGCAGAGGATAAAGGAAGAAACAAGCCAGAGGAAGAACCAAGCAGAAGTGATGTGGTAAGGTCATAAAAGAAGGTGCCACATGTTGATGTTTTTGTTGAGTGAACAATGCTTATATCACCTACATTATTGTCTGAAAACCAATATACTCTCGTACTACGTATAAATTCGTACCAAATAAATAAATATCTAACCAGTTATGAATGGTCTGAAATAGCTACCCCTCTCATAGAAAACGTTTTCTCTTGAGCCTGGCCTGAGGGAACAGGGTAACAAGGTAAAGGTACTCTTACTTCTACCGTATTTCTAAACATTCTCTCTGAATTTTCTATGTTTCATAAAAAGCGGAGGTTTTAGTCCAAAGAAAACTTTTCTAAAATCCGCCAGGATTGGTGGGGGGGGGTCATTGGTGAAAAATCTGTCAGGATGCGACTGATTAAAGGAGCTTGTGATTGTCCTCGAACCTTTTCACGAGGCCTTCGAAGTTGTTGAGGAACAAAAGAATGTGACCATAACTGCTATTGGACCAGTGATTCAGAGACTTAAACACTCACTGGCAAATCTAATTCATAATACCTAATTACAATAGTGTGAACAACTGGCTAAAGTGCTATTGGGCTCTGTGAAGAAAAGATTGAATCCATACTTGGAAATGAGAGATGTTCAAGTGGCGGCTTTTTTGGATCCTAGGTTCAAACTGGACTGGCTTTCACTACAAGAGCAGAAGGACCAAGTGCTGGCATATGTCAAGGAAATCCTTGAAGAATTGGAGGTGGTTCACGAGGGGTCAACAGTGGATAAAGAGTGTGACATGGATGATCTAGCAGAAGGATGACTGGAATCAGAAAGACCCAGACTGTTCTTTTTTATACCAAAATGTTCATCAAAACTCCAAAATCAACGCGGATCAGAGGGAAGCACAGTGTCTGTGAGTCTTTTGCTGAACCAATACATAGAAGAAGGAACTTTGCCATTTCCCAGTGGTCCAATGCTATACTGGAAAGAAGTGTCACAAGCTTTGCATCCACTGAAGAATCTTGCAAGAGCGGTAACTGGGTGTATCAGAACTCCATATTATAATTACAAATCATAATAGATAGATAGATAAATAGATATATAGACAGCTCTATGCGAGCCTGGGAATAGGAAATGAGCTTGCAAATTACACTGAGGAAAGCTGACGACAGTGGCCAGTAAGGAGATGATGCAGTTAGTTGTCAGCATTCCACCCGTGAACAAAGCCCAAAGTGACCATACACACACATACACACATACTCACACACAGGCTTCTTAAACTTTCCATCCACAAGGAACACACGTGATACGTCTCCTGTTTCACCAGAATTTAGGAAAGAGAACTCAGAAGGAGACAAGCCATACAAGAGACAGGTCGCAGGGAGAAGGGTTTGGCAACTTGAGAGAGAGACAGAGAGATTGCTAGCGGGACTGGACTCTATACTTCGCTCTGTGTGAGAGACTTGTTAATATTTCCAAGACAAATAAAAATAGTCCCATACTATTCTTTACCTCTCCTGTCACTACACGACAAATGGGAAAGAAGATTATCTACTACAAGCTACTCCAGTATAATAACCGCTCGTCCACAAGTCTAATATATATATAACTCAACTACAAGTAACCACAAAGGAACCACAAAGTCTTTTATGACAGGTGTACTGCTACATCTGTTTCTTCAGAGCGAGTTTTCAGCACTGCCGGAATTTATTTCACTGCGAATAGATCTCAGCTTGGTGTCACATCTTTCCATTCAATGTTGTTAATTAAGTGCAATAATGAATTGTTTTAAAAACTACAGGCTCTTTAGTTACTGTCTGCAGTTTGTACAAAAATGAAATCCTGATATTTCTTTTCAGATTAGTTTGTGCCACTGTAAGTAAAGGACAGTCTTACAATGCCAAATTTGTATTTTTCTTAACCATAACGATTTTTTTCCCCAAAATTCTGGAATTTGTATTTTTTTGTAATTATTTGATTTTGTTTCGCAGTAATTGTAATTGTAATGTAATTGCTATTCCTAAATCTATTTGTAATTATAATCATAATTTTAAAACAAGGAAAGTAATTGTAACTGTTATTGTAGTTAAATTTTTGAATTGTATTTGCTACAACACTGCTAATGATTGCAGTGCTTCTTCGTGGGTGGGTTGGTCAAGGTAGAGTGGCTCATAGCTACTGGTAGGAGTAATATGTGGTAAAGATTTAATTGGGTATTACTTGACTAAAAGAATGCACTATAAAAACTATATTATATAATGCAAATTTTGGACTTTCGATTTCTGCATTAGTGAGCAAACCACTGACATAACTGTAAAGTCAGACACCGCTGAGACTTATGATGATAGTTCATGATCATATTTGGAACTAAAAACAGACTTGAAAGTGAATATTCAAAACAGATTACAAAATAACAAACATATTAGCGCAATCAATATTACCACGAGAGGAAGGAGTAGTTGCAAGGAGAGTGGAAAGGTTACAAGAGGATGAGAAAAAGGCAGAGTATAAGAGAGAAGTGGAAGAACGTTTGGGCAAATATGAATTGGAGCAGATGAGAGACGTGGAAGGTGTGTGTAAGATATTTACAGAAGAAATATGTGCAGCATGTGATGTGGTGTGTGGAAGGAAGAGAAGACGGAGGGGGGTGCAAGGAACAGCGTGGTGGACTGAAGAGGTGAAACAGGCTGTGGCACAAAAGAAGAAAGCATACAATGAATGGATGAGAAATAGGGGCGTGGAAGAAGTTGAGAGGCGGAAGAGAGAGTTATATGTGGAAAGGAAGAGAGAGGTGAAAAGATTAGTAAGAGAGAGTAAGAAGAGAGCGGATGAGGAATTTGGAAGGAATTTGAGTGTAAAGTGGAGGGACTGTAAGAAAATGTTCTGGAGAGAAGTGAAAAGAGTAAGACAGGGTGGAAGTGAAGTTAGCAGGGGAGTGAAAGATAAAAATGGTAGATTACTAGTGGAGAAGGGAGAAAAAGTGAGCAGATGGAGAGAACACTTTAAGGAATTGTTGAACGTAGAGGATGGAAGTAATGCGAGTATAAGTGGCTGGGGAATGGCGGGGAGAAGGAGGGAGGTGACAAGACAGGAAGAAATCAGTAGGATAGAAGTTGTGGAAGCAATGAAGAAAGTTAAATCGGGGAAAGCCCCAGGAATTGATGGAGTGTGTGGTGAAATGCTGAAGCATGGGGGAGAGATAGTAGTAGAATGGATGTGGAAGATGTGCAGATTGGCCTGGGAGGAAGGTAGAGTTCCGGAGGATTGGAAGTCAGGTATAATTATTCCCTTGTACAAAGGAAAAGGGGAAAAAGAAGTGTGTGGTAATCATAGGGGCATTTGTCTTCTTAGTATAATAGGAAAAGTGTATGGTAGGATACTTATAGACAGAGTTAGAGAAAGAACAGAGAAATTAGTTGGAGAAGAACAGGGAGGCTTTAGGAAGGGTAGAGGTTGTGTAGATCAGATATTCATTCTTAGATCTGTAGTGGAAAAGTTTCTAGAGAAGGGAAAGAAGTTGTATGCGGCTTTCATGGATTTGGAGAAAGCATATGACAGGGTGGATAGACAAGGATTGTGGAAAGTGTTAAGAATATATGGAGTAGATGGGAAGTTGTTGAATGCTGTGAAGAGTATGTACGATGGTGCGAAGGCTGCAGTGCGTGTGGATGGTGAACTAAGTGAATTTTTCTCTTTGAAAGTTGGTTTGAAACAGGGATGTGTCATGTCTCCATGGTTGTTCAATCTGTACATGGATGGGGTAATAAAAGAGGTACAAGGTAGGGTAGTGGATGGTGGAGTGGCCCTGGTGAGAGAGGATAGTGTTTGGAAACTCCCTGTACTGTTGTTTGCAGATGATACTGTGTTGTTGAGTGAAGACGAAGGGGAGCTGCAAGGCTTGGTGGATGAGTTTGAGAGAGTGTGTAAGAAACGGAACCTAAAGGTGAATGTAGGGAAGAGTAAAGTGATGGTCTTTGAGAGAGGTGAAGTTAGTGAATGTACAGCGAGGTTAGATGGTGAGGAATTGGAAAATGTGAGTACGTTTAAGTATTTGGGTAGGGTGATGAGTAAGGATGGAGGTTTGGAGGGTGAAGTGCTTGAAAGGGTACAGCAGGGAAGAAAGGTTGCTGGTTCCTTGAAAGCAGTGATAAGAAACAGGGAAGTGAGCATGGAAGTGAAAAAGTTACTACATGACAGTATTGTGATACCAACTTTAACGTACGGAAGTGAAGCTTGGACATTGTTGGAAGGACACAAGTCAAGAGTGAGAGCAGTGGAAATGAGTTATTTAAGAGGAGCCTGTGGAGTCACGTGGAGAGACAGGCTGACGAATGAGGATATAAAGGAGCGTTGTGGTGTGGATGTGGATGTGATAGGAAGTGTTATGAGGAACACACTGAGGTGGTTTGGCCATGTGGAGAGGATGGAGGGTGAAAGACTGATGAAGAGAGTGTATGTGAGTGAGGTGGAAAGGGGAAGAGGGAGGGAGGCCGAGGATGAGATGGAGGGATGGGGTGGAGAGGTATATGAGAGAGGGGTGTGTGAGTTGGGAGCAGGGCAGTGAAATGGCGGGGGACAGGGCGACTTGGAGGCGATTTGTTTGTGGCCACCCCAAACGGGATTGAGGCGTCTGGCAATAGATAGATAGAGATAATCTTCTTAATCGCTTGATTCCTGTTATGTACCGATATGTTATAAAAACGATGGTATCTACAACCGTCTGGATACAGCAAAAAAAAAAAAAAAGAAAAAAAAAAAAAAAAAGAAAACCTACAGGGGTACTACAGGGACACAAGACTCAATGGAGCTTTGCTAACCCTAAGCATCATAATGAGGATTAGCTAGGGTAAAGTGCCTTGCGTGCCAAGTCCTTGAGGAGTGACTGGCTGTCCAAACCGCTGCGAGAGGTGTCTCCACATCCAAAATTAGGCCACCGGAATGAAGGATGTAACTTATTTTTATTCACTGATGTATTATACATTTTATGTTTGTTAAATCTACCCAATATTACTTGAGGTGGGATTCTTGTTATGAAAGGGTTAATGAAGACATTTTCTACCTCTCCAGTTGAAACGCCTCTCCTGAGCTGAGAGTCGTTGGGTGTAGCACAACCCAAATACCTAATGAGTCCCGATGTGAATTATTTTTTTTTCTTTACTTCTCACTAAACAGTTTTATTCAGCTGAGAAACAACGTCTAGTACAACATGGAACGTATTATTACTTCGCCCGGGACGGAGTCTGACAAGGTATTGTATTTAGTCGAATTTTTTGTTTCTTTGTGTTTTACGGAATAACAGCTAAATGATTTTTTCTTATTTACATGTCCGACTCTGGACAAAAGTTTCAAGGCCTATTTCCAAGTCCCAGTAGTCTCCAACATCTCCACATGTCACCTCTTCGGCGCTAACACCCACCATCCATATTGAATACATGCTAAGGCTGTCTCATACAGGACTGGTGTACTGGTATCAGCGGGGGTACATTTATCATATGTCGGCGGGCCTTCTGGTAAATCAGAAAAGTCTGCCTTTTTAAGAAATTCAAATCCTTAAACTGTTTCCTGCCCCAGCTGGGATTTGAACCTGGGTCCATTAGGAGTGCAGGCCTTCTTTCTACCCATTCTGCCACCACCTCCCCCAGAGTCTCAGGATACTTGGGCACTGGTCCCAAAAGGAAGTGCTTAAATTTTTAGAGGCAATCGAGTGACCCTGAAAGGTCAAAATGAAGGTCTTGGATTTTCAGAGGGTTATAATTCGAAACCGATTGAAGATAGAGATATTTACTATTATAAACATTCAGGAACTTCCATATGCTCTTTCACTTGACATCAAGACTTTAGACATTGAGTGACCTTGAATGGTCAAATGCAAGGTCACGGATATTCACGGGTTTATAACTCGAAAATGGTTGCAGATAGACATAAACTATTATCAACGCATAGGAAGTCCCATATGGGCTTTTAATTGGTACCTTGACCTTGACATTAAGTGACCTTGGAAGGTCAAACTCAAGGTCGCGGATATTCAGTGGGCTATAACTCGAATCTGGTTGAAGAGACATATTTACTATCATGATACAGGAAGTCTCATGTGGGCTTTCATTTGGCACATGACCTATCTATTTATCTGTCTGTCTCAGACGGTCTATTTATTCAGTGAACTGTATATCCACATCAATCAGTCTATTTGTCTATCTATCTCCATCAGTCAATCGATCTGTATATGTCTGTTGGTCTGTTTATCTGAAATTAGTGAAAATGGAACAAGTGGTTCATCGAGTGCTTGTGAGGGTGGTGGAGTGACTGATTGCTAGTAGTACTTGCACAAATGAGTAAATAAGGCACTGATAGAGGTTGTGATAGATTGACTGAATGAATGATAATGATGTAATTTGATTTTAGTTACAAGACACTCAATATGCCAGTAGCCTGTAATCACATGCTAATGACATTCGAATAAGTGTAGATACATATGGGTTCTACAGTATACTGTACATATATATATATATATATATATATATATATATATATATATATATATATATATATATATATATATATATATATATATATATATATATATAATCTCATCTCATCAGCCGTTTGTGTGTCCAATATATATATATATATATATATATATATATATATATATATATATATATATATATATATATATATATAATCTCATCTCATCAGCCGTTTGTGATGAGATTATATATATATATATATATATATATATATATATATATATATATATATCATCTCATCTCATCAGCCGTTTGTGTGTCCACTGCAGGACCGGCCTATACCGAAAGTGGGGACTATACAGCCAATGTATCTCTACCAAGTGGCTTAGGCTGTCTAGTAGAGATTGTATGTAGGGTGAGAGGTGCTTGTAAGTGTAATGTTGGAATGGCTTTGGATGTGTGTGTAGTCTGTGAACCAAGTGTAATCGGCCCGCTCATGCCGACTGGGTGCAAGCATACTTTATAGTATGCGACACTGGTTCAACCACAGCACCCTTTGTGTCCGCCAATGCAGCACTTGGCCTGAAGAACGTTCCCAAAGTTTACTACCCTGGCGGGGCGCGAACCCTCGTTCTTCAGCATACGAAAACGCACACTTTACCACTGTACCGCAGGGGCTCCATATATATATATATATATATATATATATATATATATATATATATATATATCGCACACTTTACCACTGTACCACAGGGCTCCATATATATATATATATATATATATATATATATATATATATATCGCACACTTTACCACTGTACCACAGGGGCTCCATATATATATATATATATATATATATATATATATATATATATATATATATATATATATATATATATATATATATATATATATATATATATATATATATATATTATATATATATATATATATATATATATATATATATATATAATATATATATATATATATATATATATATATATATATATATATATATATATATATGTAGTATGTATAAAACTTACCCGGGGCTGCATAACAAGTTGTCCCATATCTTGGGTAAATTGTGACGGATGACGTGGCCCTGCAAACCCTCAAATAAACCCTTTGTTAAAAATGTTTTCACATATTTTGTCTGTAAATATAATGAAGAGACATATTTTCCTACTTCCAGACAAAAAATAATTTTGTTATACCCCTAACCTATCATGCTGTGAGGAAAAATATAAAATTGTCACAACTGGGCCGATTTTCCCTAATGGCCAATATAAATGTAATGGTGTTATTCCTGGACTTCCTGGGTGTGTGTGTGTGCAGATCGATCGAATGTCAAAAGTTTGGGATCGAAGTCCACGATGCATTGTTATCAAATGAATTTCTAATCCGTTCTGGATCAAAACTGGCACTACACAGGAGGAAGGTGTTACACTGAGCTGCAAGCCGGTCAGACGTCAAGTCAGGATCATCGTCAAAGTTCAGGCATGACGTCAATGTGCTCTTTAAGCACGCTATCTAGTATTTAGGCTGTGAGAGTGGCACTGTCCCGTCAAGTGAAAAAAAAAAAAAGGATTGCTGTACTTCCATCGCTTTTACATTCAGGTTCCTCTTTCCCTTCTATTCTTTATCGCTTGCCTGCCCTTGACCGCCAGTTAGCCTAACCATTCCATCCTCTAGCCAGGCCCGTCACGTTCTGGGTAAACTTCCACCAATTTGTTGGATCCCCAGACGCCTCCTCCTCTCCACAATACAGCACGCTTTCCCCATACCTGACTGTTTGTCCACTACCAACACTTTTATACGATCTCTTTCTCTATACCAGGGCCTCCCTCCCTCTCCCTCCTTTTTTTTATTTTTATTTTTACCCTGTCAAACTTTTCCTAAGTGGAATTATTCTAATCATCCTCAACCATTACTTTAACGGCCTAACATTTTCCTTTGTATCTGTTGATTTTTTGCATCGACACATGTAAACTGTCATGTGACTGGAACAAGTCTCGTATTGTGCCAGTCAGTATAGTTATATTTTGCTGAATCTGAGTCATAGGACCACCTTCAGACTGTTAATATAGGTACCAATAGCAATCGCGACTGGGACAACTCTAGTATTTAATCCCAGTTAACATTAAGCGATTTATTCTGCTAAGAGTCGTAACAGCCTCGTAGTACTAAGTGTCGTCAGACTGCGTGTTTGATTCGAGTAAGTAATGTTTGTCACTGCTGTTGTCTGTGAACGAAAAGTGTCATGGTTTTCAATCACACCCTATGGCTATTGGAAAAGGCCATGTACACATCATGACCGGGTGCGAAATGGTCATTATAATGAATTTAGTGAAGTGATTTATTATGTTCTTGAAGGCAGCGTTCTGTAACCGTAAGTGTTTATAATTTTACTCGGGATAATGTTTACGGTCTAATTAAAGAAACAAAATAATCTCATTGGTATACAGCTGATGATGCCATCCTAGTTTCGGTCTTGGGTTTCACAGTAGTCAAGTGTTGTTCATTCCATCAGTACTGAGGGTTCATTCATTCTATCTTACTGTCCTACTCGTGTACACACACACACACACACACACACACACATATATATATATATATATATGTATATATATATATATATATATTAAATAACAGAACGGAGTCAGGAAAAAAAAGGAATAAAAAGAATAATCCATACACCAGATTACTGGTGTCCTCTGTTCATAAAATATCTGTAACATTTAGACTTGAACAGCTGTGGGTTGAAATTTGGAGGGAAACAACTCTGGAGAAGCGAGTTCCAGAGAGATGCAGTTCAGGGAATGAAAGAACTCTGATAGGCAGAAGTTCTGCAATATGGCTGAGTGACATTCCAGTTATGAGCACTACCAGATGCCCGAGTTGCACGAGAGAAGGCATGGAGAGTTGGCACCATGGACGCAACTTCCTCTGAGCATTTGCCAAAAAAATATCTGTAAAATAATGCAAGGGAGGCAACATTCCTTTTTACTTGCAGGGGAGATAGTTTGTCAGGACTCCATATTATAATTACAAATCATAATAGATAGATAGATAGATAGGTAGATAGACAGACAGATAGAAGCAGCAAGTCAGAGGTATTGTGTCTGCGAGAATCAAGCAATGCTAAACATGCTTACACACTCAAATGCTTGATAGGCACACGACAGCGCCTCGTGACCATACACACACATACACACATACTCACACACAGGCTTCTAGAACATTTCAACAACAGTGTAACACACGTGACACGACCCCTGCTACACCAGAATTTAGGAAGCAGAGCTCAGAAGGAGGTTAGCTATAGAACCGACAGGTGGTAGGGAGAAGGAGCCTAGCAAAATGGGCGAGAAGGTGGAAGAGAGAGAGAGAGAGAGAGAGAGAGAGAGAGAGAGAGAGAGCGAGACTGGGAGGTAGCTCGCGGGACTCTATACTTCACTCGTGTGTGAGACTTTGTTAATATTTCCAAGACAAATAAAAATAGTCCCATACTAATCTTTACCTCTCCTGTCATTGCATGACAAAAAGGGAACGAAGATTATTTACTTACAAAACTACTCAAGTATAACAACTGCTCGTCCACGAGTATAGTATATGTATAACTGATTCTACAAAACTTCACTACAACAAGCTACAAAGTTATTGTGAGATATGGCGGTAGCGGTGGGATGCGAACCTCGTCTACGAATCTACAGTGAATTTCTACAAAAGCATGCGAGACTCTAACCAAGATTAGCTTCAGTTCTACAGTGAATTCCTACAAAATACAAGCTACAAGCCTACAAGTCTACGAGCCAACGAGTCTACGAGTGTACAGTTGATTCTACATTATGAAGATTGAAAATAAAAAAAAATACCTCTTACAACCAACAACTCACAGCCAGCTCCTGACAGTATTCTCTCCAACCCCCCCTCCGTCTCCCAGGTCATCATGCTGATTTAGAGGTGAAGAGGTCACAGGACATCTTGCCAGTAGTTTAACAAAGTACTGATACAAACAATCTTGCAATTTCTACGACGAACCAATGAACTACAACCATCTACAATCAACTACAAGTAACAATTCTACGAGTCGTCTGTATAATCTTCTACACGCACCTACATGTAGTGGCAGTCTTCATCCCACAACGAGTAAATCACAAGAGAAAAGGACCGAGAATACATCGAGAAAGAAAATCAAAACAAACAAACGAAGAGTGAGACACGACTCACAACCACCAGACCTCACCCTCCTCTCTCTGCTACCTCCACCCAACCTCCACCGCTGACACAGGAGTGCGAGAAGGTCAAGACGACGAAGCAAATACCAAGCCCATATTCACAACCCATCTTACTCACTTATCTTCACTGAAGTTACTCATCGCTACTCATTTACTCACCACAGCTACCAGTGTGGGAAGTCGACGTTACCATACGTGTTTGCTGACACGACGCCACGCCTATCAACGTGTGTCTGACACCCCACAACACGTCAATCAACCCCTGAAGAACAACGCTATCACCACGTGCAACACCACTCACACCATTCCCACCACGGTAAAAATTAGTGAGTTACATAGTTACTTCATTTATACAATACACAGCAATAGACACAGTGGTAGACAAACATATTGCACAAACATATAAAATGTGCTGTATAGTTACAACTTATGTACACATACTTACTTCAATTATCTGCATAACTCAAAAACTAAATAATCACCAACAATAAATATTCTACACTGTACATATTCATTCATTTATTATAGCAGTTATTTACTACCAACGAGTGTTTATCATTTATAATGTACCTACATAAAATACGTGTTTCATACATACAGCTATACATTATTACATCTACAAATTAATGAAGAATATATACCATCACAGTTACTCAGTGAGCGATTAAAAGAATTGTATTAAACATTGAAATTAAAGCTACCTAGTGGAAACAGATAAATTAAGTTACAAGGAAAACCAGAAAAAAAAAAATGGCCAACACAAATGACGTTAGCAAGAATGAACATCTTCAACACAATCGTGAAGACAGAGATTTCCACACAGTGCTGACACATATATTGCCCACGATAGGTATAAGTGAACAACAAGTCAGTGTATATAGTTAATACTGCATATAGTGTATATAGTTAATACTGTATATAGTGTATATATATTTTTTATACAAAATAAAATATGGGGCTATATAACATCATTTTTAGTAATATATGTGCAATATAAACTAATCCTTAAAAAAGGGTCCCAAGGGAATTAGCCAGCAATTATGCAACCTCGACCAACACCGAAAAAACGTAGACAAACGAAGAAAAACAAACTATAGAAAATCAATACATACAAAAAAAAAAAAAAAGAAAGAAAGATGACATAACAAACAAATGAAAATAAGCGTAAATGTTACTGCAAATGCCAAAATACCACATAAACGTCTATAAGTGAAACAAAAAGCAAATTAGTGTTCTCCACAAGCAAGTGGCATGGCACATCATCACATAAACTCCTTCTATAAGTGAAACAAAAAGCAAATTAGTGTTCTCCACATGCAAGTGGCATGGCACATCATCACATAAACTCCTTCTATAAGTGAAACAGAAAGCATATTGTTGTCTCCACGAGACAGTGATATAGCACATCATCAATATCATCGACCGCAGCATGACCGGATTCAGTGTCAGGACTGCAATTATTACAATTATGTAACAACAAACGATATGTAACTACAAACAATATGTAACAATTATGTAACAGTTGCATTAACAAGATGTAACTTTTATGTAACCTTAACTACAATTATAAGGCCAACACAATTATGTAACAGTTGCATTAACAAAATGTAACTACAATTATAAGGCCAACACAATTATGCATTACCACAATATTATGTAACAATTCATACTATGTTACAATTATTTATTACTACAATGTTTCTACAGTATTATGTAACAATTCATACAATATTACAATTATGTATTCCTACAATGTTACTACAATGTAACAATTACAATACAATTATGTAACAATTCATGCAGTGTTACAATTATGTATTACCACAATGTTACTACAATATTATGTAAATTCATACAATGTTACCACAGTTCTGTATTACCAGAATCATCACACAAGTTAGGTGAAATATTAGACATTACTAAAGGGATAACTCAATATGTAATGTAATAACCTAGCAGTATTACCATTGCACAATTATATGCGTATGTCTGTTATATATATAAATCTTACAAAATGTCATATTACAACCATTGCATTTGTTCAATTATGTATACAACTTGTTTAAAATGTAATATTACTAGATCAGTACAATATTATCAAGAATATTATGTCTATACAATATTATAATCAATATTATGTACTAATAGATTAGCATATGTCAATGATGATTGCTGTCGGAGGACCTCCAGTGCGTGACCGAGCAGTGTCAGGACTCCATATTATAATTACAAATCATAATAGATAGATAGATAGACAGATAGAAGCAGCAAGTCAGAGGTATTGTGTCTGCAAGAATTGAGTGATGCTAAACATGCTTACACACTCTAATGCTTGATAGGCACACGACAGCGCCTCGTGACCATACACACACATACACACATACTCACACACAGGCTTCTAGAACATTTCAACAACAGTGTAACACACGTGACACGACCCCTGCTACACCAGAATTTAGGAAGCAGAGCTCAGAAGGAGGTTAGCTATAGAACCGACAGGTAGTAGGGAGAAGGACCCTAGCAACATGGGCGAGAGAGAGAGAGAGAGAGAGAGAATGGGAGGTAGCTCGTGGGACTCTATACTTCACTCGTGTGTGAGAGACTTTGTTAATATTTCCAAGACAAATAAAAATAGTCTCATACTAATTTTTACCTCTCCTGTCATTGCATGACAAAAAGGGAACGAAGATTATCTACTTACAAAACCACTCAAGTATAACAACCGCTCGTCCACGAGTATAGTATATGTATAATTGATTCTACAAAACACACTACAAGAAGTTACAAAGATATTGTAAGAGTTTGTTTGTAATGGCAGGGTTGTTAATAATTCTAACAGCTTTGTTCCGAATTTTATCTAGTTGTTTTAATGCAACCTCTCCACATCCATTCCACAAGGGTGAGCAATATTCAAGCTGAGAGCTCACATGACTCTTATTAATTATAGCCAACTGCTCATCAGCGAAGAAGTTACGGACTCCGTACAATAATCCAAGTTTCTTTGAGGCGGTTTTAGCAAGTGATCTAACATGAGAGGTCCAGCTGAGGGCATTGTTAAGCGAGATGCCAAGAATTTCAATACTTTTGGAGATGGGAATGTTAGTGGCACTGAAGGTAATGTACGTATCTGACATTATCTGCCTATTAGTAAATTGCATATACGTTTACTTTTACTAGCATTAAAAGAGACAAGATTGTTTTGTCCCCATCCACCGATCGTAGATAGGTCTTTATTTATGGAGATGGCTGTACTGAGTTGAGAGGTAGAGATATTACACTTCGTAAATGGGTGTCTGAGTGTGAATGAACTATGTAATGTTGTACATCTGCGTATGAATGGATGGGATTGTGGGTGACAGATAAGAGATCATTAATATGAACCAGGAACAGGGTTGGTACCAGAACTGACCCCAGTGGCACGCCGGCGTTTATTGAGTGGAATTTGGAATATGCATCATCTACTTTTACTCTTATTTTCCTGTCACTAAGATATGAAGAAATCAAAGGAGCAAAAGACGTTAGTCCATAGCAAGGAAGTTTGGACAGCAGGGAACGGTGCCATACTCTGTCGAAAGCTTTAGAAATATCAAGAGCTACTGCATGAGTTTCTCCATGTAGATCAATTGATTGATGGATGGTGTGAGTTAGGAGATTCAGTATGTCAATGGTGGATCTTTCGTGGCGAAAACCATATTGTCTATCACAAATTAAGTTGTTGGATTCAAGATGTTTAACAATGTGGTTATTAATTAAAGTTTCAAATACCTTACCAAGAGAAGATGTGACAGCTATTGGTCTGTAATCAGAGGGGTCAGAGGAATTTCCTTTCTCCGGAATTGGGTGGATATTGGCTTCTTTCCATGAATTTGGGAATAAAGAAGTACGTATGCATAGTCTGAATAATTTAGCTAGAACAGAGGCAAGTTCAGGGGACCACTTTTTCAAAACAATTGGCGGAATTCCATCTGGTCCTGGAGCTTTGTTGGTAGGTAAATTGTCTAGGATGGATTTTACGTATATTGTCAGTATTTTAAGTGGATCAAATTCGGGAGAGTCAAGTTCTAGTACTGGGACATTCTGGCTGGTATCGTCTATGGTAGAGTTTCTGGCAAATGTACTGGCAAAAATATCTGCTTTCCCATACGGGTCATTTGTAATGTTGCCATCTGAAGATTTTAGTGGGGGAATGGAAGATGACTTGTTAAAGTTATTATTGAAAGAATTAAGAGTTGACCAGAATATTCTATTGTCATTAGAGTTGTTAAGTAGTTTTGATGCTTTCTTTTGAAGAAAGTTTGATTTAGCTAGATTTAATACAGCTTTTGCATGATTTCTAGCAATTTTAAATTGAGAGAGTGATTCAGATTTTTTTTTTTTTTAAGTAGAAATTATATGCTAATGACTTTTGAGCTGTTGCTCTGGCACAGTTGCCATCAAACCATTTTGGAGAGTTCGATCTTTTAGTGAACTGTTGACTTGGTAAGAATAAATCCATACCAGCTAGTATTAAGTCGCAAATGTGGGACTGGGTGGATCTGGGATCACTAGAGAAGAAAAACTGCCATGGAATGTCAGAAAGATAATTTCTAAATCCGTCCCAGTTTGCCCTATCAAAGTGCCATCGGGTCAACCTGACAGGTTCAGAACGGGGAGGTGTGGGGGGGTTAACTAATGAGGCTTTGATGAGATTGTGGTCAGAGGATCCAAGTGGTGACAGTACCTCCATCCTGTATTGATCTGGATTATTTGTCAAGAATAAATCCAAGAGATGGATATTATGGTCAGGATAATCAGGTATTCTGGTTGGTTGCTTTACCAGCTGGGTGAGATTAAACGTTTCTGCAAACAACTCGCACTCTAGACTAGCGTCGTCAGTCCTGGCAGAATGCAATAACCATTCAACATCATGTACTGTATGTTAAAATCACCCAAAATGGTTATATCGGTGCTAAGGGCAAGGTTAAGGTTACTCAACTGTGTGGATATGGAATCAAATACACTGGGTTCTGAAGAAGCATTGGGGGAGTGATAAACTACACAAGTATATTTGGTAATATTTTGATAATTTAGTTTATATAATGAATCATCAAAACTCGATGAAGTGAAGTTTAAAATAGTGTCAACTGCATACTGGGATTTGATATAACAACAGGTGCTGCCCTTGTTAAGGAAGTTTGTAAGGAGATGGTAACCAGGAAAACAAAATGAGGATATATCAGTAGAGGGTGAGATTTGTGGTTCTGTGAGGAAATGGGCCAAAGGGGATATGGACTGAAGGAAAAAATGAACTGAGTTTAAATTTGCGGTAAGGCCGCAGATGTTGCTGATGAATAAGGCTGCACTTTCAACTCTTCGCTGATGAGCATTAGCGGAAATAGCAACAGTCGCTGCCAGCACAGTCACTTGATGACGACTGGGAGGACCCTGTGCCACCAGCCCTACCCTGGCCTACTCTTTGTGTAAATGAATGCACTAAAAATGTTTAGCAAAGGGAGATGGTCAGGATCAAGTCCTGAGGGCTGGTGAAACGGAAGCAGCAGCTCTCATATCACCAGCTTGCCATCCACCTCGGGAGTACTGCCCTGTCCGACTGGTATTACAGTCTACTCCTCATATATATATATATATATATATATATATATATATGGAGCCTCTCTGGTACAGTGGTAAAGTGTGCGTCTTCGTACACTGGATAGCGAGGGTTCGCGCCCCGCCAGGGTAATAAACTTTGGAAGCGTTCTCTCGGCCATGTACTGCTTTGGCGGACACCAGGGGTGCTGTGGTTGAACCAGTGTCGCATACTACAAAGTATTTTTGCAGCCAGTCGGCATGCGCTGGCCGATTACACTTGGTTCATAGACTACACACACATCCAAAGCTACTACAAAACTACAATCACACAAACACTTCTCACCCTACATACACCTTAGCCCTTCGGGGATACCTGGCGTAAAACCAAATTATTTTACATATATATATATATATATATATATATATATATATATATATATATATATATATATATATATATATATAAAATATAATAAATAATTTGGTTTGGCGCCAGGTATCCCCGAAGGGCTAAGGTGTTGCCCCTGGGTAGAGGACTTTTGAACTGGAGCGTGTAGCATTTTATGACCTGATGCCCTTCCTGATGTCTACAAATGACCCTTGGGTGGACTTGATCCTCCGACCCTTCGGTCAGAGCGGAGCGCTCTAACCCACTGAGCCACGGCTGCTACATATATATATATATATATATATATATATATATATATATATATATATATATATGTGTGTGTGTGTGTGTGTGTGTGTGTGTGTGTGTGTGTGTGTGTATTGTAGAGACACATTACACGCGTGTAATGTGAGTCTCTCCAAAATATAAAAGCCCTCTTGTTGTGTCTGGGGTAGATTAAAACTGCTCTGTCACTTGCCGAGTTGCGTGGGGTGAGCAATAATCCTGATTTGTTGTAAATGAAATATATCCTTCCATAGTGGGTTTACCTGGTTCGTCAAAAAATTCAGGTGGATCAGATTTTATCACGCCGTGTTGTAGTTGCAACAGTGCCTGACTTCTATTTGGAAGTCTCGGGTTCGATTCCCGGTCACGAGCGTTATATATATATATATATATATATATATATATATATATATATATATATATATATATATATATAGTATATACGGAAGTCGACTCGAGGTAGAAAGAAGAGAATTTCCTAATTCGGCTACGAAGCCTTCTATACCATCTAGAATATATCCCATAATCCTTAGCTGCTTTCTGTTGGTATTCCTGCTCTTTTATGGTTGCTCAGTCTTCCATTACATATTTGAAGTATTTTCTTCACACTCTCTCTCTCTCTCTCTCTCTCTCTCTCTCTCTCTCTCTACCACAAACATCCCCTATATCTACTCTTTCGAAAAAGTGTTACTCCTTGTTTATGCTCACTCAGTGAGATAATCGAGAATTTGGATATAACGTTCATTGTGGCTGTAACATCCTAAGGGATAAGTGGATAACAAGGTTTGATAGTCTACCTTAATGACTGTGAGGTGTAAAGGCTTTGATCCTAAGCTCACATAGTCTTTTACGTTTAACCCGTATTCTTGGCGCCACAGGAGGCTTGGTCGCCCATCTTCTTAAGCATTATTAGTAGTGTTATTATTACTGAGTACGGCACAGTAATATTTTTTTAGTCGATATTCATTCTTTTTATTGCTGGCAGTGTGAATATCATATTACAAACAGCAGTAAGGCGTAATGTGCGGAATAAATTGTTAAAGAAATGGTGCTGAGAATCCCCAAAGACACTTGCAATACCTTTTTTTGACCATTCCTACAGATTCGTTTTCCCCCATTCCTCATTCCTCCAGTATCGTTCTCCCCCACTCCCCATTCTTCCATTATCGTTTTCCCCCACTCCCCATTCCTTCAGTATCGTTCTCCCCCACTCCCCATTCTTCCATTATCGTTTTCCCCCACTCCCCATTCTTCCATTATCGTTCTCCCCCACTCCCCATTCCTCCAGTATCGTTCTCCTCCACTCCCCATTCCTACAGCACACTTCAGCAGTCTTCCATCCCAGCTAACCATATCACGTTTCCCCTCCTGTCTGTCCTCTTCACATTCATACCTCGTACGGTCCCTGTGGCCAACATTTTCTCAGGAGTTCGTCCTGAGCCAAGGACTTTTCTCGACATCTGTTCGTACGGTGAGAGAAAATCATAGTTAGGCCGATATCTCATGTTTCGCGGAAAAAAAAAAAAAAAAAAAGGTTACCTACCATCCCTCATAAGATACGGCGTCGGAGGAAGAGAAGAAGACGAAGAAGAAGGAGAATGAGAGAGAGAGAGAGAAATCAGGAAAAGGCCACTTTTAAAAGGAAAACAATATAAGGAAAGATATGAAGAAGTGAGACTAGCAGCAGACAGCTGTTGTTACATAGTAAGCATATTAATGATAAAATATAGTACAGGGGTAAACATAACTGGCAGTTAAGGGAAGCGTTGCCCACTTTCTTTGGGAAGTGATTATGTTCTACTTTTACCTTTTTCTGTTTCTGGATGCTTGGCCCCTCACATCTGCACCAGTGAAAGTTCCTAAATTTTGGCATAGACTAGAGTGTCATTTCTCTGTGATAAGTCACTTCCCAGTAGCAGTTATATACTACTGTTCCAAGACTGTAAAGGTTAGATGCCTGTCAGGACCAATAAAAACACTGGCAGAACGCGTAAGATAGCCTTGTTTACCGATGTGTATGGCGTGCACGCCGCTTGCGATAATGTACGCACGAATAATGTAGGTATTTAGTAGCTTCATAATATATGTGAGTGTCTGTGAAATTGTTCGGTAGGTACAGTGTTGAGTATATGCGTGGATGTATATATAACCCTGTGGGAGTTCTCGAGCACCATTAGTGGAGTAGACTGTAGTACCAGTCGAGCAGGGCAGTGCTCCCAAGGTGGATGGAAAGCTGATGACAGGGAGAGCTGGAGCTCTAGTTCCATCAGCCCTCGGGACTAGTTACTGACCATTCCCCTTTGCTGAATTTTTTCAGTGCTTCAGTAACACAGAGAGTAGAGCAGCATGCTTTCCAGTACAACTTTCTCTAACTGTCAACATCAAACTATATGCACAGCACACACACTACCTTTTCAAAATTAAAAAAGAATAATGGCATCAATCAATCATGCTTCGGAGTCCCGTGGGGGGGGGACCATAAATTTCCCCACCATCCGCCCCTCTCCCAGTGACGACTCAGAGAGATGCCTAGAACCACTGTCTGACTCACTTCTTCATTTCTTCAACATTCGCGGCCTTTCCTCAAACTTTCTCTCTATTGAACACCACCTCTCCTCCTCTAAACCTCACCTTCTCTTCTTGACAAATACTCAGCTGTTTGAGGCAACTGACAGCAAACCCTTTTCTGCTTCCCCCTAGTTCTTCTATACTCATTTCAAAGCCAAAGGTGGTGTCGTGCATATGTACACAACGATTTATCTTGCTCTCGTGTTCCTGAACTTGATTCTTCTGAATTCTCCACTCTCTGGCTTCGGCTTTCTTGTCATTCTCTGACTAAGTATATGTGCACTGTTTACTTATCACCCAATTCTACTGCCTATGAACAATTCTTCGACTATCTCACTTCTATGATGGAACACATTCTATCCATTTCTCCATTCTCTGAAATCTCCTTTCTTGGAGATTTCAATGGTCACCACCATCTTTGGCTCTCCTTTCCTTTTACTGATCCACCTGGTGAACAAGCCTACATCTTTTCTATCCTTAATGACCTAGAGCATGTACAGCACCCTACCTGTATCCCTGACCACCTTTGGGAAAGCTCCAACATACTTGACCTCTTCCTTACAACTAATCCTTCTGCTTATACTGCTAATCTTTCCTCTCAGTAGTGCTCCTCCGATCACAACCTTATTACCTTAACCTGTCCTATTGCTCCAGTACTGCCTGCAGACCCTCCAAAGAAACGCCATTTGTGGCACTTTGGAGCTGCAGATTGGGAGGCCTTCAGGCAGTACTTCTTTGATTATCCACGGAATGATTAATGCTTCCATGGTCGGGAGCCATCTGAGTGTGCCTTGCACATTACAGAGGTTATTCTCTTGGGCATAGAAGCATATATTCCTTTCTCATATCCTTTGACTAATGCAAGAAATCCCTGGTTTAATTATGCTTGTTCTAATGTTGTCCGCAACAAGGAGAGGGCCTATAAAAGGTACCGAAGCCAACCCACCCCTGAATCACATCTTGTTTATGTTTCTGCCCAGAATCATGCTAAGGCTGTTCTTCGCTCTGCTAAAATAATTTCATCCGTACTAAATGCTCTCAACTCTCCAACTCGAATTCTTCCACTCCTTCTGGCACCTTGCCAAAAACCTTTCTAACAACTTTACCTCATCATCATTCCCTCCTCTTTTCTATTCTGATGGCTCTGTAGCTATTTCTTCTACTGATAAAGGAGATCTCTTTGCTCAGACTTTCTCCTCCAGTTCCACATTAGATGATTCCGGTGCTGTTCCTCCATCACTTCCCCCCTCAGACTTCCTCATTGCTGACAATAAAATGTCTTCAGCTGATGTATTTTCTGCCATCACTAGCCTCATTATCAATAAAGCATATGAGCCTGATGGAGTCCCTCCTCTTGTTCTCAAGAAGTGTGCTTTAGTGCATACACCCTGCCTAGGTAAACTCTTTCACCTTTGACTGTCAACTTGTACCTTTCCTTCTTACTGGAACTTTGCTCTCATTCAGCCAGTCCCAAAGAAGGGTGACCATTCCCAACCCTCTAACTATCGTCCAATTGCTTTAACATCCTGTATCTCAAAAGTTTTTGAGTCAATTCTTAACAGAAAATTTTTAAAGCATCTTTCCTATCACAACCTTCTTTCTGATCATCAGTATGGGTTCCGTCAGGGGTGCTTCACTGGCGATCTTCTCACCTGCCTTTTAGACTCCTGGTCATCCTCCTTTTGGGACTTTGGCGAAAGCTTTGCCATTGCACTTGACATCTCAAAGGCTTTCGATCGAGTCTGGCATAAATCTTTAATTTCCAAAATACCATCTTACGGTTTCTATCCTTCTATCTGTGCCTTCATTTATAGCTTCCTTTCTGGTCGTTCTATAGCTGCTGTTGTAGACGGCCATCGTTCTCCTAGATCTATCAACAGTGGTGTTCCTCAGGGTTCTGTCCTATCACCAACTCTCTTCATTTTGTTCATCATTGACCTTCAAAGCTGTACATCTAACCCTATCCACTCATACGCTGATGATTCCACCCTTCACCTTTCCATTCGGTTCCCTCAACAACCAACTCAGCAGTTGCTTCAACAAACAAGGGATGAGGCTATGGCACCCCTAACATCTGACTTGGCTGGTATCTCTTACTGGGGTTAAAATAATCTTGTTGTTTTTAATGCATCAGAAACTTAGTTTTTATACCTATCAACCCAACACAATCTTCCACAGGATTACTTACTAATGTTTAATAATATTCAGCTTAATCCTGCATCATCCTTGAACATGCTTGGGACTTCATTCACTCAGGACTTATCTTGGAAAGATCATTTTGCATCTCTTGTAAAATCTGCTTCCAAGAGATTAGGTGTGCTAAGCCGACTCCGTACTTTTGTTACTCCTGCACAGTTGTTGACTTTATACACAGGTTTTATTCGCCCCTGTTTAGAGTACAACTCTCATGTGTGGGGAGGCTCCCCACATACAGCTCTTCTCAATAGGTTGGAGTCAAAGGCTTTTTTTTTTTCTCATTAACTCTCCTCCTCTTACTGGCTCCCTTCAACCTCTGTCTTTTCGCCGCACTGTTGCATCTTTATCTCTTTTCTGTCATTACTTCCATGGTCACTGCTTCTCTGAACTGTCTGCTTGCATCTCTCCACGACTACGACGGGTGCGTAGCACCCGTCTATTAACAAACTCTCATCCCTTTTCTGTCCAACTCTCTAATGCAAGAGTTAACCGTTGCTCCCAGTCCTTCATTTATGCAACAGGTCAACTCTGGAACTGTCCCTCTCTATCTGTATTTCCTACTTCCTATGATCTCCAGTCTTTCAAACGCAGTGTGTCCAGGCATCTCGAAATGAACGGATCTTGAATTTGGCTCCCTTTTGTATTGTTGTTGTTTTTTTGAAGGAACGATTTGCGGGCTCCTGGCCTTTGGTTCCTTCTTTCTTGCCTTAAAAAAATATATATATATATATATATATATATATATATATATATATATATATATATATATATATATATATATATATATATATATATATGTACAGTATATGGATTAGACAGTGCATGGGATTCGAATGAGAGGACACAGCTATCCACTTGGCCAACAAGAATAAATCATCATAAAGAAACCACCTCATTGTTTGGTCGTAGGTACAGCCGAAACTACTTGACGTGTTCAGTGACAAAGAAACTGTGTTTTGGTGGTTCGTGGGAGGGAGCACAGCTCCTCGAAACCTGACCTGGCATGAAAACATCTACAGTTTTCAAGATAATGGAATGGAATTTTTTATGGTTAAAATTACAGGCTGACTCAGGTCATTGGCACTTTTATATTATCATTAAGGGATTGGGCTATACCTATCGCATCTACAGTATATGTAACATCTGCAGCTTCGTGTGATAATAGACTACATTAATACCACAGTATTGCTTGGTGGGGAGAGCCAATATTCATTCAGATTACATTGTTAACTTTAACCACTTTATCGCAGCCCATGAAACCAGTTGCAACGTTGTGAGAAACCAGGTAGTCAAATCAGTCAGGTGCTTTTGTGTGTCAAGGCGTTCTAATCAAATGAGGTCTGTATGGGTTTGCATCGAAGTGGTAGGTGCCCCCCCTCTCGTCTCTCTCTCTTTCTCTCTCTCCTTACACATAGAGATTAATTCGTGAATAGTATCGTGGAACATAAAACAAACATGTTAAAACAATGAACAAAAAGTGACCGAATGTAACTAGCAATGCGGACTGTTATTAAGTTAATGGAAGACTAGAAGGAATGCATAAATAACAATATTATTGAAATATCTAAAGTTACACTTTCCTATATACGGATATCATAGATCTAATGATGATCAACTATTTCACTTACTTTATTTAAAATATTACAGTATTTCCTCTGATTTACGGGGTGGTTTGGAGAAACTGCGAAAGTATTAAATGTTAGCTCTACTTTGATACCATCAAATTTGGTAAGGGTTTGGCTTCAGGGAATAAGAATATATGAGGCAATTAACCCATTATAAGTTACACTTACTGTTTATTTATGTTAAAAAGTAAAAAATTCTATATCTGTATTCATTTTCCGCTTTTCTGAGGGCCTACAAAGAAAAATAATAAAAAGAGCAGTCATTACAGAGCTATTAACGTTCTAACGTTTACATGTGTTGTCCTCGAAACATTATTCTGGCTCTGAACACCCTGTTCTGCAAGGAACATCATAAATATACTGAAATTGTCTGACACTGCTGAAGTTTGAAACATAAAAAGTTCATAAAAAAGCAAGCAATCATTTGTTCAATAATCTCTCTCTCTCTCTCTCTCTCTCTCTCTCTCTCTCTCTCTCTCTCTCTCTCTCTATATATATATATATATATATATATATATATATATATATATATATATATATATATTCATAGATGTTACTCAGATGCATTCAGCAGTCTTTACTAGGCACTATGAGAGAACAGAATAGAGAGTAAATAAAGCTTAGGTAAGCGTGGTCATATGAGTAGCAAAGTGTAATTAGGGCAGAGTAATTTCGGCAATTAGGGCCATTGATCTGTAAACTTGGCTTTGTAATTGCCGTCACAGATCACCGTAATGAAGGCAGATAATGAGTGCAGTGGTTACTGGGCATCTCAGCAACAAGGCAACAACGTGCGTGTTGCACCCTAGTTGGAGAAGATATTGATGCCTAGTGTCTGCTGCTGCGGGATGATGGTGTCACGTGCAGGATGCGCAAAACTCTCACTCATACTTTGTTCTTATGCTTGATTAAATTCCTAATTTACGTTTTATGATATCATCTCTGCTGAGCTGATAGCGTGACAGGGACAGGGACACAAAACTTTGGCTTGGCAACTTAGTATGAGGGCCAGTTGGACAGGAATTGTGGAACTGATGTATCTTCTTGTGCTCTGGACTGTTGAGAATGAACCCAATCTTCCTAAATTCTCCTTGGGGAGCAAACATTCATGACACAAGTGAATGAAGACGTATGTGTCCAGTGTGAGTGTTGGTATTAAACAGATGACACAGAAAAAATCATGTTTCCATTCTACGTTAAGAGGTAAACTATTACACCGGAATAGCCTTTAAATCCCTCAGTTTGTCTCAAACTTTTCAGCGGGTAATGTGGACGTGTCTTTACAGTATATCACATAATCGCCACGTCTTCTATTGTGTGCTGATGAAAGGCCCAAATTATCCACAAGAAATTTCCTTTGTAAATTTCTTTTTCTTTGTGAGGAGGTGTTACATAGCCTATGATTTCATCATCCTTTGTATAATTCTAACGTACAGTATGCTGCATGTTTGATCACGATTCGCCTCGCGGCTTCCATAGTGACCAGGCTTGCGTGTTCTACCTCACTCCCCCCTTCTCCCCCTTATAGTAGAGTAAGTCGTTCTTTCTGTTGTTCAGAGCAGGATTGTCAACTCTTTGTCCCCTATGGCTTCATTTTCGCGTCCTTCTTACAAGTTGTATCAAGCTCTGCCGGCCCCTATTTAATGAGCTCAGTCTCTGCATTAATTGCCACTTAGATCTACTCCTCATTTTGTTCACATCTCTGTCCTTCCCTGTATAGTGTATTATTATTTTTGTGAGTGCTCAGGAAGTCTCCAGCCATCTAGCTGCTGTATAATTTGAGTATAAGTGTTATTACCATTTTTCTTGTACTGTGTGGCCTGGGGCGTTGGTTCGTGGGCCTGGTGGGTTTTTTTGTGATTCATGTGGTGTTTTTAATGTCAGCCATTATTAATAATATTTTGTATCTGTAATAATATATCTTGCTTTAACTGAGCATTATCCGGTTTTCTCATTTATCAGGGCTGACGTAGATAAAATTGCTCTTGCTAAATTCGTGTTAATAGAGGCTATTTCAGTTAACCATATATGTAACCTATTTTGCCATTACATTATCCTTATGAGTCCTGAATGTTTAGTTGTTAGTTTGAGCATTAAACTTTAACTTGTACTTTTACCTAACTCTTTTGTTTTGAACCTGTAACTTTGCGGGACAGTAGTGATTTTAGTATTCTCACTTGAAGTGTTCATTATCTCTCTCTGTTCCGTAACAATATATATATATATATATATATATATATACCTCATTTCTACTTTGATCACAGGCAATAAAAGCTCTAGCACTCATTCGAGCTGATCGTTTTCATACTTTGAACAGATATTGCTTAAGAAATCATGGTTCTGTTTAATTGAATATGAAGGAAACACTGATTATCAAAGAGATAAGATATTGCCAAACTTAGACAAATATATGTAGTTTCGTTCATACTGATACTGAATAACCGCTGCATCTACTAAAATGAAAAAAAAAAAAAGTTCAAGATACCGTACATAAAAATGCACTCAGTTATTTTGCGTGCCATGTCTACTGCATATTCATAAAAGGAGATTCGGTCTTCTTGCTTTTCTCATTGAGAACCAATTCAAAATTATGTGTGCATGACGCAGACTCAGCACGATTCCCCCCCCCCCTCTCTCTCTCGCGAGATATTTGGAAAGTGTTGTATTTATTTATTTTTTATTTTCAAAGATTGATTATCATTTTTTGTTTTTTTGCCCCAAACGATTTGAAGACCCTGAGGAGGGGGGCGGCTGCCTCCTCAACCTCCCCCCTACCCTTCGCTATGCCCCTGTTTGTCTATCAACTTGTATCTTTCCTTCTTGCTGGAAGTTTCCCCTCACTCAGTCAGTCCCAAAGAAGGGTGACCATTCCCAGCCCTCTAACTATCGCCCAATTGCTTTAACATCCTGTATTTCAAAAGTTTTTCAGTCTATTCTTAACAAAAAAAAAATCTTAAACCATATTTCTTGTAACAACCTTCTTCCTGATCGTCAGTATGTGTTCCGCCAGGGACGCTCCACTGGTGATCTTCTCATCTACCTTTCAAACTCCTTGTCATCTCCTTTCGGGACTTTGACAGAAACTTTGCCATTGGACTTGACATCTCTTAGGCTTTCAACTGAGTCTGGCATAAGTCTTTAATTTCCAAACTGCCCTCTTACAGTTTCTATCCTTCAGTCTGTGCCATTATCTCTAGCTTCCTTTCTGGTCATTATATAGCTGCTGCTGTAGACGGCTACCATTCTTCTCCTTGAGTTATCAATAGTGGTGTTCCTCAGGGCTCTGTCCTATCACCAACTCATTTTCTTTTGTTCACCAATTACTTTCTAAGCTGTACATCTAGCCCTATCCACTCATACGCTGATGATTCCAACTTTCACTATTCCGTTCACTTCCCACAGCGTCCATCTCAGCAGTTACTTCAACAAACAAGGGATGAGGCTATGGCACACCTAATGTTTGACTTGGTTCATATCTCTGATTGAATTAAAAGTAATCTTGTTGTTTTTAATGCACCAGAAACTCAGTTTTTACATCTATCAACCCGACAAAATCTTTCATAGGAGTACCCTCTAATTTTCAGCAATATCAGACTTAATCCTGCATCTTATTTAAACATACTTGTGGTTTCATTCTTTCGGGATTTATCATGGAGAGAACATAATACTGTACATCTCTCTTAAAATCTGCTTCCAAGAGATTAGGTGTGCTAAGCCGACTCTGTGCCTTGTTTACCCTGCACAGTTGTTGGCTTTATACACGGGTTTTATTAGCCTCTGTGTAGAGAACAACTCTCATGTGTGGGGAGGCTCCCCACATACAGCTCTTCTCAACAAGGTGGAGTCAATAGCTTTTCGTCTCAGCACCTCTCCTCCTCTTACTAGCTTCCTTCAGCCTCTGTATCTTTGCCGAACTGCTGCATCTTTTCTCTTTTCTGTCGCTACTTCAATGGTCACTGCTCATCTGACCTTTTTTTTTTAATGCAAGAAAGAAAGAACCACAGGCCATGGGCTCACAAACCGTTCCTTCCAAGAAAAAACAAAAACAATACAAAAGAGAGCCAAATTCAAGATCCGTTCATTTCAAGCTCCCTGGACACACTGCGTTTGAAAGACTGGAAATCATAGGAAGTAGGAAATGCAGATAGAGGGAGACAGTTTCTGAGTTGACCTATTGCATAAATGAAGGACTGAGAATGGCGATTATCTCTTGCATTAGAGAGTTGGACAGAAAAAGGATGAGAGTTTATTGCTAGACAGGTGCTATGTGCCCGTCATAGAGGTGGAGGGATGCAAGCAAACACTTCAGAGGAGCAGTGACCATTGAAGTACCGGTAGAAAAGAGATAAAGATGCAACAGTCCGGCAAAGAGACAGAGGTTGAAGGGAGCCAGTAAGAGAAGGAGAGTTGATGAGACGAAAAGCCTTTGACTCCACCCTATTGAGAAGAGCTGTATATGGGGAGCCTCCCCACAAATGAGAGTTGTACTCCACACAGGGGCGAATAATACCTGTGTATAAAGTCAACAACTGTGCAGGGGTAAAGAAGGTACAGAGTCAGCTTAGCACACCTAATCTCTTGGAAGCAGATTCTTCAAGAGATGAATTATGATCTTTCCAAGATAAGTCCCGAGTGACTGAAACCCCAAGCACGTTCAAGGATGATGCAGTATTGAGCTGGATATTATTAAACCTTAGTGGGTACTTCTGTGGAAGATTGTGTCGGGTTGATAGGTGTAAAAACTGAGTTTTTGATGCATTAAAAACAACCGATTGTTTTTACCCCAGTCAGAGATACGAGGCAAATCAGTCATTAGGTTTGCCATAGCCTCATCCCTTGTCTGTTGAAGCAACTGCTGAGATGGACGTTGCAGGAACCGAATGGAAAGGTGAAGGGTGGAATCATCAGCGTATGAGTGGATAGGGTAAGATGTACAGTTTAGAAGGTCATTGATGATAAGAAGGTAAGGAACACCACTGTTGATAATATCTAGGGGAAGAACAATGGCCGTCTACAACAGCAGCTATAGAACGACCAGAAAGGAAGCTATAGATGAAGGCACAGATATAAGGATAGAAACCATAAGAGGGCAGTTTGGAAATGAAAGATTTATCCCAGACTCGATCGAAAGCCTTCGAGATGACAAGTGCGATGGCAAATCTTTCGCCAAAGCCCTGAAGGGAGGATGACCAGGAGTCTGAAAGGTAGGTGAGAAGATCGCCAGTGGAGCGTCCCTGATGGAACCCATACTGATGATCAGAAAGAAGGTTGTGATAGGAAAGATGCTTTAAAATTCTTCTGTTAAGAATTGACTCTAAAACTTTTTAGACACAGGATGTTATAGCAATTGGACGATAGTTAGAGGGTTGGAAATGGTCACGCATCTTTGAGACTGGCTGAATGAAAGCAAACTTCCAGCAAGAAGGAAAGGTAGAAGTTGACAGACAAAGGCAAAAGAGTTTACCTAGGCAGGGTGTAAGCACGGAAGCACAGTTCTTAACGACAAAAGGAGGGACTCCATCAGGCCCATATGCCTTGTTAGGACTAAGGCCAGTGATGGCAGATAATACATCAGCTGAAGAAATTTTAATGTCAGCCATGAGGAAGTCAGAGGGGAGAAGAGATGGAGGAACAGCACCGGAATCGTCTAAGGTGGAATTGGAGGAGAAAGTCTGAGTGAAGAGATCTGCTTTATCAGTAGAAGAAATAGCTATAGAACCATCAGAATAGAAAAGAGGAGGGAAGGACGATGAGGTAAAGTTATTAGAAAGGTTTTTGGCAAGGTGCCAGAAGGAGCGGGAAGCATTTGAGTTTGAGAGTTGATAGCATTTAGTATGGATGAAATTATTTTTATCAGAGCGAAGAACAGACTTAGCACGATTCTGGGCAGAAACATAAACAAGATGTGATTCAGGGGTTTGTTGGTTCTGGTACCATTTATAGGCCCTCTTCCTGTTGTGGACAGCATTAGAACAAGCGTGATTAAAACCAAGGCTTTCTTGGATTAGTCAAAGGATATGAGAAGGGAGTGTATTCTTCCATGCCCGAGAGAGTAACCCCTGTAACGCGCAAGGCACACTCAGATGGCTCCCGGCCATGGAAGCAATAACCATTTCAGAGAAAATCAAAGAAGTAATGCCTGAGGGCCTCCCCATCTGCAGCTCCAAAGTGCCACAGTCGACTTTTCTTTAGAGGGTTCGCAGGCCGTACCAGAGCGATAGGACAGGTTAAGGCAATTAGGTTGTGATCTGAGGAGCCCAGGAGAGGAAAAATTAACTGACTGCTTGCGTCCGTCCTCTAGTACGGCGGGCACGTGGCATCCGTCTGGCAACAAACTCTCATCCCTTTTCTGGCCATATCTCTAACGCAAGAGTTAACCGATACTCCCAGTCTTTCATGTATGCAACAGGTCAGCTCTGGAACTATTTCTCTCTGACTGTATTTCCAACTGCGTATGATCTCCAGTCTTTCAAACGTATTGTGACCAGGCATCTTGATATGAACGATTCTTGAATTTGGCTCTGTTGTCTTTTTTTTTTTTTTTTTTCTTGTAGAGAACGATTTGCAGGCTCCTGACCTTTGGTTCCTTCTTCCTTGCCCAAAAAGGAAAAATCACATCTAGGCTTGCTGATGGAATGTTTATTAATTCAGGAAGATGCTTCTGTTTACGAAACATAATAATTACGTAAGGTTTAAGAAACAGTTTGAATTAATTTAAAATTTTTCATTGTCAGCCAGTGCAACGCAGTTGGAAATGAGGTGGTGGAGTTCTCAGAGGAATACCAACGATAATCCTTGCCGCAAGACTTTACACAGAATTAACCTTCTTTAACACAGAGTATATGAAAGAACATTCCATTATGATTTACAGTAATTAATACGAGAGAAGACCATTGTGTGAACCAACACACAGACATCCAGTTACCATTCTAGCTTTTTATATTATCGACTCATATAACCTTCAGATTCACCATCATTAACTTATATCTAACTTCAATCTAATGATCCTGAAAAAATTATAACCTGGAATTATGTTATGGTGAAACATTTTACTGAGCTTTTGCAGTACGATCGTAAAACTATGGTTGGAGGAAGCCGTGCACTACCACAAAACTGTTCAAAACCATGAGGTTGCTGGAAACTTCCTCATACAAAAATTTAATGCTGCCAGGGACGAAATGTGATCCGCCGCTGGTCCTTTATGGAATCATTAGGTATACAACAAAGATACACCTAATAACACAAGTAAGTCACCATTTTCCAACAAATATAAACAGAGGCTATAACATAGATTTTCTTACAGAGGTTTGTACATCTCTCTCTCTCTCTCTCTCTCTCTCTCTCTCTCTCTCACACACACACACACACACACACACACACACACACACACAGCTGCACCTGACAGCAATCTTTCTTTGTCCGACATCAGAGATTCTCGCCCCGAAGTTTTATCATCTTGAAATTCTCCGGCGTCACAAAATGTTGCCGGAGAATTTGTGTATTGCAAGGGTTGGCTGGGATGGCCAGGGTAAGTAGTCGTAAAAGGTCGTACCCAGTGTTCATGGCAGACAAGTCTTCATAGCATTTAGAAAACTATTTGTTGCGTTATATATTATTTATATCTAATAATCACCATAGTTGGTTTTGATGTGATTGTTACGTTTATGGGTAAAAGATATATATATATATATATATATATATATATATATATATATATATATATATATATATAAACATGCCCTTATTTGCATTTCAGCAGGTAAAAAAAACGAATATCGTACCAGAACCCCCAACCCTCTTGCCTGTCCCCGCACCACGCTCGTGAACATCAGGAAAAATATTTGTTTGTCGAGAAAGAAAATTAAAAAATAATGTGAAATTTTAAAACCAGTGCGACTCGTGCAGTGTGGGTTGTGAGGCCAGGCTGTGGTATGTTTTTCTAGCTCTTGCAGCGCCTGATAGTTTTTTTTTTTTTTTTTTTTTTGGGGGGGGAGGGGGCAACGTCAATCGAATGTAGTAAGGTGAAAGAAACACTCCATGGAAAATTTGTAAAAATATTTCTTGGTACCGTTTTGACCAAGAACTGAGAATACTCTTATCTGAGGCAAAATGTGAAGATTATTCTTTCCTCGGAGAATCCACTGTTACCCTAGAGGATAAAAAAATCTCGAGATCGGAATAGTTACTGGAGAACGTCATGGCATTCCCATGTTAGTTTCCACTGAAAGGCAGTACTCAGAAAAATTTTTTTTGGTGCTTTTTCCGTAATGAGTGGGATATGATAGAGGAAAATTCATCAGATCCTAAACCCTTTAAGGTTAAAAATCAAGGTAATACAAATATAATTTCCGAAATACCATTCATCCTTAAACTATGAGAAGTCAATCCTTATCCAAACAGAAACTACTGCCTTGGCAAGAATGAAAGTAGTCTACTGTATCTGAGATTCGTAATTAACTAAACTAGTGCCTGATATAGTTTGCTGCTTCCTAAGTTTAACACTATTGTGAAGCTGTTGTTTGTGTTCGATAGTGTTTAACAGTGCCGTGAAGATTAGTGCGTAACTGTTAATGAAGGAAGATAAGTTGGTAAGGCCTGAAGGGAAGGTTAAAAAGTAATAGCGAGAGAACTGAGTCCTATGGGACATCGTTTAGTGGTATTCTGAATTTGAAGTTCTGGTGTTAGTTTAGCCATAGGACTTGAGTGTCTGCAAAGAATGATGGCTAGCCTCTTCTTGTGTTTCAGGCACATGTTGTAGGACTTTGTTCATCAGGAACTGTCTTGGAACAATATCAAAGGTAATATTTATGTTGCATGCTGCTCTGGTAACTTTTAAGTGCAGGTTGTTTCTTGCCTAAGCCATCTGTTCCATGTATTTGTCAACATCACCGCCATTACTGTTTCCACTCTTTGCACCCTTTTCCAATTTTTATGCTATATCTTGGAAGAATGCAATCTGTCTCTGTCTGTCTCTGTCTGTCTGTCTGTCTCTCTTTCTCTCTCTCTCTGTATATATATATATATATATATATATATATATATATATATATATATATATATATATATATATATATATATATATATATATATATATATATATATATATATATATATATATATACCCTGAAAGTAATACAAGTATATGCACCAATTTCTCAGAGCTTGGATGAAGAAATTGAAACATTCTATAATGACAGCTCCCAGATTATGGAAGAGGAAAAAACCACCTATACTATACTCATGGGGGACTTCAATGCAAAAGTTGGAGAATAAAAAAATGGAGAAGCATGTATGAGAAAATTTGGAGTGGGAGAAAGGAACGAAAGAGAAGAAATGCTGGTAAACTTTGCAGAAATGTTTAACATGAGAATAATGAACACATTCTTTCACAAAAGAGCAGGGAGAAAGTGGACCTGGAGAAGCCCATATGGAGCAACAAAGAATGAAATCGACTTCATTATAGCAAATAAGAATAACACAATCACAAATGTCACGGTTATCAACAAAGTAAATATCGGATGTGACCATAGAATGGTGGGTTGAACAGCAAGATTCAGTTTCAAAAGTAAAAGAAAAAAGATTTTTTTTTTTTTAAATAACAGAACGGAGGAAGGAAAAACAGATGAATTAAAAATAATAATTCATACACCAGATTACTGGTGTCCTCTGTTCATAAAATATCTGTAACAGTTAGAATTGAGCAGCTGTGGGTTGAAATTTGGAGGGAGACAACTCTGGGGAAGCGAGTTCCAGAGAGATGCAGTTCGGGGAATGAAAGAATTCTGGTAGGCAGAAGTTCTGCAATATGGCTGAGAGACATTCCAGTTATGAGCGCTACCAGATGCCCGTGTAGCAAGAGGGAAGGCATGGAGAGGTGGCACCATGGACGCAACTTCGTCTGAGCATTTGCCATGAAAATATTGGTAAAGTTATGCAAGGGAGGCAACATTACTTCTTACTTGAAGGGGAGGTAGTTTATTTGTAATGGCAGGGTTGTTAATAATTCTAACAGCTTTGTTCTGAATTTTGTCTAGTTGTTTTAATGCAACTCTCCACATCCATTCCACAAGGGTGAGCAATATTCAAGCTGAGAGCGCACATGACTCATAAATTATAGCCAACTGCTCATCAGTGAAGAAGTTACTGACTCTGTACAATAACCCAATTTTTTTTGAGGTGGTTTTAGCAAGTGATCTAACACGCAAGGTCCAGCTGAGGGCATTGTTAAGTGAGACGACAAGAATTTCAATACTTTTGGAGATGGGAATATCAGTGGCACTGAAGGTAATGTACGAATCTGGCAATATCTGTCTATTAGTAAACTGTATATATTTAGTTTTACTAGCATTAAATGAGACAAGGTTGTTTTGTCCCCATTCACTGATCGTAGATTGGTCTTGATTTATGGAGATAGCTGTAATGAGTTGACAGGTAGAAATATTATACTTTGTAAATGGGTGTCTGAGTGTGAATAACTATGTAGTGATGAATCAACTGCGTATGAGCGGATGGGATTGTGGGTGACAGATAAGAGACCATTAATATGAACCAGGAATAGGGTTGGTGACAGAGTTGACCCCTGCAGCACGCCGGCGTTAAATGGGCGAAAATTGGAATATACATCATCTACTTTTAATCTCATTTTCCTGTCACTAATATACGAAGAAATGAAAGGAACAAAAGACGTTAGTCCATAGCAAGGGAGTTTGGACAGCATGGAACAGTGCCACACTCTGTCGACAGCTTTAGAAATATCAAGAGCTACTGCATGAGTTTCTCCATGTAGATCAATTGATTGATGGATGGTATGAGTTAGAAGATTGAGTATGTCAATGGTGGATCTTTCGTGGCGAAAACCATATTGTCTATCACTAACTGAGTGGATTCAAGATGTTTAACAATGTGCTTATTAATTAAAGTTTCATATACCTTACCAAGAGAAGATGTGACAGCTATTGGTCTGTATTCATAGGGGTCAGAGGAACTTCCTTTCTTCGGAACTGGGTGGATATTGGCTTCTTTCCATGAATTTGGGAATAAAGAAATATGTATGCATATTCTGAATAATTAAAGATAAAAAGATATGCCCAATGAAAACAAAGCAGCCTTTCAGTTGGAAATAAGGAACAGATTTCAGGCTCTCAGTAATGCTGAATGTGACATTGATGAGCTAAATGAGAGACTAACAAATGTGCTAAAAGAATCAGCGGAGGTAGTAGGAAAACTTAATACAACCAAAGCCAAGAAGTATTCAGGAAAGACACTTGAGCTTATGAAAAAAAGAAAGGAAAAGAGAGTAAAAACAAAGAAAAATGAAATAGAACGCGCGGAATAATATAAGCTTATCAATTAAAGACAAAGAGAAGAAAAAAGATAGAGAAACATAGATCAAATAAAAAAAAACATCAAAAAAGGAAAACGTCTAAAACAGGTCCGAAGTAAAATGGCACTTGGAAAACAACATATTACATCACTTAAAGACAAAAACGGTGAAACCATTAAATGCAGAGATAAGATGTTGAAGAGAGTTGAAGAATTTTACAAAGAACTGTATGCATCAAAGACAGCAGTACCAAGAGCTAACTTTTCAGTTGACACAAGTGAAATATCTGAGGTAACAGCAGATGCAGTAAATAATTCTCTCAAAAATATCAAAAGAGGGAATGCTCTGGGAGAAGATGGAATAGTAACAGATTTACTCTTGGATGCAGGAGTAGAAGTTCAAACTATGCTTGCTCACTTATTTACTCAGTGTATGAAAGGGAAGAAAATTCCCAAAACATGGTGTAATGCAATAGTTATTTTACTTTATAAAAAAGGTGACTCAAAAGACCTTTGTAACTATCGACCAATTAGCTTGCTATCAGTCGTTTACAAACTCTTCACTAAAGTCCTTACAAGCAGAATAACTACAAATTTGGAGGAAAACCAACCTCGTGAACAGGCAGGATACCGAAGCGGGTACACACAATGAATCAGCTATTTGAGAAAACTACAGAATATATAAACCACTGTGCTTAGGTTTTGTTGATTACGAAAAGGCTTTCGACTCAGTGGAGTACATAGCAATTATAAATTCATTGCGAGAACAAGGAGTGAATGAGAACATTGTAAACCTGCTCGAAAACATATATAAAGAAGGAAATGCTACAGTTAAATTACATAAGGACTCAGAGAAAATTATGACTGAGAAGGGCGTGCGTCACCAAAGTTATTTACAGCATGCCTAGAAAGTATTTTCAGAAAGCTAGACTGGGAAAAAAAAGGAGTAAACATAGATGGAGAAAAGCTAAACGATTTAAGATTTGCAGATGACATTGTCCTTATCTCTGAAACAGCAGAGACATTGCAAAAAATGTTAAATGACCTGAACAGAGAAAATTTCAAAGTAGGGCTAAACACCAAAGAGCGTCATCAGAATAAGTGGAGAAATTCTTGAAGAAGTCGAGGAATGCAATTACCTGGGACAAATACTAAAATTAACGAAAGATAATGATTGCGAAATAAAAAGACGCATTACAATTGAATGGAAAGTTTTCGGTAAACATAGGGACATTATGAAAAGTAGCTTGCCAGTTTGTATGAAAAGAAAAGTATATAACGAATGTATAATTCCAGCTATGAAGTATGGTTTTGAGACTTGGAAACCGACAAAGTCGATGGAAAATAAACTAATTCGTTCTCAGAGAGCAATGGAAAGGTCAATGTTGGGAATATCTTTAAGAGACAGGAAAAGATCAACTTGGGTGAGAGAGCAGACTAAAGTCAAAGATATTATAGAAGTTATAAAAGAACAGAAATGGAGGTGGGTAGGCCATGTAGCAAGAATAAGGGATAATCGATGGAGCAAGAGGTTGACTGACTGGACACCAAGAGATGGTAAGCGTAGCAGAAAAAGGCCAGACAGGAGGTAGAGGGATGAGATAGAGAAATTTGCAGGGAAAACGTGGCAAAGATTGGCTCAGTCGAGGAATTCGTGAAGAAGGTTGGGGGAGGCCTTTGTTCAGCAGTGAGCATGTAATGGCTGATGATGATGATATACATATATATATATATATATATATATATATATATATATATATATATATATATATATATATATATATATATATATATATATATATATATATATATTCAAGATTTCACATGCATACGTTACTGTATGCTCCAGAATAGGCCATACTGATATGTTGTTGGATATCACATCTTCTTAGCCAACTGACATCTTGCAATGTCTCCCTCACACCTGATAATAACCATGTAACCTATCACTGACCTAAGTAAACGAAAAGAAATACACACACACACACACACACACACACACACACACACACACACACACACACACACACACACACACACACACACACACACACACACACGATTATTCTCTCTCTCTCACTCTCTCTCTCTCTCTCATTCTCTCTCTCTCTCTCTCTCTCTCTCTCTCTCTCTCTCTCTCTCTCTCTCTCTCTCTCTCTCTCTCCCCTATTACATTCATGCTGTTCGATCATTCGAAGTTCTATTGCATTCTTCTCATGTTCTCTCATCCTACCTTCTCCACGATTCCCTTTTCCATTCAAGTCATTGTTCACAGTGTTAAACCCTCACGTCAGCCACCAGTAAGCCCTTTAAGTAAGCGCTACGAGATTTTATCTCAGAGAAGAATAACACCAAACTCTGCCTTGTAACTATTTTTCTAGTAGAGAAGCACACTGTATCTTGCAAGGTAAGTCTTAATGAACATAAGATTTTCCTAACAGTGTTCCAAGGGCCTCTGTTTTCTTACCCACACTCTTCATATACATCTTGTAGAATTGAAAGTCGGTAAACTTCGTCATAATTCCTTCATGTAAGGTAATAAGATTCATCTTACCCAACATCTTCCTTTTGTTCCAGCCGGAGGTTCAGCATAATACAGTAGGAAGCAGTTTTGCCTTTCATATATCAGTCTCTCTGTCATCTAACTGTTGTCAAAATGATAAACGCAACGCCAAAGTTAATCAGCAGCAAGATTTGTCCACTCATTCACCTCGTCCTCAGTGCTGCGCAAAATCTATATACAACACTCTTTTCGAAAGCTGGTTTGCATGTAGTATTGCGTACCCTTTTATTGTTCTGTTTCATTGTCAGTTTAAACTAACAACTCTCTCTCTCTCTCTCTCTCTCTCTCTCTCTCTCTCTCTCTCTCTCCAGGAGAGGCGTGGAATAATGGATGTGATAGACGCGAAACAGAAAACAGGAAAGGTATGGAATAATGAAGGGAAGAAATATTGAACATTGGACAGAAAAGATATGAAAAGGTGAACAGGAAAGGCGTGGAATAATGGACAGGAGAGCCATGGAACATTTGCAGTATGGAGCGTGGAAAATTGAACAAGAGAGGTCTGTATTATCTGAGGGAAAGAGCGCGGCACAGTGGATAGGAGAGGCGTAGAGCTTTTGAAGACAGAGGCAAGGAATACTGGACAGAAGATGAGGCACGGAGCCAGGGACCAGCCTGCAGCAGTTAACTCATTAGCAACACAAACGTATAGCCACAAAATTAATCCCAGCTCTGATACTGAAGATAGCTGGACTGGATGTACTGTACGTAGCCGAAAGTATGGATGTTATAGCAACATTAAGAATACCAAGATTGACAATCCGTTAACGTAAAAAATTTATAGCACCTCGCATATTAGATTGCAGGGGTGATTTTCTGTCCACCTATTGCCAGGCGCCGTAATCCCGTAAGGAGTAACCACAAACAAATCGCCTCCATGTTGCCATTACCCCCTCCATTTCACTGCACTTCCCCCAGCTCACACCCCTTTCTTTCTTATATATCTCTCCACTCCATCCCTCCATCTCATCCTCGGCCTCCCGCTTATACAGTCTCCTCGTTAGTCACTCGGTCTCCATCCTCTGCACGTGGCCAAGCCACCTCAACGTATTTCTCCTGATGCATTCTATCACATCCACCTCCACACCACAACCTTCCTTCATTTACTCATTTGTCAGTCTGTCTCTTTATGTAACTCCACATGATGCTCTCAGATAACTCTATTCCACTGCTCTACTCTTGACTTGTGTCCATCCAACAAAGTCCAATCCTTGCATCTATACGTTAGTGTTGCTATCACAACATTATCATGTAACGACTTTTTTACTTCCATACTCACTTCCCTAATTCTTATCATTGATTTCAAAGAAACAGCAACCTTTCTTCCTTGTAGTACCCTTTCAAGCACTTCATCCTCCAAAATTCCATCCTTATTCATCACATTCATTACTTTAGTGCTTAAATGGGCTTGCATTTTCCGTTTCCATATCATCCAACCTCACAATACATTCAATGACTTCATCATTCTCGAAGACCATGATTTTGCTCTTGCCTACATTCACCCTGGGATTCCGTTTCTTACAAACACTCCCAAACTCATTCACCATGCCTTACAGTTTCCCTTCGTCTTCATTTAACAATACAGTATCATCTGCAAACAACAGTACAGGAAGTTTCCAAATGCTACAGTCTCTCATTAGGGCCGCTCTAACATCCGCTGTCCTACCTTGTATCTCCTTTATAACCCCATCTGTATACAGATTGAGCAGCCATGGAAACATGACACATCCCAGTTTCATTCCAACATTCAAATAGAAAAATTCACTTAGTTCACTACCCACACGCACTGCAGCCTTAGCTTCCTCATACATACTCTTCACAGCAATCAACAACTTCTCATTTACTCCACATATTCTTATTATTTTCCACATTCCTTGTCTGTTGACTCTGTCATATGTTTTCTCGAAATCCAGGTAGGCCGCATACACCTTCTTTCCCTTCTCTAGAAACTTTTCCACTAAACACCTAAGGATGAATATCTGATCTACACAACATCTTCCTTTCCTAAAACCTCCCTTATCCTCTCCAACTATTCTCTCTTATTTCCCTAGCTCTGTCAATTAGTATCTTACCATATATTTTCCTATTACACTAAGAAGACAAAGACCTCTATGAGTAGCACACGCTTCTTTTCCCCCCTTTCCTTTGTACAGAGGGATAATTATACCTGACAAACAGATATTCAAGTGAACTCTTTCACCTTTTTAAGAAGAGCTGGAACTGTGTGCGACTGTTCCCTTAAATAGAAAAGCTGTTTGGAGAAATGAATGAGGAAAGGGGGCTTTGAAGGATTAGATTATCAAATTTCTGCAATTTCATATCCATTGATCATTCAGAGCAAAACAAGGGTGAGGCAAAGGAGGGGGTGGCAGGAAATCAGGCAAGGAGAATGGCAGGTAGGTACACAAGCAGTCAGGTAGTGAGGCAATGGGAATGGAAGACAGGGAGGGAGAGACACTAAAACTAAAAAAAAAAAAAAAGATTGAAAGATTCCAGTAGTCGTCAAAGCAAACATGGAGAACGGGAGCATGAGAAAGAGGAAGAGACACCAGTATCCAAGCAGACTTTCAGTTGGTTAGAGCACCAGGGAAGGTGACGGTGAGAGGGGGGGCTGAACACTGGCAACATTAACAAGGCAGTGAAACTGAATGTATGTTAAAGGAAAATGAGGGACGGTGACTGCAAGTGAGAGATGGAAGACTGACTAACTGGACTCCTGGTTGCGAATGCAGACACGGTGGTGACAATGGCTAGTATCCAGGCACGCACGGTACAGGAGCCAACCCACCCCTGAATCACATTATCTTTACGTTTCTACCCGGAATCGTGCTAAGTCTGTTCTTCGCTCTACTAAAAATAATTTCATCCATACTAAATGCTCTCAACTCTCCAACTCGAATTCTTCCCGCTCCTTCTGGCACCTTGCCAAAAATCTTTCTAACAACTTTACCTCATCATCCTTCCCTCCTTTTTTCTACTCTGATGGTTCTGTAGCTATTTCTTCTACTGATAAAGCAGATCTCTTCGCACAGACTTTCTCCTCCAATTCCACCTTAGACGATTCCGGTGCTGTTCCTCCATCACTTCTCCCCTCTGACTTCCTCATGGCTGACATTAAAACTTCTTCAGTTGATGTATTTTCTGCCATCACTGGCCTCAGTACTAACAAGGCATATGGGCCTGATGGGGTCTCTCCTGTTGTTCTCAAGAACTGTGCTTCTGTGCTTACACCCTGCCTAGGCAAACTCTTTCGCCTTTGTCTGTCAACTTGTACCTTTCCTTCTTGCTGGAAGTTTGCTCTCATTCAGCCAGTCCCAAAGAAGGGTGACCACTCCCAACCCTCCAACTATCGTCCAATTGCTTTAACGTCTTGTATTTCAAAAGTTTTCGAGTCAATTCTCAATAGAAAAATTTTAAGGCATCTTTCCTATCACAACCTTCTTTCCGATCGTCAGTACGGGTTCCGTCAGGGACGCTCCACTGGCAATCTTCTCACCTACCTTTCAGACTCCTAGTCATCCTCCTTTCGGGACTTTGGCGAAAGCTTTGCCATTGCACTTGACATCTCAAAGGCTTTCGATCGAGTCTGGCATAAATCTTTAATTTCCAAACTGCCCTCCTACGGTTTCTATCATTCTATCTGTGCCTTCATCACTAGCTTCCTTTCTGGTCGTTCTATAGCCGCTGTTGTAGACGGCCATCGTTCTTCTCCAAGATCTATCAACAGTGGTGTTCCTCAGGGCTCTGTCCTATCACCAACTCTCTTCCTTTTATTCATCAATGATCTTCTAAGCTGTACATCTAACCCTATCCACTCATACGCTGATGACTCCACCCTTCACCTTTCCATTCGGTTCCCGCAACGCCCATCTCAACAGTTACTTCAACAAACAAGGGACGAGGCTATGGCACACCTAATGTCTGACGTGGCTCGTATCTCTGACTGGGGTAAAAATAATATGGTTGTTTTTAATGCATGTAAGACTCTTACACCTATCAACCCGACAAAATCTTCCACAGGTATACCCACTAATGTTTAATAATATTCAGCTTAATCCTGCCTCATCCTTGAACATGCTTGGGGTTTCATTTACTCGGGACTTATCTTGGAAAGATCATATTACATCTCTTGTAAAATCTGCTTCCAAGAGATTGGGTGTGCTAAGCCGACTCCGCTCTTTCTTTACCCCTGCACAATTGTTGACACTATACAGGGGTTTTATCCGCCCCTGTGTGGAGTACAACTCTCATGTGTGGGGAGGCTCCCCACATACAGCTATTCTTAATAGGGTTGAGTCAAAGGCTTTTCGTCTCATTAACTCTCCTCCTCTTACTGACTCCCTTCAACCTCTGTCTCTTCGTCACACTGTTGCATCTTTATCTCTTTTCTAACGCTACTCTAATGGTCACTGCTCCTCTGAACTGTCTGCTTGCATTCCTCCACCTCAACGACGGGCGCGTAGCACCCGTCTGGCAGCAAACTCTCATCCCTTTTCTGTCCAACTCTCTAATGCAAGAGTTAACCGTTACTCCCAGTCTTTCATCTATGCAACAGGTCAGCTCTGGAACTGTCTCCCTCTGTCTGTATTTCCTGCTGCCTATGATCTACAGTCTTTCAAACACAGTGTGTCCAGGCATCTCAAAATGATCGGATCTTGAATTTGGCTCTCTATTGTATTTTGTTTTTCTCTTGGAGGGAACTGTTACTGCGGGCTCATGGCCTTTGATTCCTTCTTCCTCGCATTAAAAAAAAAAAAAAAAAAAAACTATCGTATAGTCTGGAAGAAGAATTTCATGAAACCAGTGAGAGAGAGAGAGAGAGAGAGAGAGAGAGAGAGAGAGAGAGAGAGAGAGAAACTCAGTTATTAGGTCAAACTGACAGTAAAACAGAGCGATAAAAGGGTACGCAACACTACATGCAAACCAGCTTTCGAAATGGGTGTTGTATATAGATTTTGCGCAGCACTGAGGACGAGATGAATGAGTGGACAAATCTAGATCCTGACTAACTTTGGCGTTGAAAGCTTGGGAGACCCGTTTATCATTTTAACAACAGTTAGATGACAGCTAGACTGACACATGAAAGGCAAAACTGCATCCTATTATGCCGAACCTCCGGTTGGAACAAAAGGAAGGTGCTGGATAAGATGTTGTCTGTCTTATTACTTAACATAAAAGATTAATGAAGAAGGTTATCGACTTAAATTCTACGAGATTTATATAAGATAGCCAGAAATAGCTTCAAAACTGTAGGCAAGATATTTTCAACAATTATTGTCTGTATCCCTAAAGACCAAGGATTAACCAAAATCAAAGACGAAAAGCCAGACATGGACTGGCGGAAGTAGATCGGAACAAACTCCCCCACAGCTCACAAGTAGATGCAAGAACTGGGTCGATACTGTAGCTTGAAAACCAGTTTGTGTGACTCGAGTTGGGTCGATAATCACAGACTAGATCATTTCAATTGAGTTTGAAGATTCTTGGAGACGTGGTGCTGGACCAAACTGGCTGAGTGCATGACTTGGAAGTAATTCAACTGTGTGTTGTATTACGAGGAGACACATAAGCGGGGAATTTGAGAGAGCTGTGGTGTTAACGTGGATGCACTGAAGAATGTTAGAAGTTCCTGGAGATGTGTTGGCTATAATGAGAAAATAAATACTAACACAGACTATGAGGGGTAGCGAGAGAAGAGTAGAGGACACCGAGGATAAGGTGTAGGGCTGCGATATATATGTGTGATTTGAAGGGAGGACAGCCTGATGACCAGGGACTAGGAGACCATCTATCCACTATCCATTCCTTTTTTGTCGCACCAGGTTCGTTGTGGCCCGGCGATAAGCTTCTCAGTCCCATCACCTAAGACAAAAATGGACAGCCACACTCTTTCCTGAGTGACATTAACTGGGCAATAAACGTCCATCCACACTTCGCATACAAACCTTGACGGGACTAACCCCAATGAAACACTTTAACTTACTACAACACCAGGCGCAATTCCAATATGTGGTTCTTGTTTTCAATAATCTATTTGGCCTGTCCCGCAATGCAAAGTCATCTTAACGCTGCACTACATCGTGTGAGTGGTTGGAGAGAGCCTCGACGTGGATTCTATGTGCTCGTGGCTATTTTCTCCGAAATTAAAGCATCAGCCAATAGATACAAGTGGATGATTTGTGCCTTTCACCAGCACACAATAGAAGACGTGGCGATTATGTGATATACTGTAAAGACACGCCCACATTATCCGCTGAAAAGTTTGAGACAAACTGAGGGATTTAAAGGCTATTCCGGTGTAATAGTTTACCTCTTAACGTACAATGGAAACATTATTTTTTTCTGTGTCATCTGTTTAATACCAACACTCACACTGGGCACATACGTCTTCATTCACTTGTGTCATGAATGTTTGCTCCCCAAGGAGAATTTAGGAAGATTGGGTTCATTCTCAACAGCCCAGAGCACATGAAGATAAATCATCAGTTCCACAATTCCTGTCCAACCGGCCCTCATACTAAGTTGCCAAGCCAAAGTTTTGTGTCCCTGTCGTTGCCACACCGTCAGCTCAGCAGAGATGATTTCATAAAACATAAATCAGGAATTTAATCAAGCATAAGTACAAAGTATGAGTGAGAGTTTTGTGCATCCTGCACGTGACACCATCATCCCGCAGCTGCAGACACCAGGCATCAATATCTTCTCCAACTAGGGTGCAACACGCACTTTGTTGCCTTGTTGCTGAGATGCCCAGTAACCACTGCACTCATTATCTGCCTCCATTACGGTGATCTGTGACGGCAATTACCAAGCCAGGTTTACAGATCAATGGCCCTAATTGCCGAAATTACTCTGCACTAATTACACTTTGCTACTCATATGACCCCGCTTACCTAAGCTTTATTTACTCTCTATTCTGTTCCTCATGGTGCCTAGTAAAGACTGCTGAATGCATCTGAGTAACATCTATGAATATATATATATATATATATATATATATATATATATATATATATATATATATATATTATTGAACAAATGATTGCTTGCTTTTTTATGAACTTTTTATATTTCAAACTTCAGCAGTGTCAGACATTTTCAGTATATTTATGATGTTCCTTGCAGAACAGGGTGTTCAGAGCCAGATTAATGTTTCGAGGACAACACATGTAAACGTTTGAACGTTAATAGCTCTGTAATGACTGCTCTTTTTATTATTTTTCTTTGTAGGCCCTCAGAAAAGCGGAAAAATAATAAAGATATAGAATTTTTTACTTTTTAACATAAATAAACAGTAAGTGTAACTTATAATGGGTTAATTGCCTCTTATATTCTTATTCCCTGAAGCCAAACCCTTACCAAATTTGATGGTATCAGTGTAGAGCAAACATTTAATACTTTCGGAGTTTCTCCAAACCACTCCGTAAATCAGAGGAAATACTGTAATATTTTAAATAAAGTAAGTGAAATCAGTTGATCATCATTAGATCTATGATATCTGTATGTAGGACGGTGTAACTTTAGATAATTCAATAATATTGTTTCACAGCAATAGGGCGGCTGTGCACTTGCTCCTGTGGAGGGCAATTGGGCTTCACCCTCGAATCTCATCCGTTTGCATCATGGCGTCGGCTGAACAAAGAAGATAGATCTGAGTTGAAGTTTCCGCTGCACTGGTTCAGTTTTAATCATCTTACATTTGTAATAGAATGGCTGAATGAATGGGGAATCTGTTTCCACAGCCGCATGCACACATAGCATCCGTTCCAGTGATGCCAGTTTATATTCTTACATTTTAATTTCAAGTGCCGTAACTGTGTTAAAGATAACCAGTATTCAGCGATTCATTTTCCCACTACTAGCCAGTAGTTGTTTTAAGTACACATAACTGGCTCAAAAACTATGCATTTGCATTCAATAGGTTTTGCACCATTGCACGCAGAATTTTGTACCGATGGTAAAGATGTAATTTTTCTAGGGGAACACATGGTTTTGTGTGAATTTGAATAATGAAATATAGGCGGTTTTTCCACATAGAGAATCAGAGCACGGTTATATAACACCTTCTCAGGTGTGAGCTTTACTACCATACTTTTCTGGGGATGATGGTAGAACACGTCCCAAATGGAACATGGCGACAATGTTCTCAGCAGAGTGCCCCTATTGTAGTCGAATTTGGAAGGTCTCCTAGTTATTGTATGCAGTTCAAATACCATTACCTTCTTTAAATGACTTGCAGACCATTGAGAACCATCACATCAGAGAACTGTATTGTAGTGGCATGCCGCTTTCTGACTTAAGCCTAAAGGACAGACAGTTTGTGAAAGTTTTGGGTGGCCGTCTTGATGACAGTGAATGCCTGAGTTGGTCGTGAATCCTTAATGTTGCGACAGTAGTCCTCTGTAGTATAAACGTTCATAGCTCAGATGTGGGACTCGATGGAGGCGAAGTCACTGTCACTTAGGAGATGAAAGTGGCTTGGCATCATGAAGATCTACTCCACCTCTTCGAAGGCTCCTGTGAACGAAGTGCAGCATGGTAAGTACACGTCAGGGTCTTTCTCTGTCCAGTGTAGATGTCAGATTAGAAGATAAGTTTCTTGGCAGTTTTAGGAGTAAGTTATCAAAGTAGTGTAAAAAGCAACAGCCACTCTGAAATGAATTCATTTTGGCCACTGTCTCGTTCCACGAAACATAGTGGCACTGCTAGACTGCACATTATGCACAAACAAAATATACTTAAAGCTCTTCTGCCAATAGTACTAGGAATTATCAAGGATATGGAGTCACAAAAGCCTGCTGCATGTCCTTTCAGTGCAGTGATCCTCAGGATCAGAGGCACTAGCTTGTTACAGCCACTCCTGAGCCGTCCTCTTGCATCAAAGGTGTACATCACAGTGGCTCTTGACTTTTTATGTGCTTGAGACATCCTGATCTTGCTTGAGTCTGTAGTCTCACTCCTCACACTTCTTGTTCGAGTTCAGTTTTGGTGGACGGAATCCCGGGTTAAACTCAATGTTGAAAACATCCTAGAAGTAGTGGAGTCACACAGCCTCCTTACTCAGGTACTTGTCCATAAAGCAGTTTTACTACATGGTGATCAAACTGTTCTTGTTCACACGCGCAGGATGGCAACATCAGTTTGGACTCTTGGTCCAGTTGTACTGGCGCCTTTTAGCTGAGTGAAAGGTGATGTGTTATTTACACACTAGTCATTCAAGGACAATCTTTGTCAGTGCCTTATTGTAGCCCCTTAATCTCTCTCCATTACTCCTTTAACACGTCCTTTATCTGTGAAACAATAGGCACACTTGTGTATCAGGCCACGATTTGCACAAAAAATCCAACCGCACAACATTTATGCTCAGCTTCATTCACGTTCTTTGTGTAGAACATCATATGTGCCTTACGAAGCAGATTGGCACCAGACACACGTGAACGGTCAAAAGGATTGCTTTTGTTTAACAGGCAATGTGATAATTTTATTAATTAATACCATCCATTTCTGATATTTAGAAAATGACCAATGGCATGACCAAGCTATGCCATATGGTTTTATATATACAGTAGCACAACAGTCCGAGCCTTGGCAAGATGAGTGCTGTATACACTGACATACTTGTCGTGGCTAAAACGACATTCCATTGACACAACCTGCTTCAGTTTCACTGGACCACTCAAACATTTCCATGCATGAGAGGGACTGTCAGAAGAGGATGATGAGTCACACAAATCCACTTTGATAAATAGCAAATGGTGTTTAACCAGCCCCATCCCGACGTTTTCTGGGCAGTGGTACGCCCCAGTCCCGACATTTTTGGACCTTTTTTTTTTTTTTTTTTTGCTCAAACATCCACTTTTGGTGAGAAACATCGAAAATTCATAGAGAAATCGCTCACCTGAGGTTTAAAATACTCGATCTAGGTACGAGTACCTCCTAACCTGACTGGGTTTTCTAACAGGCTGGCACCAAAGAAAACGAGTTCTATGGGAGGGTAACTATTTTATCCACTCATAAACAGTATTTATTTATTTACTTTGTACGAATTTATATGTAGTACGAGAGTATATTGGTTTTCAAACAGTAATATAACCATTATAAGCATTATTTCACTCACTAACTCATCACCATTCATGACCTTTTTTTCCCACATTACCTGATCATCATTTCTGACTGTTTCTTCCTCTAATGCTATGTAAACTTTGTCCTCCACATTGTCATCGATTGGGGAATCACTCTGGCCCTGAATGTCTTTATTGGCCAGGTCATTGGTAACAGGTGAATTGCCGAGACAATGGCGTGCAGGGGGGGGAGGGGTTATGCGGTGTAAGGCATTGTCCCTGCTTGGCATCTTGTAGAGGAATAGAGGAAGGTGTCCCGTATATACGTGCCAAAAATCACTCGCAAAATCACTCGCAAAAATTGAAAATTGTGCAAATTAGGGATCTTGCAATGTTGTCGCGTTAATTCACGTCTCCGGGATATGAGTGCACATCATGTGAGGACGTGAATTCACGTCTCCGGGACGCGGCGGGCTAAAAAATCCTAAGTAATGATGGGTATATGGCCTCCACAAAATATCCCTGTTAATTGGGCACAATGCCCGCAGTAGAGCAGGAGTCACTACACAATGACAGGCTGAGGCGAGAAAGCTCGGCCAATACCATGTACCTCACTGGCTGTGAGACTGTGGCACGTTGGTCCTTGTTCCTGTCTTGTGAAATACAGCAGCTAGGACCACCAAAAAACGTTTGAGTTGGATGCAAGGACTACAAACGTTGGACCATGCATCAAGCACATATCGGTTTCTTTGGGGAAATAACCATAACCATGAGATCTAACCCGAAGGAACACACTGGTGCCTGTCACACGATTTTGCCTTTCACTTCTATTAGCCCTTGCTCCATGGGTCGTCTCTCTCTCTCTCTCTCTCTCTCTCTCTTACTCCTGGATGTCAAAGGGATTGACATAACAACTTAACCCGCCCCATCCCGACCACTTTTCCACCACTGACTCCCCCCAATCCCGACCATTTTTGGAAAAAAAATTTTTTGGCTCAAACCTCCGCATTTGGTGAGAAACATCGAAAATTCATAGAGAAATCGCTCACCTGATGTTTAAAATACTCGATACAGGTAGGAGTACCTCCTTATTTTACAGGGCTTTCTAACAGGCTGGCACCAAAGAAAACGAGTTCTATGGGAGGATAACTATTCCACACCACTCATAAACAGTATTTATTTATTTACTTGGTACGAATTTATATGTAGTATGAGAGTATATTGGTTTTCAAGCAGTAATATAGGAATTATAAGCATTGTTTCACTCACTAACTCATCACCATACCTGACCTTTTTTTGCCACATTACCTGATCATCATTTCTGACTGTTTCTTCCTCTAACGCTATGTACACTTTGTCCTCCACATTGTCATTGATTGGGGAATCACTCTGGCCCTGAATTTCGTACCGTGGCATGACAAGGCTATACTGGCCATGTCACTGATAACAGGTAAATTGCTGAGACAATGGTGTGCAGGGGGAGGGAGGAGGTCATGCTGGGTAAGGCATTGTCCCTGCCTGGCATCTCGTAGAGGAAGGTGTCACGTGTATACGTACCAAAAATCACTCGCGAAAATTGAAAATTGTGCAAATTAGGGACCTTGCAATTGATTCGCATTTATGTACGTCGACGGAATTGGCAGTGACAAAACATGTAAACGTTAAAGAATGTCGACGGGATGCCGCGGGTTAAGGAGGTGATTTTATAGGTCATTCAAAGATATAAACGTTCGGTGAACATAATACCTATGAAGTAAAGGACATCTGAATCTGGATAATGGTACCAGTACAAAAATCTACTGCCAGCCTGTGTTAACATATTGTATCTACTTTATTGCTTTGTTTTTGGCTTGGCCGTTCATGGTGAACTTCGTAATCATTGTGTGGGTTTTTCGTAATAAAAAAAAAAAAGGTGAATTTAAAAGTGTGATAACTGAGGATGGCAATATATAATTTTCACATTATCATTATTCAAATTTCAAATGTCCTTACTCAATAACCGTTGTGAATTCAACATATGTTCACAAAACATGTCTTACAGTGACCAGAGAATCACCTCCTGAAGTTAATACTTCAACTCAAGGAACACCCTGATTGTGGTAAAAGAAACCTTGTTGACTTTAATCATCCAAAACTCATTTCCTACACCTCTAGTGCAGCCAAAATCTTCCATTGGATTATCATTTAATATTTAATATCTATCTCAATCCCGCATCGTCTACGAAGGCAATTAGGGTGTCCTTCTTTGTCGAATTATCACAGATAGATCATATTGCTTCACATGGAAAAATTTGCGTCCAAGTGATTAGCTGCGCTAAGCCGACTCTGTGCTTGCTGTACCTCCATACAGGTGTTGCCTTCATACAGGAGTTTTATTCCCTCCTGTGTGGGGTACAATGCTCATGTGTGTGGGGGTGAGGGGGAGGGCTCCACACATGCAGTTTTTCTTAACAGCATGGAGTCAAGGGCTTTTCATCTCAGTACTCTCCTCCTCTTACGGACTCCCTCCAACCTCTGCCTCTTTGCCGGACTATTGCATCCTTATCTCTTTACCATTGCTGCTTCAATGGACACTGCTCTTTTGAACTCTCTGCCTGCATACCCACTCCATTACAGTAGGCACGTAACATCCATCTGGCAGCAAACTCTCTACACTTTTCTGTCCATCTCTCTAATGTAAGAGTTAATCTTAACTCTTAGTCCTTCATGTATGCATGAGGTTAACTATGGAACTCTTATGTTCATTCTGTATTCCACTCTGCCTATGACCTACAGTTCTTTTGCTTTATGTGCACGCCATGCATGTCCGCAGTTACCCTCTTATATTGACCAGTTTTTGAGAGATGTTTATTGTTACTTCTCTCACAGCAGTAAATGTCTACACCAGTTTCAGCTATTTAAAAAATATATATTGTTAATTCTCCAGAGCACAGAATATTATAGCTTTCTAAGCCTCGATGGCTGTTAAGTGGCAAAGTGATATCTCGCACTTTGGGGTGGTGGGATACTTTACTCTTTTTCGTTCAATGAAAAACAAAAACCGAGTCCATGATGTTTGATGGTGCAGTGGAAATTTACACAGTAATGACATGCCATGGTGCAAAACATATACAATTATTCATAAACTGTATTCTTTGCAAAGATGACAAAATTAATTTGGTGTTCCAGACCGAATAGTTTTGACTGTTCAGCCTCTACTCGAAGGATGCGAGTTAATACATAAGTATTCTGGGGATATTCATTCAAGATGAAATGCTTGCAAAAGGGAAAATGGCTATCAAAAAACCTTCTGATACATCTAAATACAAAACTCTGGACAGTATGAATGTTGGCGGTAAAATATTTGATACTGTCATTAACATGCACATTGTAAAACAACATGAATTTAAGAATTTAATTAGTGACAGACAGTACGGCTTTCACCACGAAAAATTCGCTGTTGATATATTCAGTCTCATAACTCAGTCCATCAGTCAGTTGGCCAACATGGAGAAACCCATGCACTAGACCTTGATATTTCTAAAGCTTTTGACAGTGCGGTACCATTCCCTGCTGTCTAAACTCCCTTGCTACTGCCTATTTTCTTTCCTCTGACCTCATATTTCAGTAACAGAAATTGAAGAGTAAAGGTAGATAAAGTATATTCCGAAATTCGTTGAATTAATACCGGCGTGCCACAGAGATCAGTCCTGGCCCCAACCCTTCTCCTAATTCATATATTTGATCCAGTGTCTGTCACCCATAACCATAATTAATCATGTGCTTATGATTCAACCTTTCACAGGTCCTTCACACTTAAATACCAATTTGCTAACTTTGATATCTTTAACTCCTAACTCAGTACCGAAACCTCCATAAATCAAGACCTATGATGGATCACTGAATGGGAACAAAATAACACTGTCTTATATAATGCTAAGAAAACCAAATAATATCAATTTAGTAACAGATAGATATTGCCTGATTCCAGTATTACGTTCAGTACAACCAATATTATTATCTAAAAGTGCTGAAATGTTTTGCTTCGCCTAACTATACCCTCAGTCAGACTTCTCAAGTTAGATCACTTTTTTTTTTTTTTTTTTTTATGCGAGGAAGAAGGAACCAAAGGCCAAGAGCCCGCAGTAACAGTTCCCTCCAAGAGAAAAACAAAATACAATAGAGAGTCAAATTCAAGATCCGATCATTTTGAGATGCCTGGACACACTACGTTTGAAAGACTGGAGATCATAGGCAGGAGGAAATACAGACAGAGGGAGACAGTTCCAGAGCTGACCTGTTGCATAAATGAAAGACTGGAAGTAACGGTTAACTCTTGCATTAGAGAGTTGGACAGAAAAGGGATGAGAGTTTGCTGCCAGACGGGTGCTACGCGCCCGTCGTAGAGGTGGAGGAATGCAAGCAGACAGTTCAGAGGAGCAGTGACCATTAAAGTAGCGATAGAAAAGAGATAAAGATGCAACAGTGCGGCGAAGAGACAGAGGTTGAAGGGAGTCAGTAAGAGGAGGAGAGTTAATGAGACGAAAAGCCTTTGACTTCACCCTATTGAGAAGAGCTGTATGTGGGGGAGCCTCCCCACACATGAGAGTTGTACTCCACACAGGGGCGGATAAAACCCCTGTATAGAGTCAACAATTGTGCAGGGGTAAAGAAAGAAGCGGAGTCGGCTTAGCACACCCAATCTCTTGGAAGCAGATTTTACAAGAGATGTAATATGATCTTTCCAAGATAAGTCCCGAGTAAATGAAACCCCAAGCATGTTCAAGGATGATGCAGGATTAAGCTGAATATTATTAAACATTAGTGGGTATACCTGTGGAAGATTTTGTCGGGTTGACAGGTGTAAGAACTGAGTCTTAGATGCATTAAAGACAACCATATTATTTTTACCCCAGTCAGAGATATGAGCCAAGTCAGACATTAGGTGTGCCATAGCCTCATCCCTTGTTTCTTGAAGTAACTGTTGAGATGGGCGTTGCGGGAACCGAATGGAAAGGTGAAGGGTGGAGTCATCAGCGTATGAGTGGATAGGGTTAGATGTACAGCTTAGAAGATCATTGATGAATAAGAGGAAGAGAGTTGGTGATAGGACAGAGCCCTGAGGAACACCACTGTTGATAGATCTAGGAGAAGAACGATGGCCGTCTACGACAGCGGCTATAGAACGACCAGAAAGGAAGCTAGCGATGAAGGCACAGATAGAAGGATAGAAACCGTAGGACGGCAGTTTGGAAATTAAAGATTTATGCCAGACTCGATCGAAAGCCTTTGAGATGTCAAGTGCAATGGCAAAGCTTTCGCCAAAGTCCCGAAAGAAGGATGACCAGGAGTCTGAAAGGTAGGTGAGAAGATCGCCAGTGGAGCGTCCCTGACGGAACCCATACTGACGATCGGAAAGAAGGTTGTGATAGGAAAGATGCCTTAAAATTTTTTTATTAAGAATTGACTCGAAAACTTTTGAAATACAGGACGTTAAAGCAATTGGACGATAGTTGGAGGGTTGGGAGTGGTCACCCTTCTTTGGGACTGGCTGAATGAGAGCAAACTTCCAGCAAGAAGGAAAGGTACAAGTTGACAGACAAAGGCGAAAGAGTTTGCCTAAGCAGGGTGTAAGCACGGAAGCACAGTTCTTGAGAACAACAGGAGGGACCCCATCAGGCCCATATGCCTTGTTAGTACTGAGGCCAGTAATGGCAGAAAATACATCAACTGAAGAAATTTTAATGTCAGCCATGAGGAAGTCAGAGGGGGGAAGTGATGGAGGAACAGCACCGGAATCGTCTAAGGTGGAATTGGAGGAGAAAGTCTGTGTGAAGAGATCTGCTTTATCAATAGAAGAAATAGCTACAGGACCATCAAAGTAGAAAAGAGGAGGGAAGGATGATGAGGTAAAGTTGTTAGAAAGATTTTTGGCAAGGTGCCAGAAGGAGCGGGAAGAATTCGAGTTGGAGAGTTGAGAGCATTTAGTATGGATGAAATTATTTTTAGTAGAGCGAAGAACAGACTTAGCACGATTCCGGGCAGAAACGTAAAGACGATGTGATTCAGGGGTGGGTTGGCTCCGGTACCTTTTGTAGGCCTTCTCCTTGTTGCGGACAGCATTAGAACAAGCGTGATTAAACCAAGGCTTTCTTGCGTTAGTCGAAGGATATGAGAAAGGAATGTATGCTTCCATGCCCGAGAGAATAACCTCCTTAATGCGCAAGGCACACTCAGATGGCTCACGGCCATGGAAGCAATAATCATTCCAGGGAAAATCAAAGAAGTACTGCCTGAGGGCCTCCCAGTCCGCAGCTCCAAAATGCCAGAGACGACGTTTCCCTGGAGGGTCCGCAGGCCGTACTGGAGCGATAGGACAGGTTAAGGTAATCAGGTTGTGATCGGAGGAGCCCAACGGAGAGAAAAGATTAACAGAGTAAGCAGAAGGATTAGTTGTGAGGAAGAGGTCAAGTATGTTGGAGCTCTCTCCAAGGCGGTCAGGGATACGGGTAGGGTGCTGTACAAGCTGCTCTAGGTCATTAAGGATAGAAAAGATGTAGGCTTGTTCACCAGGTGGATCCGTGAAAGGAGAGGAGAGCCAAAGGTGGTGGTGAACATTGAAATCTCCAAGAATGGAGATTTCAGAGAAAGGAGAAATGGACAGAATGTGTTCCATCGTAGAAGTAAGATAGTCGAAGAATTTTTGATAGTCAGTAGAATTAGGGGATAAGTAAACAGCACAGATATATTTAGTCAGAGAATGACAGGAAAGCCGAAGCCAGAGAGTGGAGAATTCAGAAGAATCAAGTTCAGGAACACGAGAGCAAGATAAGTCGTTGCGTATGTATACACAACAGCCACCTTTGGCTTTGAAATGAGTATAGAGAAAGTAGGAGGATACAGAAAAGGGTTTGCTGTCAGTTGCCTCAGACAGCTGAGTCTCCGTTAGAAAAAGAAGGTGAGGTTTAGAGGAGGAGAGGCGGTGCTCAACAGAGCGAAAGTTAGATGAAAGGCCGCGAATGTTGCAGAAATGAAGAAGAAGAGAGTCAGACAGTGGTTCCAGGCACCTCGAGTCGTCACCGGGAGAGGGGCAGATGGCGGGGGCATTTATGGTCCCCCCCCCTGGGGACTCCGAGGCTGGGTGAATTGACGCCATTTTGGTGAATTTTGAATAGGAAGTGTAGTGTGTACTGTGCATGTAGTTTTGTGAAGATAGATAGAGAAATTTGTACTGGAGAGCATGCTGGCCTACTCTCTGTGTAACTGAGACACTGAAAAAGTTCAGCAAAGGGGGATGGTCAGGAACTAGTCCTGAGGGCTGATGAAACGGGAGCTTCAGCACTCCCTGTCATCAGCTTTCCATCCACCTCGGGAGTACTGCCCTGCTCGACTGGTGCTACAGTCTACTCCTGGCAAAATCACCTCAAAGAAACTTGGATTATTGTACAGAATCCATAACTTCTTCATTGACGAGCGGTGACCTATGATTTCCAAGTTATGTGCGCTCTCAGTTCGAATATTACTCACCCTTGTGGAGTGGATGTGGTGAGATCGCATTAAAACAACTGAAAAAATTCAGATTAATCCTGTAAGAATGAAATGAGAAAAGCATTCTGGAGCCAACTACTAATCGCCAGCCAGAATTTACAGTTGGCCAGGTCCAACATTCTGGTCACAGGTGTATACCCTGAAGGTTTCATGTTGATAGCTCAAGCCGTTCAGGAGATATAATGGGGTTAATGGCGGGCGATAAAGACTAGTTTACCTTTGGCAGCCAATTTTGTGACCTTGGCCTTGACTCTGAGTGCCCATTTTCGATCTCGGCCAAGATTTTGGCCATATCTTGTTACTCTGAAGATTTCATGTTGATAGCTCAAGCCGGTCATGAGATATGATGGTGCTAAAGGCGGACGATAATTACTAGTTTACCTTTGGCAGCAATTTTGATGACCGTGACCTTGACCATGACCCCGAGAGCCCATTTTCAAACTCGGCCAAGATTTTGACCATGTTTTTATACCCTGCAGGTTTCATGCTGATAGCTTAAGCCGTTCATGAGATAAAATCGGAACACACACACACACACACACACACACACACACACACACACACACACACACACACACACACAGAGGCAAGCTTAAAGCTTGGAGTGGAGCCATGATTCAGGGAATAGATGTGGTCCTGGAAACAATTGGTGGATTAGTTATCACATGTTTGATGTGAAACTGGGAGCATTTGCAGTGTTTCAGAGGCCTGAACAATCTCAATACACGCAGACGAAATCTGCAGTTGACCTAAGAGAGCTGCATAATGTGGAGGGGAAACATCTGATGTCATCTCCCGTAAGTTGTGAAGAATGAAGATGTCTTCTGGCCTCTGTTGTTTTGAAAGCAACATTGATTGGGTACTGGGTTGGGCTGTGAGGCAGAATCATTGGCAGTTTCATTCCTCCTGACCTTGTGTTCACTGATGATGATAATGTTACTCTAGCAGTCACTGGAGGCACTCCTGAATGCCCGTAATGCATTTTTTTGTGGAAATAAGACCACCAGTACTAAGCCAGGGTCAATGCCAAGGTTTAGGCATTTGGTAGCTTATTGCATGAAGCAGTGCAGTATGTTCAGGCATGTGGTGAGGACATACGGGTCTTAGAGAGGTTATCAGTCGCATTAGTCTGATATCTTCTGGTCTCTGACTTTTATTTCTACATGTTGATAGACACATGCATCATCAAGGTGTTGGTTCTCCCTTTCTTATACTGTGAGACACAGACACTAAGCAGAACACTGGTGCTCTGGTAGTACACTGACAGCTAATAGTTGATGCCCAAAAGGTGAACAAAGCCATGACCACCATGGACAGAGGGTTCCAAGTAGAAACGCCATCAGCTCAGGTCCTCAGTATTTTATGAGTACTTGCGTCATCCACTAACGATCAGTGACTGGCTTTTGTTTTTTTATTGTTATTTCGTGTAATTATTAGGTAATGTCATATCTTTCAGTGCGTTATAACTGTGTGTGCAAAATTGGCTTCCGTGGTTGATAATAACTGAACAATGATAGTCACACAGCATTACTATACCTCATACCAATTAATTTGGCCAGGCATGTATGGCAACACTGTTCCTGCCGAGATTCTGATTGGCTGGAGATGTTTGTTCGATTTCGTTGTTGCTTAAACCGATACTTTCTTTATTATCAGATATGATACTGAGTTTATCGAAAATACAATCGTCAAAAGCAATAAGAAATCCGTTATATACTTAACAACAATGAAATTTGCGTAGGAAGATAGAAATATGAGTCAACAAAGTAGTATAACAGTCCAAATCAAGGTCAGCATTCGAACAATTCCTTTAAATCTTCGACACTCGATAATGTAACAGAAAATTAAGGAAACCTGCTTAATCTAAACGTTGGTGTAACACACATTTAAATTTTAAGATCAGTCCGCACCCTTCAATCGTGCCACAACTCTGAATAATTAAAAATTCTAATAAAAACAAGTTGTGCGGGAAGGGAGGTTTGAAAAAATCGCGAAAATCAAAGTAGGCTAAAGGAAAACTATTTCATTTTTTTCTCCTCTATTATCACAGTACGGGCTGATCTTAAAATTTAAATGTGTTACACCAACGCATAGATTAAGCAGGCTTCCTTAATTTTCTGTTATATTATCGAGTGTCGGAGATTTAAAGGAATTGTTTGAATGCTGATCTTGACTTGGACTGTTATAATACTTTGTTGACTCATATTTCTATCTTCCTACGAAAATTTCATTGTTGTTAAGTATATAACGGATTTCCTATTGCTTTTGACGATTGTATTTTCGATAAACTCAGTATCATATCTGATAATAAAAAGAGTATCAGTTTCAGCAACAATGAAATCGAACAAACACCTCCAGCCAATCAGAATCTCGGCAGGAACAGTGTTGCCATACATGCCTGGCCAGATTAATTGGTATGAGGTATAGTTGATGATCTGAAGAGACTGGAGTCACATGGATTCGAAGTTCCAACTCGTTTTGTCACAGTTATATTACAGAGAAGGAATCGGAAGGCAGATGGACCAGATACTAGCCTGGGTATATACATTGTAGGATATAACTGTCTATGCAAGGATTTACATAATAGCAAGAAATATATATTTTCCTTTATCCGCCCCGATGTGACGTGTTTATATTCAAGAGTACCTTGAGAATTTAACGTTGTCAAGTATTTGTTTGATGTTTAAAGCAAGTTTTAATATTAATTCTAATTTTGAGTGACTGTATCTGTTCGGTCATGGAGACACAAGGCTTAAGAATTAACTGCGTATAAGTATACTACTGTATAAAAGCCGGTAAAATAATTCTTTACCTGACATATTCTCAAATGAATTGAACCATGGAGTTCGAGCTGTCCAATGCTCATAGAATAGTGAGCGATTGTGCCAGGGATAAAACCTGTTCAAAAGCTTTTCTCATCGTGGACATGATATTGGTTCACCCCCTGGTCAAGAAGTTTTACCCGCGAGTGTACAAACTGGTATATAATGAGCGATTAATCTGTGTAACTGATCTGAGGCATTACTGCCTGCCTACTGCTTCATTCCCAACTGGGACTGTGTGGGTACATGGCATCTCTCGCTGAGGGTGAACTCGCTTATAGGCCAGTATCTGAATAAGGCAACCCAGACTGGATGCGGCTGAGGGAAGGCCGCAATAATAATGGCTGAAACAAGTCGATTCCCTGTGTCAGCAGTTATTTTGGATGGGAAGAGTTGCTGCACTCTTGCTTGCATGGGAAGAGCCGTGTAGGTAGAGTCTGTTGGTAGAATCGGAGAGTGGGTGAGGCTATGCACTTTTGACGTGTCAGACTCCAATATGTGAGTGAGACAGACCTAGACAGTTGCCAGGAGACCAAGTACTTTCTATTTTTCAGTGTAATTTCTGCACAGTGAATGTTGTAAGATGAGAGAACATTGGGCCATTAGTGCTTGGTACGTCATTGCTCGACTCTTAAGAGACACATCCGGGTTTCCCATGAAAAAAATCAAGGTGATGACCGGCAAGACTCTCCTCTTAAGGGTGTCAGAAAAATAAAATACTGAACATTAGCCATATCCAAACACTGTATCAAGTTCGCCACATAGTACTTGTACTGTCAGTACATTTTTCGACAGTGGTAAGTATAGGATATTTTGCAAGTTAGAAATCAAATACTGCATGTATTGTGGCTGTTTATGATGATTATGAGAAGCATTTTTGTTAATGTTCATGTACTATATAGACTGATAACTGTCCTTGTAACTCAGTACATATGTCAGTCCCTTCAGCCTGAGGACGTCATTGTTACTATGTTTTTCCTCGTTCCTGAGAAGGTATCAGGATGAAATAAAAACTACATTATAGTCATGAATTAGTTTATAAGGCATGTGGTCTTAGGTCATCGGCACAGTAGAAAAACCACATTTTCAGTCTATTCCTAGTACAGAAATCTTATGTATGTTATTTTTCATGCACAACAACCTTTGATATGCACTTCACACATTCATAATCTTATTTACTTGCTACATTCTTTCAACATTCATTGCTTTCACTGACAAATAACATCCCAACAGTGAATTCATATATTTAATATTCCACTCTCGCCACCAGTCGCTGATTTTTTGTAGCTTAAGGCGAGGTTTCTCACTGAAGAAGTTTGTTGTTATCGCATTAATTCACAACATTCTATCACCCAATACCTTCCACATGCACCCACACCTTCTCTTTCCTACCTGACACTCATTTCCAATGATCCTCAGAGTGACACATGCATTATCCGGCTGAGCCAGTATGATGGCAAGCATAGAGAGACGCCCCTGAATGCTGACAGCCAAAGAGTAAGCCAGGGAGCCTGGCAGCCTGATCGTGGAGCAGGGAGTCTGGCTGCCTCATTGTGAGGCAGGGAGACTGGCAGCCTCATTGTGAGGCAGGGAGACTGGCAGCCTCATTTTGAGGCAGGAACATTGCAGCTTGATCGTGAGGCAGGGACACTGCAGCCTGATTGTGAGGCAGAGAGATCAGCAGCATGGGAGAGTCAGGGAGACTTGGAGCACGGGGGAAAAGACTGGCAACATGGGAGAGAAGACTAATAGCATGGGGGAAGCAGGGAGACTGGCAGAATGGGGGAAGCAGGGAGACTGGCAGCATGGGGGAGGCAGGGAGACCGACAGCATGGGGGAAGCAGGGAGACTGGCAGCATGGGGGAAGCAGGGAGACTGGCAGGATGGGGGAAGCAGGGAGACTGGCAGGATGGGGGAAGCAGGGAGACTGGCAGCATGGGGGAAGCAGGGAGACTGGCAGCATGGGGGAAGCAGGGAGACTAGCAGCATGGGGGACGCAGGGAGACTGGCAGCATGGGGGAGGAGGGAGACTGGCAGCATGGGGGAGGCAGGGAGACTGGCAGCATGGGGGAGGAGGGAGACTGACAGCATGGGGGAGGCAGGGAGACTGGCAGCATGGGGGAGGCAGGGAGACCGACAGCATGGGGGAGGAGACTGGCAGCATGGGGAAGCAGGGAGACTGGCAGCATGGGGGAAGCAGGGAGACTGGCAGCATGGGGGAGGCAGGGAGACTGACAACATGGGGGAGGAGACTGGCAGCATGGGGGAGGAGGGAGACTGGCATAATGGGGAAGGCAGGGAGACTGGCAGCATGGTTGTGGCGGCAACACAGTTCTTAATTATACTGTTGAGAAACCTTTATTCCTCTTGGATTGTATCGGACCGTAGAGAGATAAGAAGTTGAAAGACAAAGCCTGGGAAAGTTTTTTACCAGAGACCCCGAGAGATGGAAGTTCTATTCCTTGATTTGCATAATGTAAAGAAGTATTAAAGATTCATTAGGTGCTTTAGCTTATAATCTTCTCTCTCTCTCTCTCTCTCTCTCTCTCTCTCTCTCTCTCTCTCTCTCTCTCTCTCTCTCTATCATGCAGTTAACTCTTTTCTTACTAGTCATTATTTAGAGTTCTTGTCTATTAACACCGTGCGGCTTATGTAAACAGTTGGCAGTCAGTGTAAGTTTCAGGCTATCTTTTACGTGAATTGGTGTGTGACTCTGCTTAGCCAGGTTTTCGCAAGATCCTCTATCTTTCTGAATGGTTTTTGTCCTACCGCTCCCTCTTATCTTAATTTTACGTAAAATTTCCTCATCAATTCAGTGTTAACGTGTTTGGTAGCTTAGTGACAATTTGCCATACTTTTTTTTTTTTTCTTCTTTTTTAATGATTATAGTATTTGTCTGACAAATTGGGTAATAATTGTTCCTATTATATTACTTTCTGGCACAACGCATACGGTGGACCAAAACTTCACAACAAAGGTGACGTTGCAAAATAAGGTAAGGGAGAAACTGGTAAAACACTGATTTGACTTACAGTTAATTATTCATTCATACGTAACAGCTAAATACAAAGGAAAGCTGACTTATACTATATATGTATAACCAACAATACTTAGTAAGCACCTGACGAGAACAGATTATAAAGAACACATAACAAAAACTGAACCAGACTCACTGCTTACGTTACCCTAATGCTTATATACTGGGGAAAGAAGATGGCTACAGAGATCAGGAGGACTCAAACTAATGCAAAACTAATAATCCTAAATGGTGGAGAGTTGGAGGGCAATTGATGATCTAGGCCTCACAGACGCTAATATATCCGAGAAACCACGACACGCCGCGAGATGTCACCTTGGTATAGGTATTGATTTTCTCCAAGTAAGGAGAGATGTGGGTCAGGCCGTGTCATCTGGATCCCATGTGACTGGTCTCCAGGTTATCACAGGAACACGGCAGTGCTTGCTGGGACGCGTAACATGGCTGAGTTTCATATAATTTTCTTCTTCCTTTTCTTCTCAGTGTAGTAGCATTTTTGCTGTCTTTAAATTAAGATATTTTTCGGGGTATACATATCTTATATCACTAACTCTGAAAATAACGTTGGACTCTTTTATGGCATTCGCCTTGACGGACACTATTTTAACAGCAACACTGTGGAAGAAGGTACCGTAATAGTTTACATTAGGCTTATTTTGTGGATGTTCTGAAAGGAACTGTTGCCCCTTTGTTTCTTTACCGACCATGACATAGAGTGAGATTATAATGAAATAACTTATACTGGAGACCTGATTGGAACTGTAAGAGTGTGAACAGATCACACACACACACACACACACACACACACACACACACACACACACACACACACACACACACACACACACACACACACACACACACACACACACACACACACACACACACACACACACACACACACACACACACAAACCTTTCTTCATTACTTTCTTTTTAACGTCTCCCGCTGATTCGGCCGCCATGAATTCCATCACCTGGGCTACGTGGATACCCATTTATTTCACTATCTAAAGTACTTTCCATTCTAAGGCTGAGGGAGTAAATGATCTCTATATATTATTTGCAGCGATTCAAAGATCAAGATCGATTCCAAACCGTGAAAGGCATTTCATGGTAGTGCATTGGTCACTGTAGTGTGGCCAGCCTCTGAACTTAGCCTTATCGTCACAGGCTCTCAGCACTCTCTCTCTCTCTCTCTCTCTCTCTCTCTATGTATATATATATATATATATATATATATATATATATATATATATATATATATATATATATATATATATATATATATATATATATATATGAGTATCTCTGTGGGGGAGTATCTTGGTTATATTTGTGGAGGATTAACTTTGTGGAGGGTTACCTTTGTGGAGGAGTATCTATATGTGGAGGAATATCTTTGTGGAGGAGTATCTATATGTGGAGGAATATCTTTGTGGAGGAGTATCTTTGTGAAGGAGTACCTCGGTGGAGGAGTGTGTTTGTGGAGGAGTATGTTTGTGGAGGAGTATGTTTGTGGGGGAGTATCTATGTGGGGGAGTATGTATATTATCTGGACCTGGCGATTTTTTAGGTTTTAACTTGCTTACTGTTTCACTACTTCCTCCTTACTAATGATTATTTTAAGAATATTGTCTGTTTAATCATATAAATATTTGTTGCTTGAGGGACCAGGTCTAGATTTCCTTAGTAAATACTGTTAAGAAATAATTATTTATGAGGAAGCGCATTTCTTTACCTTCACTGGTGATATTACCCGATTCTGGCCTAAGAAGTCCTTATCCTATCTTTATGTTTCGTACGGGACAGCTGATAAAAACCTTCGGGAGCTCTTTCGATTCTCTAGCAACCTAAATTTCATGATCTCTCTTTGTTTTCCGCATTTCTTTCTTTACTTCCCTATTTCAATCTCTTACCGGTTACGTAAGTGTTCCTCTTCCCTTCATTTATTTTTCTTCATATTCCATTCCTGAGAGATGTTAATGTGTTGATTTATCATCTCGGTCCTGAATTATTCGTTATAAACGCTTTTGAAGGGATGTGTCTATACTGATGTCTGTGTATTATGTTTATTAACTCGTCATAATTCTCACTGCCCGAACGGCGGCATGCTACCGGACCTGAGTTAATCTCCGTAACCTGGTCGACACACCCACCTAAATCCTGTCCCTCACCAATGGTCTGAGCTACCCCCAGTGACCTGCCGCACACTCCCATCAATTTCCTGTCCCTCACCTATGACATGAGCTTCTCCAGTTACTTGATTCCCCATAATGTAACAAGTCTGCCCATGGATTATAGTTATAAAATAAGCTTTTCATCCACCGAAATCTTCTAGGCAAAAATTGGGAATGGTGTCTTCAGCAGGACAGATATTCCAAGTAAATTCAAACTTAATTTCTTCATGATTACTATTTCCGAGTCTTCCGCCAACATCTGTATCCTGAATGATGTTTTCTCAATTAGATAAAATCACATCTATTATATTATTACCTCTAGAGGGTTCCTTGATATACTGACAGTGGAAGTGATCCGTATTACCTCTAGAAATTCGTGTAACTTCATCTCGTGTCTGATTCAGCAAGTCTAACCTTGGCAGGTTAAGATCCCTTACTGCAAAGCTAGGCTGTTACGCTTACCTAATTTTCCTCCCAAAGGTTTTTATTATCTGCTCTGCTTGATTTTGAAAGTTTGAAAATAACTCCTAAAATTAATTTCTCCCTGCAGTTACAAATTTCAACCCAGACACTTTTCTTATCCCCATTTACTTTAATATCGGTTTTATTGTAACAGTTTAATTAATCATTTAGTTAAATAGCTACCCCACCCATTTTTTTCTCAGTCGATTTATCTAAAAAATATTATAACACTTTATCTGATATTCTGATAGAAATTCTCGAGAGTCTATTCAACTCAGTTTCACTAATAACGGCAAAAAGAGTGTTTTTTCTATGTACAAATTAAATCACTTAGTTCATTCATTTTGTTTAGTAAACTCCTGCTTTTGTTTCCGTTGTACGCCTTGAGATTATTACGAGTACTGATGCCTATACATTGGGATATAGTTATTTTTTTATCCGTCCCCACCCCGGAGGGGCTCGGGGGCGGGTATTGTTTTCACGCGGTTTGTCTGTTTGTTTGTTTGTCTGCCTGCCTGTCTGTCTGTTTGTCAGGATGTAGGCCCCAAATGAAAAAAAAAAATGGGGTCGGGTAAAAATAGATTTTCACCACATTGACATGAAACCAAAACCTAAAGATGCATCTTTCAAATCTGCATCCTATAACATGCTTCATTACATCGGGGGGGGGGGTCACCTCCCAGTTAACGGTAAGGGGGTCAGTGTCAGGTGGGTTGGGCCTAAAACTTCAAATATGCATAAAATCGTCAATATTCACCCGATTTATTCCAAATTTGATATGTGATATCGTTGACTAAGTATCCTGTTGTGTTTATAAGTCAGCACTAAAACGACTGCCGGGGACGGGTTTGCTGTGCCTTGGCACCGCATCTTGTTTTTGTTAATAACTGAGAAACTCTTTAATTTGCTAATGTAACTTTTCTGTACTATCACTTATTGGTCCTGAATCGTCTTTATTTTCTTCTGTATCATCACCTACTTATTTCGAGGTGACTCAGCTGATGTATCTACGCTAGTGGTTGAACGTTTCTTCATATTTTCCAAGCTCCGATGCATCCATCTAAACTCAATGATAATGAACCATGAGTGGTACTGTTACAACCTGCCATTCATGTAACTCATCCTAATTAAAAAAATCTAACTTTCTATCTATCGTCCTGGCTGAAACAGTAGCTTATCTCTCCTTAACCTAATCTAACATATCCTTGTACTGTACTACTGTCACAGTACCTCACTCCTACGCCAGACAGTGGGTTTAACACCTCAGTCCTTAATGATATATATTTTTTCCAAGCACATTACCAAACCTGCCCACCGGAAAGCACACGTGCTTACTAAGTGGTGGGTACACGTACAGTGTTCTGTTTATATACAATACCCATAAGTCTCCAATAATGATAGCATTTATTACGTTTCCTAATCTTCACAACATTTCTACAGGAAATACTCTCACCTTCCTCCACCTTTACTTCCCTCTCTGCCTCCCTTTCACATTCGTCATATAACTTGTCGAATGCATTTGTGGTTTTTATCTCCGCTTGTTTCTTAAGAGTGAACTTAGTTGCACCCTTGTGAACAAGTGTCCAACCTTCAGCCTCTCTGTCTGTCTGTCTGTCTGTCTGTCTCTGTCTCTGTCTCTGTCTGTCTGTCTGTCTGTCTGTCTCTGTCTCTCTCTCTGTCTCTCTCTCTCTCTCTCTCTCTCTCTCTCTCTCTCTCTCTCTCTCCAACATCTCCAACAAATCCATCGTTTATTTCTTCTCTCCCAGAACCTGTATCTCTCGTTTTAACCTGAGAAGTTCTTAATTTAACTCAAGGTACTCCTCCTCAACATTTGCAGCAGAGACACAATTCTCAGTAGAGGAAGTCATCACATACACAGTACTAACAACAAAGGATAAGACAAATTCACAAAAATGTTACACATGAAACAACTCAAGGAAATACAAATTCACAAAACAGTTGCACTAGCATACAGCACTCCCAAACATTCTGAGCATTAAAACACTCTCAGGATCACTTTTATCACAATAAATCACTGCTCATGCTCCCAACCCTAGCTCACAAATGTAGGAAACAAATCTCTTCAGGTCAGGGTAGATTGACACCGTCAGTTGCGACCCTAGGAGAGGAATGGTGACTTCTGGGAGTAGAATGATCTCTGAGCTCTCTTCTAACCATCGATTTTTAAAAATGTAATGAATAAGAAACCTTGTGGTTCGTGAGGGTGCTCACCATCCACTCACTAGAGGTAGTGCTGCTTTGGGTGTCTGCGCTTTCCTCTTTTCTCTCTTTCCTCTTCTGTCTTTCTTTCCTATTCTTTCCTCTTTCTTCTGCCTACAGGTGATTTTTCACTCCCTCCTCTGTCTTTCTTTCCTTCTTTCTATCCTCTTCCTTCTGCCTGTGGGTGACTCTACACTGAGTGACATCCCAAATGGTTTTCATTACACCAGGAAACCATTTACTAAGCTGGGTGGTAACCATATAACCAAATTATGGCGCCTGGTGGTATAGTGGGTAATTAAGGGACTCCAATCGGATAGTTGGGGTTTATTTCTCACGTAATGCCACTCAGGAATGAATGAGGCTGCTCACTCTCATCTTTAATGTCAGGATAAACTTATCTAGCCCGGGGCTCGTACGCTCCTCATGGGGAGCAAGATTGTTCCCTCCAAGAAAAAACAAAAACAAGATAACAGATAACCAAATTTCTGTCATAATCCTGCCATCACTATTATACTGGACAGTGCTCTTCGAACTCTGCCCAATGTTTCATCTTTTATGTCAGGCAGACATCTCTGGGCAGCTCATAGTGTTTCCCTTATTTTCCGTCCATGTTAACAATGATCGCCGGTTCAGAATGGCGGCCCGTACAAAAAGTACAGGGGAGCGCCTACCAAACCACTCACAAAACCCACCTTTAAGCATACAGACTAAAAAAACTTTGTGTTGAGTGCAAAGCTACTCGCAGAGCCCCGCTAACTCTCGTAGGAGTCGTGAAATGAGTCAGCAAAAATACTGAATTCTCTCTCTCTCTCTCTCTCTCTCTCTCTCTCTCTCTCTCTCCTGATGAGTTAAACTAGAAAATAAAAAGCTTACCCTAGCGTGTTACAAAGCAAAACGCTCCTCAATATCCAGGAGTATTTGTTTGTTATACTTAGAACAGCATTCGAGCACAAGTACGTGAGTTACAATCTGAAAACATTCCGTAGCACTCTGACCTCATCATAGAATATGTAAAACTCCACAGATCCGCTTTGTTCTATTCCACATAAGCATTTTACATATACTGTATTAGGAATCGCGGTAGGGAAAGTTGTTGTATATTATAGTTAATGTGTATTTGTTAAATAACCTCTAGAAAGATCATTAAAAAAAAATCTAAAATAATTATTAACATGTAGGCCTAGGGAGGGAAAAGTGCAGAAACTAGAGACAAATAAAGCACAGAAACATGCGAGCATTTGGGATGGGAGGAGAATCAATTTCATACCTATTACTATATTACACCAGCTATACATTACTATATTGCACCAGCTACACATTACTATATTGCACCAGCTACACATTACTATATTACGCCAGCTACACATTACTATATTGCACCAGCTACACATTATTATATTATACCAGCTACAAACGTTTTGTGAGTGCAGTCTGGAACGTAGTAATGGGTATAGAACTCTGAAATACCTCCCATCCAAAATGTTGTCTTCTTTCTGCACTTTCTTCATCTCAACATCTAAAGATTCATTTAAGAATAAAATTTTTGTTCTAGTTAATGCGGGATTTAAGCATCCTTCTCGGTCATTCATATGAATAAGTGAACATTTCTGGATGAGTCCACTTTAATGTTTCTGTTCTGTGACCCACGAAATTAGTCGTGTATGCATATTGTAGTCAGTTATCAAAAGTATATTTTCATTTAGGGACTCATTTATTATTATTATTATTTTTTATGTTTCCTACTCTGGGCATGGGTTTCACAGCCTGCTATCAAGGCCCAGTAGTCCTCCTACATGCCATTCACCTCTTCATGTCATTGACTTCTTTGGAAATGATTAATCTTGTACAAGTTTTCATATTTAAAAATATAAAAAGGAAAACAGCCTCCCCACGCCCCTTTTACAAAATTGGTGTGGAAGGTAAATCAGGCATATTCCTAGATTCAACATTACAAGAAAAAAGAAAGCGCCGAGACAAAGCCGATAAATCATGTCAAAAGAATAATTAGTTTTGGCCACCCATTAATGATAACCCTCAGCTGGGTAGTGTGTGGCTTACTTGGTTGATCTGGCTGGATGAACTGCCTGTGTTAAAACTGTGGCTGGCAGGGTCACGTGTACTGACATATTCATTATGATGAAGCCTTTTAATTTATCCATTTTCCAGACAATTTTTGTCAACTTGAGAGGTGTTCGAACAAAAGGCTTTAATTTCATTCTCTACAAACACCGTCAGAACCAGAGATGTTTCCAAGGTATACTCGGAATCGTCTGAATATAACATCACAACAAGCAATTTATCATACACCAAGAGATAGGTAGATGAATGCCTGTAGCTGTACTTTTTCCATTCTCCTAGTACAGGCATTCTGTATTCTACTGAGGTAAACTTTTTGTCGCAATATTTTCAGTGCCATGGAATCTATTTCATATTTTAATATAATTTTGTCACATTTTTTGGCCTGTGTTTCCATTTTTTATCCATGCTCACAAACATAGACACCCTCTGCTGAAAGTATACTGAGTTTGTCGCAAAGATAATGCCATATACAAATAAATGACCTCTCCCGCCAATCATCTATCTCCTCTTTTTCTAACCTCCGTACGTTAAACGTTGGCACTGTTACGGTGGCTTTCTGCTAAACGAACTCTTTTCTATCAACTAGAATATTATTCCTTTATGTGCCAGTGACAAAGTAAATGATTATGGAAACAATATCGTCTGATTTAGCCCAAAAAAGAGGGGGGGGGTTGCAACTGCGAAGAAAATATTTAAAAGGACAATCATCCTATTACCCTTACGTTTTCCTGGCTTAAGTCTCCCACTGGCCAGTGATCATGTTATTCGGACTCTGCCTAGTTGCTGATACTCCAACCCATTTTCCTTGGCCATGAGAGAGGAGAGTGAGTTTTACGCCAGGTACCCTTTTTTGGATAAGGGCTAAGGCGTTGCCCCTGGGTAGAGGACTTTGGTTTGGAGCGTATAGCATTTTATGACCGGATGCCCTTCCTGATGTCTACCAATGACCCTTGGGTGGATTCGATCCTCCGACCCTACGGTCAGAGCGGAACGCTCTAACCCACTGAGCCACGGCTGCTATAAATATTGCGAGGATTCGAACCAGCGCTTGCAACTGCGTGAATACAGCAGCTTACCAAGTGAGCTCATTTATTGAAGCATGCAATGCGTTCTTATGGCAGACAGCGCCTTGCCAAGGTCAGAACAGGTCCTCTTCCTGAGGAAGTGCAGGGGAAAATGAGAAGGCCTACCCAAGAGGATGTGCTGTGTATAGGAGACATGTACGAGCAGTAGTCGCAGCTCGGACTTTGAGAACTTAATAAATGTGTTTGACTTCCCCGTTTGAAAGTGTTGATCAAGGCCAGCTACTGGGCCTTGGACCCACGTCACTCCCATGATAGTACCTTCCAGGACGATGGTAACCATCTACTTTCTGCCTCTTGGTGAGCTATTGGGTGCTTCACCATGGCCAAGGGTGACCCGGAACTAGCCCATGTAGGGCAGGGGCGTTCATCTTCCCTGAACCGACATTACCCAGAATAAATAGGATACTTGTATGTCTAATTTCCAAATTTTTCAAGGTCCGAATGTGTGTGTGTGTGTGTGTGTGTGTGTGTGTGTGTGTGTGTGTGTGTGTGTGTGTGTGTGTGTGTGTGTGTGTGTGTGTGTGTGTGTGTGTGAGAGAGAGAGAGAGAGAGAGAGAGAGTAGTTTCTATCTGACCAGTGTAGTGTAAATTCGGTAACACAGAGCTATAAGAAAGACCCGTTTGTATTCTGAATAGTTTTAGCACCATTGCCATGAAAGGACATTGTTGGCTAAATGTAAATCGCTTGGATATACAAATACAATATTGATATAAGCAGGGTCATCATGGTATCTAAGGCGATAATGAAACTAATCTATCAGTGTCATTAAGATTTATCCTTTCATGCTGAGAACGAATTATCTGACGGTAACAAAACTCAGCTGACCATTTATACAGTGAATGACGTGTTGGTTAACGTGTTTTGTCATTTTGTGGAAGTCTCTCGTGAAAAGTTGGAAGGGTTTGAATGGAAATAGTGTGTCGTCTTTAATAATGAGCGGTGTGTATCTCTGATGCTTTTAAAGTCAACGTAAAATGCGGTAATTATTTTCTGCAATATTGCTGAAGCAGTTATTTAAAGTACCATAAAATTTATATTCTTTCTTCATTATCTTGTGAATCTTTTTTTCTTTTTTCTTGCCTATGATTATGGAGAGTTAGATTACACTTTACACCTTCTCTCCCAATTTTCCCCAGTAAATTCCACATGACAATTTTTTCCTTTCCTCGGAAGGGTCTAGAGTATGGATGGGGTTAATGCACGCGATATCTAACCCTTCCACTGGGAAAAGTCTCCCGTACGGTAAAGTAAGTCGTCTGATGGACACAATAATATAATACGAAAGACGTCATCGTAGGGAATTGAATAACACCCTTTCTGATGCATTTCTCTGCTGGCATAATATTTCAAACGCAACTCACTCCTCCTTCACAATCTTTTAAAATCGGTGAGATGCAGCTTTTCTTGTCATTTCTCATGGAATGAACACATTGCTCCTCTTATTAAAACAGATTCGCAGAGGTTAGGTGTGATGGATCTAGTTAACTCCGCTCAGTAGCTAACTTTAACTATGGGACTTCCTTTCCCGGGTCTCCCCTCATGAGGAATACTACTCTCAAATACAGAGTAGCTAAGCCTAACCACACATTGTAAATAAGGTGGCGTCAGAGGCTATTCGTGTCAAGGTGAAAAGATTAGTAAGAGAGAGTAAGAAGAGAGTGGATGAGGAATTTGGAAGAAATTTGAGTGTAAAGTGGAGGGACTGTAAGAAAATGTTCTGGAGGGAGGTGAAACGAGTAAGACAGGATGGAAGTGAAGTTAGCAGGGGAGTGAAAGATAAAAATGGTAGATTACTAGTGGAGAAGGGAGAAAAAGTGAGCAGATGGAGAGAACACTTTAAGGAATTGTTGAATGTAGAGGATGGAAGTAATGCGAGTATAAGTGGCTGGGGAATGGCTGGGAGAAGGAGGGAGGTCAGAAGACAGGAAAAAATCAGTAGGATAGAAGTTGTCGAAGCAATGAAGAAAGTTAAATCAGGGAAAGCCCCAGGAATTGATGGAGTGTGTGGTGAAATGCTGAAGCATGGGGGAGAGATAGTAGTAGAATGGATGTGGAAGATGTGCAGATTGGCCTGGGAGGAAGGTAGAGTCCCGGAGGATTGGAAGTCAGGTATAATTATTCCCTTGTACAAAGGAAAAGGGGAAAAAGAAGTGTGTGGTAATCATAGAGGCATTTGTCTTCTTAGTATAATAGGAAAAGTGTATGGTAGGATACTTATTGACAGAGTTAGAGAAAGTACAGAGAAATTAGTTGGAGAAGAACAGGGAGGCTTTAGGCAGGAAAGAGGTTGTGTAGATCAGATATTCATTCTCAGATCTTTAGTGGAAAAGTATCTAGAGAAGGGAAAGAAGTTGTATGCGGCTTTCATGGATTTGGAGAAAGCATATGACAGGGTGGACAGACAAGGATTGTGGAAAGTGTTAAGAATATATGGAGTAGATGGAAAGTTGTTGAATGCTGTGAAGAGTATGTACGATGGTGCGAAGGCTGCAGTGCGTGTGGATGGTGAACTAAGTGAATTTTTCTCTTTGAAGGTTGGGTTGAAACAGGGATGTGTCATGTCTCCATGGCTGTTCAATCTGTACATGGATGGGGTAATAAAAGAGGTACAAGGTAGGGTAGTGGATGTTGGAGTGGCCCTGGTGAGAGAGGATAGTGTTTGGAAACTCCCTGTACTGTTGTTTGCAGATGATACTGTGTTGTTGAGTGAAGACGAAGGGGAGCTGCAAGGCTTGGTGGATGAGTTTGAGAGAGTGTAAGAAACGGAATCTAAATGTGAATGTAGGGAAGAGTAAAGTGATGGTCTTTGAGAGAGGTGAAGTCAGTGAATGTACAGCGAGGTTGGATGGTGAGGAATTGGAAAATGTGAGTACGTTTAAGTACTTGGGTAGTGTGATGAGTAAGGATGGAGGTTTGGAGGGTGAAGTGCTTGAAAGGGTACAGCAGGGAAGAAAGGTTGCTGGTTCCTTGAAAGCAGTGATAAGAAACAGGGAAGTGAGCATGGAAGTGAAAAAGTTACTACATGACAGTATTGTGATACCAACTCTAACGTACGGAAGTGAAGCTTGGACGTTGTTGGAAGGACACAAGTCAAGAGTGAGAGCAGTGGAAATGAGTTATTTAAGAGGAGCCTGTGTAGTCACATGGAGAGACAGGCTGACGAATGAGGATATAAAGGAGCGTTGTGGTGTGGCTGTGGATGTGATAGGAAGCGTTATGAGGAACACACTGAGGTGGTCTGGCCATGTGGAGAGGATGGAGGGTGAAAGACTGACGAAGAGAGTGTATGTGAGTGAGGTGGAGGGGGATAGGGGGAGGGGGAGGCCTAGGATGAGATGGAGGGATGGGGTGGAGAGGTATATGAGAGAGGGGGGTGTGAGTTGGGAGCAGGGGAGTGAAATGGTGGGGGACAGGGCGACATGGAGGGGATTTGTTTGTGGCCACCCCAAACGGGATTGAGGCGTCTGGCAATAGATAGATAGATAGATAGAAGTCCCTTCCTCTTACTTACTATCATCAACCTCTCTCCTTTGGCCGCAGTGTTGCAACTCTTTCCCTTTACTGTCGCTGTTTCGTTGATCAGTACTCGTCTGAGGATGAAGTGCAAGAAAAGACGCAACAGGAAGGGAAGGTAACAGGTAAACAGGCAGTGACAAGGAAAAGGGATGTGAACACAGAAGTAAAAATGATGTTACACGATTGCAATGTGAGCTCCATCTAACGTATGGATGGGAAGCTTCGACTCTGTTAGGACACAAATGTGGACGTGCTGGAGAGGGCTAGAAGTACCCTAAGTTTGTTTGTCCATTGAAAGAGAATGGAGAATGAAAGACTGACAAGTAGAGAATATGAAAGTGACGTGGAAGAAGAGAGTAGGAATGGGAGACGAAGGATGAGATAGAGAAATGGTGTAGAGAAGTATATAAATGAGGATGGTGAGTTATAGGAAGAGGAACCTGACGGCGGATACAATAACATGGAGGAGGTTTGTTCATGTCCCCCACCGCCAGGGTGAAGGTGTCTGGTGGAGGAGAGAGAGAGAGAGAGAGAGAGAGTTAATAGCATCGTTAAAATTTGTGGTGTGACCATTGTCACCGCCTCCCTTCCTCCTCGCCATTCGTCTTAAGGCATTTTTTAAAAATCCAGTAGAACACGTTACCTTTTTTACCTTAAATGTTTATGTTTTTTTTTTCTTTTCGGTCAGACCTGTTCCCTCTCCGACATCTGTTACAGTACAGTGCATACTCTACAGCTTTACTGGTTCTTTTTGTACTACTTGGCAGCGATCCCTTTCTTACCATCTTTACCCCGTGGGATCAATGCCTCAGGAAAAACGTGTGAGAAGGGAGTGGGGATCTGGAAGCTTAAGTTGAATAGAAGGGGAACGAAAGAGGGTAAATGAATGTAAGGGAGAGAAAGGACGTAAATTTGGGGAAGGGGAGAATTTCGGTTGTAGAAATAGAAGCTAAGATCGAAATTAAATGAAGAAAGTAAACTGCGTGAAAAAGAAATAAGGACAGAACAGACAGCCTGCAATACTTAGTCCTATATTGAGACGGGTCTTGCCTGGGCTGAAAAAACACCGTCTTGCGTTATCCTGGATAAAATACAGTATACGTTCTCGTGCTGCTGGTCCTGGTAGGAGTAATGTGATGACTGGCGGGTGGTCTTGTGGTCCAAGATGCCGGTCAGGTTGAAAGTCAGGCTGAAGGTTCGAACTTCATCACAAAGAAGAAGGCACAAAGTAATGCCTATTGGTATATGAGGGTCATTAAGGGACACAGTTGCTAAGTCCAAGTCTTCCCCTTGACTGCGACCTGCAGCAGTCCATGTTATATACAGGTATTCGATTGTACTGTTAGGTGAACTGAGGCAAACGAAAATGTACTGTATGTCCAAGAGTCTGAACGGCTCAATAATCGAACTCAGGTTCTTCAAGTTGCTGGATGTATGTGCTAACCAAGACCCTATTCCCACACCACAGAAATGTTTTATTATACTTTATTAAGAGATGTCACACCCAGGGGGATACATTTGCTATTCCCGGCACCAACACCACGGTAAGTTTACCCTAAGTTGACTGAGGTTGTCTTGTGATTGCAAGAATGATAAAAGGCGTCATCATTCCGATCTTATGAACACACTCCGTAATTCTTTAAGTGTCTGAGTGGTGTTTCTTAAGGTCAGTAAAATCAACTGACAGTCACAAGAGCAAAATGTTTGCAACGTCACGGTATTCAAAGAACCTACACCTTCAGTACAATCACTTTGCCAAGAATTTGTTCCTGTTACCTCCATGTATCATACAACATTGGGATCCGTGCCATGTGAAGATATAATCTTGCAAGCATGAAGTGCCAAACGGCCTGCTAAGTCAAGAGAATACGGCAGAGGCGGAGTGTGTGTGGGAGGGAAAAGCGAATGTGTGTAAAATGTGAGAGGAAACCAGACGAGAGTAAGAGAAAGGAGCCACTAGTGGACTGAATCACGGGACAGAAGAGGAGTGGGGAGCGGGAGATAAGGCAAGAGAAAGATGGAGAGATATGATTTGAGGATACAAGAAAGGAAAATTAGGAGGAAAGAAATAAGGGAAGATAATAAGGAAAGAAAGATAATATACAATATGAAAGAAGAAAATGAAGGAGAAATGGGAGAGAGATAATGGGAGAAGAAAAAAAAAATCATTTGCATATCAGAATACTTCATCTATTCAGTTCAATCTCTTGCCAGCATCGTTTTTCATCGCTTTCGAGACAAATAGCTTTTGCCATAAGTAAGACTTCAATTCAATCACATCTTGCAGTTTAGTCTTTGTGGTTCCAAGTGATTTAATGTAGATCAGGGCAGACACAGTACTGCAGGTTGTATGTAACCCCTCCAGTCCAAAAGTCTTTTTAAAATGGATTAAGGTTGTCTTGAGTCAGCAAAGTTTTAATTCATTAACATCCTGGGACTAATTAGTTACAGGCGATATTATGCCAATTTACACCATTATTTCATATTTATGGTCGTATTTCCGTATTCAGCAGACTGAATACCTTCTCTTTCTCTGCAGTATATTTAATCTAGTAAACCTTATTGACCTCTTTAACGATACTAATTCAACCTCCACCGATGCATAAAAAATAAATAAATAAATAAATAAAAGGGAGGGGGGCAAACAAGAAAACATTGACTTGTATAATGTATGATAATTTCCTAAATAAATACTTCTTTAAAGAATACAATGAAAGTGATGAATAGTAATATGTACTGTACTAAGACGACATGTTCCTATTGCTGATTTGCTTTATTCTCTTGTACATTGTTTTTTTTTTTTTTCCCCCAGCCACTCTAAGTAAACTACAGGTAATTTCTTACCACCTGACGTGTGTTCATTTTACTACAAGATGATGTTTTTCAGCAAAATATATTATTGTTTAACTCTCTTACTCACTTACTTGGAGTAAACATTGTGGATCACAACAAGTAAAAAAGATAAAAGATAAAAAATCATACTAGTAAAGCTGATACCGTTGTGTTTTAATATTTTCAGTAAAAAAAAAATAAAGGTCTAAAAACACTAAAATGTCTCCAGGTCAGCAAAATAAAAATGAGAATCACTGTAATGAAGGAAGTAATTTTACTTTAATTTTTCCCAGGCTCACATCAGTAGACTGTAAATCAAGAATATTTCTATACATTTTGTATTAGAGGTGACTGGGTCTGGCTCAGCATATTAATGTTGGCATTCCATTTAACAACAGACTGTATAATCATCTACGACAGTCAACTCCTCATCATTCTTCCCTCATCTTTTCTACTGTGATTGCTCTGCAGCCATATCTTCTACTGATAAAGCAGATCTCTTCGCTCGGACCTTCTTCACCAGTTCCACGTTAGACGATTCCGGTGCCAGGTGATGTATTTTCTGCCATCACTGGTCTTAATACTAACCATGCATATGAGCCTGATGGGGTCCCTCCTATTGTCCTCAAGAACTGTGCTTCTGTGCCTACACCCTGCCTAGGTAAACTCTTTCGCCTTTGTCTTTCAACTTGTACCTTTCCTTCTTGTTGGATGTTTGCTCTCATTCAGCCAGTCCCAAAGAAGGGTGACCATTCCCAACCCTCTAACTATCGTCCAATTGCTTTAACATCCTGTGTCTCAAAAGTTTTCGAGTCTATTCTTAACAGAACAATTTTAAAGCATCTTTCCTATCACAACCTTCTTTTTAATCGTCAGGGACGCTCCACTGGCCATCTTCTCACCTACCTTTCAGACTCCTGGTGATCCTCCTTTCGGGACTTTGGCGAAAGCTTTGTCATTACACTTGACATTTCAAAAGCTTTCGATCGAGTCTGGCATAAATCTTTACTTTTCCAAACTGTCCTCTTACGGTTTCTATCCTTCTATTTGTGCCTTCATCTATAGCTTCCTTTCTGGTCATTCTATAGCCGTTGTTGTAGATGGCCATCGTTCTTCTCTCAGATCTATCAACAGTTGTGTTCCTCAGGGCTCTGTCCTATCAACAACTCTCTTCATTTTATTCATCAGTGACCTTCTAAGCTTTACATTTAACCCTATCCACTCGTATGCTGCTGATTCCATCCTTCACCTTTCCAATCAGTTCCCACAACGTCCATCTCAGCAGTTACTTCAACAAACAAAGGATGAGGCTATGGCACACCTAATGTCTGACTTGCCTCGTATCTCTGACTGGGGTAGAAGTAATCTTGTTGTTTTTAATGCATCAAAGATACAGTTTTTACACCTATCAACCCATCAAAATCTTCCACAGGAGCACCCACTTATGTTTAATAATATCCAGCTCAACCCAGCATCGTCTTTGAACATGCTTGGGGTTTCATGCACTCGGGACTTATCATGGAAAGATCATATTGCATCTCCTGTAAAATCTGCTTCCAAGAGATTAGGTGTGCTAAGCCGACTCTGTACCTTCTTTACCCCTGCACTGTTGTTGACTTTATACACGGGTTTTATTCGTCCCCGTGTAGAGTACAACTCTCATGTGTGGGTAGGCTTCCCACATACAGCTCTTCTCAATAGTGTGGAGTCAAAGGCTTTTCGTCTCATTAACTCTCCTCCTCTTACTGGCCCCCTTCAGCCTCTGTCTCTTCATCACACTGTTGCATCTTTATCTCAATTCTATTGCTACTTCATTTGTTACTGCGCCTTCGAAGTGTCTGCTTGCATCCCTCCACCTCTACACTGGGTGCATATCACTCGTCTAGCAACAAAATCTCATCCCTTTTCTGTCCAACTCTGTAATGCAAGAGTTAACCGCTACTCCCAGTCCTTCATTTATGCAACAGGTCAACTCTGGAACTCTCCCCCTCTGTCTCTATTTCCTACATCCTATGATCTCCAGTCTTTCAATCGTAATGTGTTCAGACATCTCGAAATGAATGGATCTTGAATTTGGCGCTATTTTGTATTGTTTTTGTTTTTATTCTAGGAAGGAACTGTTTTGTGGCTCCTAGCCTTTGGTTCCTTCTTCCTCGCATAAAAAAAAAATGCCAGGTACTTTCAAGGCTTAATTACTTTAGACTAACATCAATGAATTTACATTAATGCTTAAGGTCCATTATAAGTACCACACCTCCTCATATATATACCTTCAACCCTTTGACTGCGACAGTTCTTCCAAAGAGATTCTTAGGGCAGCTGCTATGGTCTCTTTCGAAGTCTCCCAGAAATCTTGTATTTTTCAGGCTCAATTATTCCTAGTTATGACTTGATGAGGCTCAGCAAGTGGACCACACTGCCCTTTTTATCAAAACTACAGGAACTCTTCCTTTTATGTGGCTGCCTAGAAACCTGCTTACCCCAAACCGAGTTGTATTTCAAGGTCTACCTCGGCATGTTTTTTTCGTTTTTTAGAGTAAAAAATCTGCTGTATTTATACTGAAGAAAAGGAAAGCCTTGTTATTATTAGTTTCCCAAACCAGCTCTTTTCGTTTCGATGCTGGCTTGGTTTGCAGTTCACTTTCTTGTCACTATATGTTGTTGTTCTGTTAGAGACCATTACCTCAAAATATACAGTTGTCACACAGGCACTTTCTTTGTCAACATAGCCACTAAACACCACTATTAGTCATTTTACACCATCTAAAAGGGAAAGAGAAATCCTTGTAAGTTGTGAAACTGCCAGCAGGAAATATTCATTAATGAAAATAACAAGAAACAGTTGAATTATTGAGAAAATTATAGTTGTACTTCAATTAAAACGATTGTTGACCAGTACAGCATTGACAGCTCCAATGTTCATGACTAGAAATAAAATCAGTTCTTCAAAATAATTCGTTAATATGATACTGGGGAGTTATCTTTACTTATGGTTGAAACTGAAACTCACATTTTTCTATAAAAATGTGAAACTTATATCAGTAAATAAATTATGTATGTATACAGTATATATATATATATATATATATATATATATATATATATATATATATATATAAAGATCAGCCTCTGCAAGTCCACTGCTGGAGAAAGGTCTCCCCAGCGTTATCCACGAACTCCTTGAGTGAACCAGTGTCTGAAATGTTTTGCCCGCAAACTTCTCTGATGTCAGTTATCCTCCTCTGCTTCCAATCCTTGAAGTCCAGTTAGCCTCTTGCCCATCAATTATCCTTTTTTCTTGCTACATGACCTGCCCACCGCCATTTCTGGTCTTTAAATTCTGTAATGTTTTTGACTTCAGTCTGCTGTTTCACTCAAGTTGATTTTTTCCTGTCTTGCAAAATATTACCAACACTGACCTTCCCATTGCTCTCTGAGAATGGATTAGTCAGCGTTCCATCGATTTTGTCAGCTTTCAAGTTTCACAACCGTTCATCATGGCTGAGATTATTCATTCATTATACGCTCTATTTTTCTTACATACTGGCATTCTACTTTTCATGATGTTTCCAAGTTTACCAAGCTATATATTTCTATGTCATGGTCTTTCGTTAGTTTAATATTTGCCCCAAGTAACATTGTATTCCTCAACGTCTTCAAGAATGTCTGTTTATTTTGACGACACCCTTTTGATGTATTTGGATTAAAAATCACTTTAGTTTCACCCTGATTTATCATTTGCCCTACTCTGAGGCTTTTCCAATTGGTCCTTTATCATTCCTTGGATGTATCTACTATTTCTGAGATGAGGACAATGTCATCTGCAAACCTTGAATGCCTTAAGTTTTCTGAGTCTACATTTACTCCAATGTTCTCCCAGTCTAGCTTTCTGAAAATACATTCAAAGGGTGCTGTAAAAAATTCTGGTGAAAATGTACCGACCTGACGCACGCCCTTCTCAATCTAAATTATTCCTGAGTCTTTATGTAACTTAACTGCATCAGATTCTTCTTTACATATATGTTTTAGAGTAATTTTACAATATGTTCATTTATTCCTTACTCCCAGAATTAATTTATGATTGTTCTGTGCTCTGCTGAGTCGAAAGCCTTTTTGTAATCAACAAAAGCTGAGCATAGCGGTTTACTGTATGTTGTAGTTTTCTCAGTTATATAGCTGATTCATTGTGTATAGATGACCAGTAATCGAATGCCTGCTTTGGAATCCTGTCTGCTCACGAGGTTGGTTTTCTTCCAGATTAGTTGTTATTCTGTTTGTAAGGACTTTAGTAGGGAGTTTGTACATAACTGATAATAAGCTAATAGGTCGATAGCAACTGAGATCTTTTGAGTCGCCTTTCTTGTAAAGCAAAAAAACTGTTGTATTACACCATGTTTTGTGAATGTTCTTTGTTTTTATACATTTAGTAAGTGGGCTAGCCGGTTTTGTACTCCAGCATCCGATTGAAAATCTGCTACTATTCCATCTTCTCCAGGGTCCTTCTACCTTTTCGTACTTTTAAAAGAAAATCGGCTTTGTTGTCTTTGGTATTTCAATTGTATCAGTGGAAAAGTTAGCTATCAGTTCTATTTTTCTTGATTTTTTCTTTTTTTAATGTGTTCGACTCTGGGCATACTGTAGGTTTCACAGCCTGCTCCCAAGGCCCAACAGTCCTCCTACATACCATACACCTCTACATGTCACCACTTCGGCGCTAACACCCACCGTCCATATTGAATACATGCTAGGGCTGTCTCATATAGGACTGGTGTATTGGTATTAGCGGGGGTATTTTTACTTGTCGGCGGGTCTTCTGGTAGATCAGTAAAGTCTGATTTCAGGAAATTCAAATCCTATTAACTGTTCCCTGCCCCAGCGGGGATTTGAACCTGGGCCCACTCAGATTGCAGGCCAACTCCCTACTAACTGAGCTACCGCAATCAGTTCTTCATAAAATTCTTCAACTTTCTTCACCAACATTTCTGCATTTAATGAATTCGTCATTATTGTCTTACAGTGTAGTAATTTGTTGCTTTCCTAGTGCCATTTGGCTTTGAACCTATTTCACACTTTATCCGTGTGTGTGTGTGTGTGTGTGTGTGTGTGTGTGTGTGTGTGTATTTGATGCAATCCATGTTTCTCTTTCGTTTTTCATCTATCTGTATCTTCTAGATAGACTTATTTAATACAGTTTTTCCTATTTCATCTTTCGTTGTTTTTTACTTCCATACCCTCTCTGATTGTCATGAGATCGAAGCTCATTCTTTAATCTTAGTTTCTTTTGATTGTATCAGCTATCCCTACTGCTTCCACTGATTACCTTAACACTTTTGTTAGTCTATTCTTAAACTCGTCAGCGTCACACTCAGCATAACTTAGAGCCTGGTGTCTGTTCTTTATATTTAACAGAAAGGTAGCCTTGTTTTTCCTTACTTTTATAGGACATAGCTATTTATTTTTAATTAGCTTTTTTCTATCGCTTGTGAAACTGAATCTGGTTGAGCAACCCACCAATTTATGGTCACTTCCTGTATTTACATTGTCACTGATGTAGCGTTAGTGATCGTTTTGTTCTTACTTGCTAGAGGGAAGTTGATTTTATCCTTTGTTCACTTGGGCTTCTCCAAGTTCTATTTCTCCCTGTTTTTTTGTGGAAGAATTTGTTCATTGTTCTCGTCATTGTGCATTCTAGCAAAAAATTGCCACCATTTTCCCTCTGTCATTCAATTCTCTCACTCAGAAATTTCCCGTACATGATTCTCCATTTTTCGAATTGCCAAGTTTTGCATTAAAGTCTCCAATGAGGAAGGAATATCTGGCCTTTTCTTCTTTCATAATCTAGGACAGGGTTCTTCAAACTACGGGTCCCGACCCATTACTGGGTCGCCAAGTCCTCCAAACTGGGTCGCAGGCTGACAAAAATAAATACATGAATAAAATAAAATAATAATGTTCGTGACAATAAAATAAATATGAAGTTCATACATGAACCCACCTAACACAGTTTTATACTCGAATATTCATATATTTAATTATCAATAAAACAAAATCATAGCACAAATATTAGCCTTCTTGAGAGAGAGAGAGAGAGAGAGAGAGAGAGAGAGAGAGAGAGAGAGAGAGAGAGAGAGAGAGAGAGAGAGAAGTGGGTGAGGCAGTGGTGGTAACGTGAATCGAACGCGTAAGCTGCGACGAGTACTTTCAGCTTTGAAACGAAAACGGGTTTAGTTACATTTGAGTTTTAAGAGTGTGCAGAAGTCTCCTTTAGTTATATAACAGTTCATACACCCACACTCATATCAAATGGATCGATTTGTTATTAGAAAGGGTGCCATTGCTACTCAGGCACCAAAGCCTTCTTGTTCAAGTGAGAAAGACAAACAGACAAAGTCAGTGGCAGAGAAGCCTGCTATGTCTCGTATGGGTGAGGCATCATCGCCTGTGCCCTCTTCTGAGCCTCTTGCCAAGAAGAAGAAATCATGGCTAAGGCAATATAGTGAAGAATTCTTGAAGTATGGATTTATTAAGTATGATAAAGATAAACAAGAACCCAGGCCACAGTGTGTTATTTGCAATGAAGTTCTTGCAAATGAAAGTTTGAAGCCTTCAAAATTAAAGAGGCACCTTGAATCGAAACATGTTGAACTAGTAGGAAAATCAGTAGATTTTTTTCAAAGAAAAAAGGAACAATTGAATTTATCAGTGAAAATCCTTAGTAAATCAACCACTCACAATGATAAAGTGCAACTGGCTTCTTATCTAGTTGCTTATCGAATAGCAAAAGAGAAGGTGCCATATACTTTTGGTGAAAAACTTATCCTTCCAGCCACATTAGATATAGTGACTACAGTGCTTGATGAGAAATCGGCAGAGAAAGTTAAATGTGTCCCTGTCAGTGACACAACAGTATCTCGGAGGATTAGTGATATTGCAGAAGATTTGGAATTTCAGTTGGTTTCACGCCTCCAGGCTGCTGAAGGTGAAGGGTATGCTATCCAGCTGGATGAAAGTACCGACATAGCTAATTGTGCAACACTCCTGGTTTATGTGAGATATCCATGGGAAGATGACTTCTTGGAGGATATATTGTGCTGCTTGACCTTACCTACACACACAACAGGGTCAGAGGTCTTCAGAGTGTTGAATGACTGTGTAACTGGAAAATATAAACTGAACTGGGCAAACTGCAAGGGCGTCACCACAGATGGAGCAGCAAATATGACAGGAAAAGATAGTGGTGTTGTGAGCAAAATATCAGAGGCTGCAGGTAATAATGTAACTTGGAATCATTGTTCCATTCATCGTGAAGCTTTGGTTGCAAAAGGAATCCCTGCCAGCTTGAAAAATGTTCTAAATGAAGCTGTAAAACTTATCAATCTTATCAAAGGAAGTTCATTGAATAGCCGTTTGTTTGAACAACTTTGCTGTAAAATGGGAGCTGACCAGTCACACTTGTTGTACCATACTGAAGTCAGGTGGCTTTCCCGAGGAAGAGTTTTAACCAGGATATATGAACTAAGGATGGAGATAAATATATTCCTTCTAGAAAAGAAATCTCCAATGGCAGAACTATTTGTCAGGAATGAGTGGCTTGCACAGCTATCATATTTAGCAGACATTTTCTCAAAGCTCAATGAACTTAATCTAAAACTACAAGGAAAGGAGAATGATATATTCAAACACACGGAGGAAGTACAAACATTTAAGAAATCACTAAAGATTTGGCAAGCAAGAGTTAAAGCAGACCAGCCTGTTTACTATATGTTCCCCACACTTTTGCAACACATTGAGGAAAACCATGTCATTGAAGAATGTTTGCAGAAAATAAAAAAGGATATAGACATACACCTTCAGTCTCTGTCAGCCAGCTTTGAACGGTATTTTCCAGAAGAAAAAATGACTCATTTGAAAGAAAAACACTGGGTAAAAGATCCATTTCTATTTGAAACCCCAGATTCAGTTGTTGAATTAAACTTTACACCCAGTAAGGAAGAAGAGTTAGTCCGCCTAACTAGTGATAATTCATCAAGAATGAGGCACAAGACATCAACATTGTCATCTTTCTGGTTAAGCCTATCCAAGGACTATCCCAATATAAGTAAAGAAAGTGTCACTCTCTTGCTACCTTTTACAACCACGTACATGTGTGAGGCTGGTTTCTCAGTCTTAACGAAGTTGAAGTCCTAGGAAAGAAATCGCCTTGATGCCACCATTGATATGCGTGTGGCCCTATCTTCCTGCAAACCAAACTGGTCCAGGATAACAGCCAACAAGCAAGCCCACCCAAGTCACTGAATAGGTAAGACTAAGTGCAAATTAAGTGGAAATTATTCTATGCTTGCCACACTTTATTGAAAGCATACACACACACACATATTATATATATATATATATATATATATATATATATATATATATATATATATATATATATATATATATATATATATATATATATATATATATATATATATATATATATATATATATATATATATATATATATATATATATATATATATATATATATATATGTATATATATATATATATATATATATATATATATATATATATATATATATATATATATATATATATATATATATATATATATATATATATATATATATATATAAATACTAACATTACATGGTTATAATTCTGGTTAGAATGCCTTTTTATCATAATTATTGTGCTTCAGTTTTTGGCCTTGTATTTTCACATTGATAATTCTGGTCATTTGTGCAAGACCTTTCTGTATGGGTCGCGAGAATGATGTCATAGTAAAAACTGGGTCACGACTGAAAAAGTTTGAAGAACCCTGATCTTGGACACGTCATCAGCAAATGTTTTTGTTTCTTCATCTGTGGTTTGAGAAGTGGATGCATATACATGCATTACTTTCAGGGTGTATCTTTTACATAGTGTAACTACAATCCATGTTATTCTGTCAAAGGCACTGCTGAATATGATAATGTTCTCTACAAGATTTCTGTTAATTAGATCTCTTACACCATTAACTCATTTATTCGGCCTACCTCTGTAGTAAAATAAGGGAGTGCCGTCTTGGAGTTGAATTAATTTTCCTTTTTCTGTGGATCTCCTTACATCAAAATATATTCCAAATAATGTTTTCTAGTTCAGCCATTAAGGTATTAAGTTTGTAGTGTTCTGTGAGGCTTCTTATATTTTACCTGTAGATTTTTATGGATTTCAATTTGTTTAATTCCCTTTCTCTGATATCCGAGACAGTGCTTACTCACTTTCGGTGGCACACTCCACAGCAGGCAGTGCAGTTGGACCTTTAGTAGACGATGATCCAACAGGAACCCCTGTAAAATCATAAACTTAGAATTCGTGTTTGGCTGGGGGGACTGTGGCAAGAAACTTCACCTCCCTGCCACATAGTATCTGCTGAGATGTAATTTTTGTGCCACCTTATTCAGTATACTGGGTGTAGCCCTGTATATCTACAGAGGGTTCCATGTCCAGTACCGTTTGAGTCGGTACTTCGTATATCTACAAGGCGTTCCTCTATCCGCCACCTGAGGACACATCAGGTAGTAGTGTGATCCTGGCCCTGGATCTGCCTATCTATCTATCTGTCTATATATATATTTATCTATGTATATCTATCCATCCATCTCTCTCTCTCTCTGTATATATATATATATATATATATATATATATATATATATATATATATATACACACACACACACACACACACACAAGTGTTCATGGGCCCTTCGGGCCCTCTCACACTTACTCCTGCGGAGGGCTTTCATGCTGCGCGCTTGCTTTCTCGTGCTTCGCACTCGTTTCCTCGTGCTTCTCACTCGTTTCCTTCAGCTTCAAGTGCACGTTGCTATCATTTCATGTAATCCGAGTCACGTTTATATGCTGTTCTAGTCTAACGTTGTCACTGTCGGCCGTCAAGGCGACAATGAAGGGCCCATGATGGTCCGTTTATGTGACGTTCTAGTCTAATGCATCTCACGGAGCGGCCTCCACGTGCCGAGATGCGGGTAACGCTAACAGCTCCAGATCAAATGTCATTCAGGCTAAGTGGAATTCGGTGTTCTGTTTTGAAAGAACTTAACTACGCCGATGTTTGTTTCACTTCCCAGGGTGTCAAATAGTGAGCATTTCGAATGTGCAAAGTTGAACTACCATATGTATCTGATGGATACCAAGCTGGGTTTGTCTGACGTCATTGTGGTAGCCATACCTCCATATTGGTGTGCAGTATACGTGTCTGCAAATGAGCGTGTGTGCACACAAGTGAGTTGCAATAAAACATGTTGAATCACGGTATTCGTCATTTGTGATCACTTTAGGTGGCATAATCAATCATCAGTTGAGATAAGACCAAGCTTTTCGACGTCACCGAATTTTCTGCGATTTTCATGCCAATTTTGGTGCACCAGGACGCCTCCGTACCGAAGAAAGGCGCCCTCACCTCGTTTCGGGAATGGAACCCAAGTTGTCCACAAGCAAGTCCGAGATATTAACCACTCTGCCACGGCAACCGACCGGGCGCCGGGAGCGGCGTTTTTTGGTCAAAATGTTATCGTTCATTAAATATAGTAAAAGTTTTTCAATCATGATGGGACCAAGTTTTTTCACATCAGTGAATTTTTTGCTATTTTTTGCCAATTTTGGTGTGATTTGAATGTAAAGTTTCGGCTGCCCAATATACACACACACAGACACACGGATACTGCTATAGTATATTAGATATATATATAAATCAGTAAAATTCTGAAAACCGCCAAGACTGTGATTTCAGGTGTCTTGGATAAAGGGTTTAGTCCCTGGTATCCCCCTTTTCCCCTGCCCAACCAGGCGGATTACATGTTGAGCCGCCTAATGGACGCCAGATCCACCAAGTAACACATCTGACACCATCTCCAAAGAAAAAGATGGAGATGGAAGTGAGGGGAAAAAAAATAGAGTAAAATAGGAGGACGTAACCCTGTTTTTCTGTATGATGACCTGCATCTCCTTAATCTAAGCTGCCTCGCCCTACACTACCCTGCCTTTCCCTGCCATGCCTTTTCCTACAATACCCTGTCTCTCCCTTCCTTATCTTGTTACTTCTTACACTGTTCTGTCTTTCGTTGCCTACTTTACCTCTCCTTGCCGTACCCTGCTTCTCCTTACTCTGCTCTGGCTTTTCCTACAGTACCCTGCCTCTCTTTACCCTAACTTGCTTCTCCTTGCTCTACCCTTTCTCCTTGCTCTACCCTTTCTCCTTACAACACGCCACTTCTCCCTCCTCGACTCTCCCTACCCCGCCCCTCCCTACCCTATCTTCCCTCCATCTCCCTACTCCGCCTTGACTTTTCCTACGCTATTCTGCCTTTCTTTAGTCTGTCATACCTCTACTTGCCCCTTCCTAAATCTCCTTACTCTACCGTGCCTCCCCTTGCTCCGCCTTCCGTCTGTCTTAATTTGTATGCCTTTCCCTACCCTGCCCTGGCTTTTCCTACAGTACCCTGACTCTCTTTACATTACCCTACCACTTCCTGCTCTACCCTACCACTCATTACCTTACCCTTTCTTTCCCTACCCGTCCTTCTCTCTTCCTAGCTCCCTATCCTGCCAATTTCTGACCAGCCTTCCGCTTTTCCTTTCTCCCTACCCTGCCTTTCCTCTTCCCATCTCCCTAAAGTAAGGATAAGGTAGGGTAGAGAAAGGAAGAAAAAGGAAAGAATACATTAATGGAATTACTAATCTACAGTATGACCAATGTGATAAGCCACACCCCCATTAATTCACCACTGAAGCTCCCGGAATCCTGGTACCACCTGTTAGGTACATATATTTGCACGAACCTTCATACGGTAAATAGCTATTACAAAGAATCAACCCAAATGCAGTAAAGTTATAAAAGTGGTGCCAAATGCTTGACTTGCACTCCTCTATACACAATTCATTCAACCAATTCGTTCCCCCATCACTTCCCTAACTTCGACAGCTTCTATACCTCTCTCTCTCTCTCACTCACTTTCCCATTCTTTCCATCTCCTTCTTGGCCTACTGTGTCTCCTCCCACCTACAGGCTCATTCACGTATATCTTTTTCACCACCGTGTTTATATGCATTCTCTATCACGCCTGGTGGGGCGGTCGACAGATCTATGGTCTCCTAGGTCAAGTGACCCATGTTCAAGCCCACTGTGGTACATGCTCTGCTGGGGTGAGAAGGGGGGAACTCTGCCCTGTAAAGTGTTCCTGAAGGAGTGCAAGGGGGGTTCGGTAAAGATTAGACGGTCTGTCCCCTAGTGTTTACGCCTCATTCCAGTTAAGCTTGGCAGTGTGTCAGCACTCAAGAGCAGCTAGGAGCAGACTGATAACGCTCTTACGTTTGGACTCTATATTAAGAGTTTGTGTTTATCAGCCACTGATTGCAATAAATACATGATCCAAAAAATTTATTATTATTATTATTATTATCATTATTATTATTATTATTATTATTATTATCATTATTATTGCACAGGTCCGCAAAATTAAAGTCATTAAAAACTGTTTAAATTCCAAGTATTTATATTTCATTGCACTTATCAATACCATAAAAATATACATTTAGAATGTTTCCTTCACAGCACATTTAATAAATTATTTCAAAAAAATAATAACAATATAGGATATTATAAATTTCAATTGATCTATACAATCCTTTTTAAAACTGATTAAGAATTAAAATATGTCGTCAATGTATTTTTTTAAACATATAAATAAAGGAAACATTATATATTCCATGACTCACATATAACGTCTCTAGTCTTTGTCACTTCTCAGTTTTTTGCTCCCAAACCCATAATTTGGTGGCCAGTCGTTTGTACACTTTTTCTGGTGTGTCCCTGTGAATCAACAAGGAGTAGAGTGCTATCATACTGACATCCCAACGTCACTGACACCTTCTCGTGTCGATGATATCCTGATGGAATCTTTCATCCTGTTCTTCACTCACCACTCCAAGGTTTTTTGGGGGAAATTCCAAATGTGAATCCAAAAAATGAACTTTGAGACTCATGTTGCAAACCAACTCCATAAACTTGACCCACAAATTTCCCACAATTCCTTCGTAATTTGGATCCTTATTGTTACATAAAAACTTAGAAATAACTTCTTTGAATGAGACTGAAGCCTTTCATTCCAAGTCGTTCATTGCACCATCAAATTCTACATCAAAAATTAGTTATTTAATATCCGCTCCAGTAAATATGCCCATTTTCAATTTAGCTTCAGACAAACAAGGAAACTTTTGGCACATATACATAAAATAAGCTCCAATTATTAATAGGGCTTTGACCAACTGCTTCATTAATCCAGGGTTAATATGAATCGGTGGTAGCAGCACTTTATCTGGATTCACCAAACTAGGTCTGATGATGTTTTTGGCACCAAGCTGTAGATTTTTTCTATTTGGCCATTCCTTCTGAACCCAGTGTAAATCCTTGGCTCTGCTGTCCCACCCACAGAGAAAACATGGGAATTTTGTATACCGTGACTGCTGACCCAGTAAGGTACACAAAACTTCCAGGTCCCCACATAGAAACCAACGGAGTTCATTGTAGTTGATTTTCTCGAGAAGATATGCCAAATTCTGGTATGTTTCTTTTAAATGAATAGGATGAGCAACAGGTATTGATGTATATATATTACACTTATCAAGAAGTACCCCTTTCAGGCATCTTTTAGGTAGTCTCCATTCTCCTGCATTATAATCTCTGCCAAGTTTCTGCACTTGACCACTTACGTCAGTGCAGTAAACCAAGGGACAGTGCAATAAACCACTATTTTCAATAAATATCGCTGCAATTAAAAAAAAAAAATTCCACTGAAAGTAATTTATAAGCGCACTAATCAACTAAATGAGTCACAAGTGAGATAAGTTTGCTGGCATGGTTCATCACTGTGTTGTGTTCCAGCTGTGTTCTGGCTTTTTATCAAATAAAATATATGTGTTGTTATAAACATGGATTATAAAATTAGAAAATACTAAATTCAAACATATTATCATTGTAATAAAATATACATATGAAAAAAAATATATAATTACAGATAAGAAACTAAATTGAAAATTTTAAAAAAGTATTTAGGGAAAATAATGTAACGTGAGGTGATGGAGAAAAATGGTGTTAATGTTTGATTTCATCTCAAGAAATATATAAAAACCATATGAATTACTATAAATTTTTTTCAATGTAGGCTACACCTGTGTTATTATTATTAAAATTATTTATTATTATTATTATTATTATTACTTTTATTATTATTATTATTATTATTACTTATTATTATTATTATTATTATTATTATTATTATTATAAAAGAAGCAACCATATGGTTACTGGATGAGAAGCAGGGACGTGGAGGAAGTAGAGAGAAGAAAGAGAGAGTTATATGTAGAGAGGAAGAGAGGTGAAAAGATTAGTAAGAGAGAGTAAGAAGAGAGTGGATGATGAAATTGTAAGGAATTTGAGTGTAAAATGGAGGGAATGCAAGAAAATGTTCTAGAAAGAGGTAAAGAGAGTTAGATAGGGTGATAAAGAACTTAGTCGGGGAGTGAAAGATAGAAATGGTATATATATTGCTAGTGGAGAAGGGAAAAAATGTAAGCAGATGGAGAAAACATTTAAAGGAACTGTTGAACATAGAGAATGAAAGTAATGCGAGTATGAATGGCTGGGGAATGGCTGGGAGGAGGAGGAAGGTGAGAAGAGAGGAAAGAATCAGTAGGATGGAGGTACTGGAAGCAATGAAGAAAGTCAAAATTGGGAAAGTCCCAGGAATTGATGGAGAGTGTGGTGCACTGCTGAAGCATGGGGGAGACATAGTAGTAGAATGGATGTGGAAGATGTGCAGATTGGCCTCGGAGGAGGGTAGAGTCCCGGAGGATTGGAGGTCAGGTATAATTATTTCCCTGCACGAAGGAAAAGGGAAAATAGAAGTGTGTGGTATTCATAGGGGTATTTGTCTTCTTAGTGTTATAGGGAAGTATATGGTAGGATACTTATTGACTGAGATTGGGAAACAGCAGAGGAACTAGCTGGAGAAGGACGGGGAGATTTTACGAAGGAGAGAGGTTGTGTAGATCAGATAATCATTTTTAGATCTTTAGTGGAAAAGTTTCTAGGGAAGGGAAAGAAGCTCCTTGCGGCCTTCATGGATTTGGAGAAAGCATATGGCAGGGTGGATAGAAAAGAAATGTGGAAAATAGTAAGGATATTTGGTGTAAATGGGAAGTTACTGAATGCTGTGAAGAGTATGTATGAGGGTGCTAAGGCTGCAGTGCGTGTGGATAGTGAACTGAGTGAATTTTTCTATCTGAATGTTGGATTGAAACAGGGATGTGTGAAGTCCCCATGGTTGTTCAGTCTTTATATGGATGGGGTTATAAAAGAGATACATAGCAGGCAGTGGATGTTGGAGCGACTCTAATGAGGAAGGGCAATGTTTGGAAACTCCCTGTACTGTTGTTTGCAGATGATACCGAATTGTTAAGTGATGACGAAGGGAAACTGCAAGGCCTGGTGAATGAGTTTGGGAGTGTGTATGAAACGGAATCTAAAGGTGAATGTAGGAAAGAGTAAAGTTATGGTCTTCGAGAGAAATGAAGTCTCTGAATGTACAGTGGGACTGGATGAGGAAGGAATATAAAATGAGTGCATTTAAGTATTTGGGTAGTGTGAGTAAAGGACGGAAGTTTGGAGACTGAAGTGCTTAAAATGGTACAACAGGGAAGAATATTTCCTGGTTCTTTGAAAGTGGTGATAAGGAACAAGGAAGTGAGCATGGAAGTAAAAAAGTCACTGCATGACGGTATTGTGATACCGACTCTAACATAGTGAAGCTTGGACCTTGGCGGAAGGACAGAAGTCAAGAGTGAGTGCAGTGGAAGTGAATTATTTGAGAGGAACATGTGGAGTTAACATGGAAAGACAGACTGAAAAATGAGGAAGTGAAGGAGCTCTGTGGTGTGGATGTGGATGTGACAGGAAGCGTTAGGAGAAATACACTGAGGTGGTTTGGCCATGTGGAGGGCATGGAGAGCGAGAGATTGACAAGGGGAGTGTATGCGAGTTAGGTGGAGGGAGGAAAGGGAGAGGCCGAGGATGAGATGTATAGGATGGAGTGGAGAGGTATATGAGAGAGGGGTGTGTGAGCTGGGAGCAAGGCAATGAAGTGGCATTGGACAGGGCGACATGGAGGTGATCTGTTTGTGGCCACCCATTACGGGATTGAGGCGTCTGGCAATAGATGGATAGATAGGTTATTATTATTAGTGTAGAGACATTATGACAAAAGTGGGGAGGTGGAAGGAAACACAGGAGAAACAGAGTTCAGCTTTATTTCTGATGGCTGCTGGACAATGCCGTCCTGTTCCAGGTGTGTTGCACGCTAGACGATCCTATCCCCCAAGTGTGTGCGTGTGTGTGTGTGTGTGTGGTGTGTGTGTGTGTGTGTGTGTGTGTGTGTGTGTGTGTGTGTGTGTGTGTGTGTGTGTTAACGGAATAACTCAGAGTTACATCTCAGTTTTAGCCAAGTGTCGAGAGTCTTCCAAAACTAAACTCGCTATTTTTGAGAACTATAGCACTCATGACTGGAATGTCACTCGGCCATATTGCAGTACTTCCGCCTATCAGAAATCTTTTATTCCCCGAACTGCATGTCTTTGGAACTCACTTCCGCAGAGCTGTTTCTCCCAAATTTCAACCTACAGCTGTTCAAGTCCAACTGTTAAAGATTCTGTGAATGGAGGACACCAGTACTCTGGTGAATGGATTTTTATTGATTTATTTATTTTCCCTTCCTCTGTTCTTAAAAAAAAAAAAAAAAGTTCGAGGTCACAGGGAAAGATCAACAGAAGCTGTTTTATTTTTAAAAATATATTTTAAAAAACAAGTGTAAACCAAATTTTGTAGGTGGTTTGAAGGAAAGTTAAAAATAAAAACATTAGATTTCGAGAACAATGAGTTAAAAGGTAAATGCAACGGAGCAAGGTCACGTTCCGGCCCCTGCGTCAGTGTGTGATAACAAAGTTTGTATATGCTTAAGACCAAACTTGATGGATGATTTAAGAACCATCCAACAGGTTGACCGGTTGTTTATTAGAGTATTAGGTCAAAAGTCAAGGTCGCATGGTAAGGTGAACCAAGCAGTGTTTAGCCGATGTAGACTAAACTTTGTGGAAAGGGTTAGCTCAAAATAAAGATACAGAAATTTGATCTTATGAAAAATCGGTCAGTGGTCAATATCTCAGGGAAAGGCTAAAGGTCAAGGTCACTGAGTTAAGTCAACTCAGTTTTGATCTCACTTAAACTAAAGTTGGTGGAAGGACTACAGGTTAGACAAGGTTAAGTAAATTGATTTTGAAAGTAATCTGTCGAAGGTCAAGGTCATGGAGCAAACCTAAATATTCGGCCATTAGACCACTGAGTTGGCTAGGGTGTGGCACTCTGTGATGCTCCTTGCTTTTGTTGTCCCTAGGCAGTCCTTGTTTCTTTCGCTTCCTTACTCTACTCCTTACCCAGATCATCTCTCTCTCTCTCTCTCTCTCTCTCTCTCTCTCTCATCACAAAAATATCTCTGCTGTTTGAGTTATTGTCTTCTTTTGTTACTCTAAAACTAGACAGAATAATATGGGGACAGCAGGAGCAATATGTACACTACATGATAATGGATTTTTTTTTTTTTTTTTCAACGCCAAAAACCAGCTACATGACTGGTTAAAGAAGAAATGAAAAATTATCCGTCAAATTTTTAGGATATATACAGGATAAATAACTCCTGTAAGCTAAATAATTACCTGTAGGTTAGATCGGTGAAGAAAGGAGAGAGAGAGAGAGACAGAGAGAGAGACAGAGATCAGGATTCAGTCTCTACACCAGCACGGTATATGCCTTGGCGCTACGTTAATACTCTACGCATTATCTTTTCTCCACCATGCCTGATGGTGACGGGTTGTGTCGGCTGCTGAATACTCGGGTAGGAGGCCGTAAAATACACCTGATCTACACTACTGAGAAAACTGTTTATCAAGACTGTGTTCGTTTCCCTGGAGTCCTCACTTACATCTCTCTCTCTCTCTCTCTCTCTCTTAGATAAACCTATGACTTCCCAGTTTGAGTAAAGCTGTCTGGTTATTGCTGGTAACGAATGGAAGTGTTTTTCTGAATCATGAGAAGGTTGGTGGTAACATAATTAACATCGCATGCTTGTGTGGCTCACTCGGATTAATAACGTCTTCTGGTGCTGGCTTCAGTATGATACATGAGAAGACGAGACCACGAAAGTCAATATCCACATACTTTGAATTACATACAAGTAGATGCTGAGATTATCACTGACACACACACACACACACACACACACACACACACACACACACACACACACAAACACACTTAACCATCTTCAGTTCCTCCATAAATTCTTCTTTCCTCTCGTCTCCTTCCCTCCTTTCCCTTATATTCCTAATCTCCTTTTGTATCCCCTTCTCCATTTATTCTTATCTTCCTTTCTTCTCTTCACTCTTTCATCATTCATTCCTCTTTCACTCTCCTCTCCCGCCTTCCTCACCCTGCTAATCCTGTCGCTTCTGCAGGTCGTGTGGGGGACTAAGTTAATCTGGGTGACACAAAGGACAGCTTAACAAAGAGCTTTGTGTACCTGTCTGAAGGTGTAAGGGACGGGAGGCCATGTCATGTGTGTTGTATATAATACTGTAACTAAGGGATCTAATCTGGGTTGCGTTGGAGACATTGTAGCGCATCCTCATCAGCGATTTATTTTTCGCCTTCCACTTAACATTTTATTGATGTAGTTTAAATAGCGCACGATGTCATTTACGTTAAACCATTCAATACGATGAGGTTTATTTTAATTAATTCTTACTCCACGCGATCTGTTCAGTGTAGGGGAGCCCTTTCGTTGTGAAGAGATTAGTGAAGGCTGTATCTAACCATTGCAGGTTAAAATGTCTCTCCTAAGCTGAATAAAGTCGCGTGGAGACAAAATTTTAAGTAAAAAAAAATATGCCATCATACTAAAAGGGTTTTTATACAGAAATCACTAATGAGGAGGTGTTAGGTCACCAACGTCCATTTCAACATGACGCTAACTCTTCGTTTGTTATGAACGTATCAAGTTACTTTACTTACAATATTTACAGTATTCCCTTAATTTCCTTTATACCACACATCGCTTAATACTATAGTTCTCCAATGGTTGTGAAGTCAGTCTATGTGTATTCACTTTTACGTTCATATTTAGACAACAGTTGGAAGCACTTACGTGTGTGGCTGAGTACAGTATAATGTTGCTACAGTAGTTTCAGTTGCGTTGGTCATTTTCACTTGACTTTCCTTTTAACTGTAATATGAAGGGCATGTGCTTACTTACATTGAAATTCTCTGGTATTACTAGATTGATGTAAGGATATTTATTGCCGTGTATGTATGTAAGGTTGTATACAAATGAAGTAGTACTATTAAACTAACAGAGTAAATGTTCAACTCACTGACATTAAATGTGGTGGGAATGGCGAATGTGGTGGTGATGGTTGTGTCTGGCACTGGTTGACTGAAGTGTTTATGCAGTTCTTAGCAAATGATGACGCAACTGCCAGTCGCTGCTTCCCCCTGGTAGTTGTGGAATGCAGGTGCGAAGTGCAGGTGTGGAATGTAGGTTTGGAGTGCAGGTGTGGAGTGGTGCTGTTGTCTCCACTCAGCGAATGATAACACACTGCAATCTTGCTGCTCTCAAGACTCAACAGTGCTTAACTTTGTGGTGGGGAAGAGTGGAGGGAAATGATGGAGAGGTGGGGATGAGTGGATGTGGGGTGGCGGAGTAGGTGGTGGAGATGTGGTTCAGGATGTGGGTAAGCTGAGTTGCACTTAGCCCCGGCACGTCAAAACAACGCTCACATTGCAGGTCATTTCTCTCCTTCCCTAATCTTTCCTCTTCTCCTTCCTCCTTACTTTATTCTTGTTTCTTTATAATACTTTACTTTCGTATTTCTATACCTTCTTTCTTTTTTTCGTTATACTTAACTTGTAAGCTTGTAGAGTTGTCTTGCAGAGCCTGCCTGTAGCTTCTCGCAGAGCTTGCTTTTTCCTCACTTGTAACTCGTTTCTTCTTACTGTTTACTCGCTTGTGGTTACTTGGTCTTACAATTTTAGTCTTCTTGGGATGCCTGTGGTTTCTTGTAAATCACATAGTGTAAATCGTAGAGTTGCGTCCAAGATAAGTAGTTTTGATTGATGATTGTTGCTTGTAGACGTGGTCTGTTTCGTGGCAGTCGTAGTTACTTTAGTAGGCTTCTTGCCTTCTTTTTACCGTGCTTGCTCACTGTTGTAGCGGTTCAGGAGAGTCCGCTGCTGCATATAAACTCGTTAATCGTAGGATGATTGTAGTCGGTTCGTTTTCGCCGCTTCCACAATGTCGATGACGCAGTCGTAGATAGACGATGAGAGATAGGGAGGATGGTTGCAATTATAGATCGTCGAAGCACCGCCAGTATGAAGTTGCGAGGCGTCGTATGGCTCGAACTTGTCGCTGCCACCAATATCGATGAATGTAGCTGAGGGGTTAGATTAGATGGAGAGAGACTGTAGGTGTATCGTGATGAATGACCAGTGGAGTGTGTGGGCTGCTGTGAGTAAAATGGTGTGTCGTTAAAGAGAGTAAAAGAGAGTTCTCTTTTTATCGCACCTTCGCGCTGTGATGTCTTCTTTTATCTTCAATGTGGTGAGTTACACTTCTTATGGTTACGGGTTTTTTTTATTGTACAAAGTTGTATGAAGACTTGACAGCGTAACGTACCGTAACGTAACGTAACCTAACGTAGCGTGACGGCGAGCCACCTATAGTAGGACTCGCCTACGTTTGCGGCTGTGGTGTGACCCGCACCTGTGTACACTTCTGCCACGTTTTCTATACCGTTCTCTCTCTCTCTCTCTCTCTCTCCTGGCGGGAAATGTGAGCCACCCTGAGTACTTTTGATTCTTTTATAAGTTATTTATAATTGTGCTTTCATTTGTTAATTTGGTTTTGTTATATTTAGTGATGCCGACAATGCATTCAATGCATGCCCCTCTCCTGCCTCTCTCTCTCTCACCGACTGGGTGTGGAAGTGTTGCCGCTCGCGAGTGAATAATTTTTTTTTTTTTTTTTACTTCGGTATTGGCATATGCCTACTATTTTGTCCTACATATTAGCTTATGATTATAAATGTGATTATTCCTCGTCCTTAAAATTATGGTAAAAGCCGGTAAATGTGAGCATTTTTCCCTAGCACCTGTACAAGCTATGGTTGGGTCTACGGAGGTGTACGTACTTTACCTTAGGCCAGATGGGTGTGAAGTGTTGCCACTCACAAGAATTACATGAATTATTTCTTTTACTTTGGATATTGGCATATTTCTTCTTTTTTCAGGCTCATTATCTTATATCCATAACTGTGATGTTATTACCCACCCTAAAACTACGCTAAAAACCATTAAAAGTGACTACAATTTCTTTTAGCAACACTGTACAATATGTATGCCATGTTTCTGTGTTACTGTATAAATATTTTATGCATAATAAGATTACTGTTGATTCATCCATCAAAATACACAAGTGTAAGCTTTATTCATCTGAATTTACCGAATCTGTGATGCCTTGTACATAAATAGCTTCCGTTTCACATCGCAAGTTGGGGAAACGTGGCACCATTGTACACAGGTGCGGACCACACCACAGCCGCAAACGTGCACGAGTCCTACTATAGGTATCTTTCTCCAACCCCTTCTCTCCTCTCCGATTTCTCATCATATATATACCGACCAGTGCATAGGTGTGTCTTTGGTACCTTTCCACTGGTAGTTTTCCATGACGTCAGATACCTGGCTCAAGTTGGTTATACTGCATGCTAATGACATTGTACTGGTACACTCTGTGATCCAGACTTTAGGGTGGTCAAAAAGGGGCAAAAACCAAGTCACAGGTGATGACCACTGCATGCTGGAACGGTCGGGAACTCAGATTGACGGAGACTCTCTCCCACTAGCGGCCTCTTCGGTTGTGTTTGTTATTTTTCGAGTGGTCAAGCTAAGAGTGGTAGCATGCCAAAATGACGGGGTCAGTCTCCAACTCGGCCAACCCAAGCCCGACCTTCGCGATTTCCCAAAAAGCTCCTGGGGTACACATTAACAAGCTACTAGGTCAACTCTATACCACCAGTCCTCAAGGGTTATACAAACAATAAAGTTCGAGTGAAAGGAAATGTGTATTAACAATACCAATAAAAGGTAGAAATCTTTGCAGCTACTAGCCTTAAAGAATAATCCTGAATCAGTTGGCACGTTATTCAACAAACATATGGCCCTAATATCAAATTCCACAAAACTTAGCTACCTTGTCCCAGGTCCAGTCCAATTAGGTCGCTTAGCGGCAAAATTTCCCATTATCCTTACACGGCAGATAAAAGCACCAAATATGGTATGAGGCTTCCTTAGGGTCGAATGATGAATCTTAGAAGGGGTGTCCCCCCAGAAGATTTTTAAAAATATATAGATACCCTATACTGGAAGTGGAAAATGGCATTTTTCTAAGATAATAAAAATCGTGATTAGACGATATTTGTTGAAGATATATGAAATTTAAATCAACATTTATGAAAGGGAATTAAATTTTACATCTTTTTTGTTCTATGGACTTTTTTTTTGATCCGATTCACCGTTTATGAGATAATGAAATTTTTGGAGTTTTTGAGTTAATTTTTTTGAATTGTAATAAAACTATATTGGTTAAAGATACATTTAATTTGAAAACACTGGTAGAAAGGAAATTAAATTTTTGCATCTTTTTTATTCGTGACACTTTTTTTTATCTGATTCACCGTTTACGAGATATTGAGGGTTTTTAGGTGGTGAGTAAATATTTCACAAAATTTTCCCATTTTAAAGATTATCATCATTATCGGCATTATATGGAAAGGAAAGTGCATTCTGTACTGTGATATTTTCTTATTATTATTGAAACATTCATTAAAAATACATATTTTCACTAAAAATATACTAGACTAAACTTTTATAAGGTAACTATAATCATTGTAGGGAAAGAATTTTTTTTTTTTAATTGTAAATTATGATATTTATGAAAACTTGTTGAAATCAATTAAGTATCTCCCATAGCAACTAACAGGCAAATGCCTGCACTATATCCCCCAGTGCCGTCAGCCTCTCCTGTTTAGAGTGTTGTCCTATTTATCTAATACATTTGGCACTTACAAAGTGGTGAACAATCTACATTTGCTTTAACACACTTGCAGACGGAGCGGTCCTCTTGGCAGGAGGATTTGATCAGTTCCCTGCACGATCTGGACACCTCTGGAATAGTCATCCAAACTGGTACCCATGACCCAGATACCTTGGTCCAGGCAAAGGCCTGTGGGGAAGGAACCACAAGTTGTGTTTGTCTGCTGGTCATCCAGATTCCTGCTTGATACACTGCTTGGTGGACATGCTGCAGGAGCGCATCTCTGGTGGGTGGCAGTCTGTCCATTGCTCGATTTTTCTGATAAAAGAGCTCCCTTCTTGTTTCGTTGACTGAATTCAAAGGGCTAGTTCTGTCATACAATATGAGAGTCAATCTCTCTAGCTTCTTGAAATGTTCGCCTTCGACATCTAGCAATTGCAAGGGATGACCAGCGAGATACATAAATGCCACCTTCAACTTATGACCGCAAAATCCTGGATGGTGCTGTCATCGTCCACTGCCTGCCAATTACCAGTGTCAGTATCTTCCATGAGGATGCAGACACGGTATTCATACTATACCTGAAGAAGCAGCTGCAGGCTGCCGCGAGGTTGGATGTTGTGTGGGACACATATATACCAGACAGTTTGAAGGAGTCCACGCGGGAAAAGAGAGGCAAGGGCTTGCTCAGGAAAGTATCAGACAAGACAAAACAGCCAGACAATTGGATGGACATCCTTCGTGACCCAACAAACAAGGAGGAGCTGGTTTCCTCTTTGACTGCTAAAATTAAAGAGTTTAACTGGCCACCAGCCAAAGCCGTATATGTCACCTCAGGGGAAACTGTGGAGTCTATCGGTGCCAGCACCCCCATGCAAAACTGCAATCATGAGGAGGCGGACACCCGAATAGTGGTCCATGTAGTGCATGCATTGGAACATGGAGCAAAGAATATTCAAGTGCATATTGTAGACACAGACGTTATAGTCATCCTTGCAGGCATATTTCATGACCTGATTGCGACTTGTCCTTTGGTCAACATATGGGTAGCCTTTGGTATGGGCAAAAACCACAGGTTTTACCACATAAACTCCATTTGTGCAAGGCTCGGTGAGCCAAAATCACGAGAATTATCTGTGTTCCATGCATTTTCAGGTTGTGACACAACCTCTCCCTTCAACGGAAAGGGTAAGAAGTCAGACTTACAGAAAGTTACAGCAACTACACTCAGAAATCATTATTACCATGTTTGGATAGATGCATCAAGACTTGCAAAATTAAGAACAAAAGTTCAACCATTAGTGTAGATACATCCACTCAGGCACCTCAGATTGAGCAGGCAATGATAGATGACAGAACAAGCAATGATAGAAGGGCGATAAGCGATAGTACAAAAAATTTTGTATTAGTAAAGTAAAGAGTTTCCCAGTTAGTAATGTAATAAAAAACAGTAAATCCCAAGGTAAAGGTATAACTACTCGTAATAATCTGAAAGCGTACTACACAAACAGCCGGAGTTTACATAATGAAATGGATGAACTGAGAGCTTTAATTTGTACAGAAAGAATAGGCATTGCCGTTATCAGTGAAACTTGGATGAATACAGACACTCGAGAATTTTTAGCAGAATATCAGATAAAGGGCTATAATATTTTTGTGTCAAACCGTCAGGGAAGAAAAGGAGGCGGGGTAGCTATTTATGTAAAGGATTCATTAAACTGATACAATAAAGCAGACATTAAAGTAAATAGGGATACAGAAAGTGACTGGGTTGAAATTAGTAACAATAGGGAGAACTTAGTTTTAGGAGCAAATAAGTGGAGCAGATAGTAAATACTTTGGGAGGAAATTAGGAAAGCGTCACACTCCAGCTCAGTAATTATTGTAGGGGACCTAAATCTGCCAAGGATAGATTGGAGAAATCAGACAGGAGATGCAGAGTCAGAGGAATTTCTAGAGGTAGTACAGGATAATTTCCTTTATCAGTATATCAGGGAGCCCACCAGAGGTAATAATATACTATATTTGGTTTTAGCTAATAAATAAAATATCATTAGTGATATAGAGGTTGGTGGACGACTTGGTAATAGCGATCATGCAGAAATTAAGTTCAGATTTATTTGGGATGTCTGTTCCACCGAAAATACCTCCACCGTTCCTAATTTTCGTCTAGAAGATTTCGATGGATTAAGAGCTTATTTTCGAATGGTATTCCACAGGGAGATGAGCTATTTGAGGGAATGCCAGGTCAGTGGGGAACCCCAGGTCATAGGTGAGGGGCAGGAAACACATGGGAATGTGCTCCAGCTGTCTTTGAAAGGTGAGGTGGTAGATGGTAGTGTAGTCGAGGTGACAAGGATTAACTTAGCTCCAGTACCAAGCAGACGTTCGACCAGTGAGAAATATAACGAGTTAGTAAATATAATACACGGAGGCCAAGATAGATGTATCCCTTCAAAACCGTTTAGAACGAATAATTCAGAACCAAGATGGTTAAACAACAGATTATAATCTCTCATAGACCAAAGGAAAGGACTATATAGAAAAACAAAACGTGGAGAGGAACACTTGCGTAACTGGTACGCGATTTTAAATAGAGAGGTAAAGAGGAAGATGCGAAAAGCAAAGAGAAGTTATGAAATTAAGGTTGCTAGTGAATCGAAAGAAAACCCTAAGGGTTTTTATCAAATGTACTGTACGAAAAATAAAGATAGGATAGGACCAGTCAGAACAGAATCAGGTGACATTACCAATGAAGATAAAGGAATGTTCTCCATCCTAAATAAGTATTTCATATCAGTATTCACCAAGGAAAATCTCGACCTGGGTCCTCAAGCAGTAAATATTTACGATGAGAATACGGAAAATATTTTTAGTAAAATAACCATTAGTAAGGAGGATGTATTGACAGAAATTAATAAGTTAAAACCTCATAAATCGACAGGTCCGGACGAAATATATGCAAAAATTATAAAAGAAACCAAAGAAGAATTATGTCAGCCACTTTTTACATTATTTAATGACTCTTTCATTTCAGGAGAAGTTCCAGAGGCGTGGAAGCCCGCAAACGTAGTGCCCATCTTTAAAAAAGGGTGATAAATAAGCTGCGTCGAATTATCGTCCGATAAGTCTAACGTCAATAGTAGGAAAAATGTTAGAGTCAATTTTGGCGAATAAGATTAGAGAACACTTAGAAAGATTTAATCTTATAAACAAAAGTCAGCACGGATTCAGGCAAGGACGATCCTGCCTCACAAACCTGTCGTCATTCTACTCGGAGGTCTATGAGGCAGTAGATAACCATTAAGCTTACGATGTTATTTATCTGGACTTTAGTAAAGCTTTTGATAGGGTCCCACACGAAAGGTTAGTTAGAAAAGTTCGAGCACATGGTATAGACGCCGTTATCTTAAAATGGATAGAATCCTGGTTGAAAGGACGAAAGCAGTGAGTATTAATAAATGGAACTAAGTCGGATTGGGGATTAGTAACTAGAGGTTTACCACAGGGTTCAGTACTCGGTCCCTTATTATTTATTATATATATGTGTATAAATGATCTAGACTTAAGAGTCAATAGCAGCATCAGCAAATTTGCCGACGATACGAAAATAGGGCTTATCATTAACTCGACTGACGATTGCCGTAACTTACAAAAAGACCTCGATACATTGTCCAAATGGTCTAAAACTTGGCAAATGGATTTTAACGTTGAAAAATGTAAAGTACTTAACGTAGGCAAGACCACTGGGGATACTAAATACAGCTTAGATAACAAAGAAATTAGCAAATCGGAATGCGAAAGAGATCTAGGAGTTAAGGTTAGTAACGACCTGAAACTAAGGCAACAGTGTATTAATGGGAGAAATAAAGCAAATAGGGTCCTAGGATTTATTTCGAGAAGCGTGAGCAACAGGTCATCAAAAGTAATACTGCATCTTTACCTAGCATTAGTAAGGCCACACACTACGCAGTACAATTCTGGTGTCCTTACTATAGAATGGATATTAACTTGTTAGAAAATGTACAGAGAAGAATGACAAAAATGATACATGATGCTCGGAACCTGTCATATGAAGACAGACTGAAAAGACTAAGTCTGCACTCGCTAGAGAGGCGTAGAGTAAGAGGAGACTTAACTGAGGTGTTTAAGTGGATGATGGATATATATAAGGGAGATATTAGCAAGGTACTTAAAGTAAGCATACAGGATGGAACTAGAAGTAATGGTTTCAAACTAGAAAAGTTCCGTTTCAATAAGGAAATAGGTAGAAATTAGTTTGGTAATAGAGTAGTAGACGAATGGAATAAGCTACCTAGTACAGTAGTTGCTGCCTCTTCCATTGAGAGTTTCAAGCATAGGCTAGATAAGCATATGATAAATAAGGGGTGGGTATAAAAAAAATATATATATATAACCAATACTAATTCATACTTTTTCCTTTTCAGGTTACACTACCATAGTCTCTATTATCCTTTCACACTTTCCTATAAAATGTCCATTCCAGTTTTTCTATACTGCGTGGTGTTCTTTCTGACTTTTTCCTGCCGGCTTCGGATGGAGGATCTGGAGGGCGGGGGAGAGCCTTGTTTTTTGCTGTCCTTGTCTTAATCTAGTAGTTCAGTTACTCTTCTAGGAGCTGCCTAGCATGGGCCAACCGGCCTACTGCAGGTATCCTCTCTTCATATGTTCTTTCTGGCAGATCCCTGCATTGGATAGATCAATAGGAGGGCCGTCTTGCTGAAGAACCTTCAGTCTTCCTTGTCTACTGTATATATAACAGGGCTGTTAGTTATTTACTGCAAAGGTTCTCAAAATTTTTTTGCCCGTGACCTCCAAAGAGTGGGACCCCCAAATAATGTTGATTGAGACTGGAGACCCCCCGCGTCCCTCAATTCACACACACACACACACACACACACACACACACACACACACACACACACACACACACACTCACACACACACCTATTGGTTTATCAGTGTGATACTGTGCAGATGTCTTCTTTTTTTCCATGGCTTTATATAATCATCCAAGTACTTCCGATTCCAGAACATAAGTGCTGAAGTTGCATTTTGTTAGTCTTAAAGCGATATTTTGTTAAATCCTCTTTGCGTTTCAGACACTTGTTCTGTTGGTTAGTCTGAGGGGACTCGCCATTGAGTTGTTGTTGTCCCTACTTTGAATTTGTAGTAGATATCGTTTAATAAGTAATTCCATTGGTTGTTTCAGAGACTATTATTCAATGCCTTCTCCTTTATTAATGACTTAAGAATTAATCTCGTATACGTACCGAATGTGTAAGTAGCTTGCAGAAATTGTTCACATACAGTAGGCACAAAGACCCCTCAGCTCATAAACTGTCACTATCGAAACATGTGTCTTTTGTACTGTGTTGCAGCAGACATGTGCCACTTTTGGATCGATACAAAAATATCAGGTACTACTTTCTAGTACCAAACACTCATTTCAGAACATACTTATATCTCAGTTGCTCCTAAGTATCAATAAATTTCAAGCTAACTTTCAGAAATACAAGATTTTTGTTCGAACTGACCATGCATTTTCTAGTCTGCCAACCCTTTTGTGTGCCAACGGACCTTTGCGTCAAAAAGTAATGAACGTATGAGAATGATGGTGATGAGGAGGAACTAAGGTGGGAGGGTAGGGGGAGAAATCTCAGTCCTGAACAATGTACGAATACATTTTATGTCAGGCATCAACTGTGTCTCTCCAGTGCATCATTAACAAACATAAATATTAAGGTACATCGATATAACTCATATATCAGATGTTAAGTAAGCTGCCAAAACTACATGTCATGGTGAAATTTAATAACTTTTGTCAATACACTCACCTGCCTTTCAGACTCCTGATTATCCTCCTTTCGGGACTTTGGCGAAAGCTTTGCCATTGCACTTGACATCTCAAAGGCTTCCGATCGAGTCTGGCATAAATCTTTAATTTCCAAACTGCCCTCTTACGGTTTCTATCCTTAGCCTATATCTGTGCCTTCATCTATAGCTTCCTTCCTGGTCGTTCTATAGCCGCTATTGTAGACGGCCATCGTTCTTCACCTAGATCTATCAACAGTGGTATTTCTCAGGGCTCTGTCTTATCACTAGCTCTCTTACTTTTAATCATCATTGACCTTCTAAGCTGTACATCCAAACCTATCCACTCGTACGTTGATGATTCCACCCTTCACCTTTCCATTCTGTTCCCGCAACGTCCATCTCAGCAGTTACTTCAACAAACAAGGGATGAGGCTATGGCACACCTAATGTCTGACTTGGCTCGTATCTCTGACTGGGGTAAAAATATTCTTGTTGTTTTTAACGCATCAAAGATCAGTTTTTACACCTATCAACCCGACATAATCTTCCACAGGAGTACTCACTAATGTTTAATAATATCCAGCTCAATCCTGCATCATCCTTGAACATGCTTGGGGTTTCATTCACTCGGGACTTATCTTGGAAAGGTCATAGTACACCTCTTGTAAAATCTGCTTTCAAGAGATTGGGTGTGCTAAGCCGACTCCGTACCTTCTTTACCCCTGCACAGTTGTTGACTCTATACACGGGTTTGATTCGCCCCTGTGTAGAGTACAATTCTTATGTGCGGGGGGCTCCCCACATACAGCTCTTCTCAATAGGTTGGAGTCAAAGGCTTTTCGCCTCATTAACTCTCCTCCTCTTACTGGCTCCCTTCAACCTCTGTTTCTTCGCTGCACTGTTGCATCTTTATCTCACTTCTATTGCTATTTCAATGGTCACTGCTCCTCTGAACAGTCTGCTTGCATCTTTCCACCTCTACGACGGACGTGTAGCACCCGTCTGACAACAAACTCTCATCCCTTTTCTGCCCAACTCTCTAATGCAAGAGTTAACCGTTACTCCCAGTCCTTCATTTATGCAACAGGTCAGCTCTGGAACTGTCTCTCCCTGTCTGTATTTCCTACTTCCAATGATGTCCAGTCTTTCAAACGCATTGTGTTCAGGCATTTCGAAATGAACGGATCTTGAATTTGGCTCTCTCTATTTTTTTTTTTTTTTCTTGGAAGGAACGGTTTGCGGGCTGCTAGCCTTTGGTTCCTTCTTCCTTGCATAAAAAAAAAAAAAATACAAACAGACTCCAATGGCGAATCATGCACTAGATATTTCTTAAAAATGCTAAAGTTAATGGCCGCACTACCGTATGTCAAGTGATTTGGCTTACTGTATTTCAGTGTGTCATATACATGAATAATGTATAACCGCTAATATAAGAACAGATTGTCCTTTCATTTTCACACTTTCAATATATGCCAGAAAAAAGCCAACTCCGTCATTTACAAATTATCATTCAAACATTATTCATGTTCTAGAAACAATCCCGCAACCTCCAGAAATCATCTGTAGTCCATAGTTTGAGAATCCAGGGTTTAGTGGAATAATTATATCCTCACAGTTTTGTTCCCAGTTATTCCACATTCCTTTCCTCTCCCTTCACGCCACGGAGGCAACCCTTCTGTAGCAATCACTGCTCTTTCTTGACCCGAGTGGCCTGGAAAATATTTTGCAGTATCTGGCCATTACTCCACAGTTACTGCACCAGCACTGAAATTTTAAACAACATAATTAAAACGCACCAATTTTCCATCCTCCCGTAATTCAAGAGATTACCCATTCTCATAATTTACAGCCAAATTATGCATCACCGTAATTGCCTGGTCTTATATTACTGGATATTAAATTTAGCTTGAAGGTAATCTTATGTATTTTAGAAATCAGAAGAGTGGGAATCACATACGTGGCTGAAGAAATTCGTCGAGTGTATATATATATATATATATATATATATATATATATATATATATATATATATATATATATATATATATATACAGAGAGAGAGAGAGAGAGAGAGAGAGAGAGCAAATGAGATGTATGCAGAAATTTCGGGTCATTAATTGAAAAATAGGATCAAGGGATTGAAGTCGATGTAAAGTCTTTAAGTTTCCTAAATAAGATAAGGTCTTTTTATATTCATTATCTGCTTCATCCAAACTGTTTCATTCAGCATAGGAAGAGAGTCTTGTGTTCAAATGTTAAAACACACCCTGCTTAATTCCTTCAGCCCAGGTGCGAATATTTAATATCTATTTTTGCTGGTACCCGACGATACTGTTCACCTTTGGTAAGACGCTCCCGGGAATATTGGCTTCAATACCATGACTGCAATTGGTTTATGCAGCTTAGATAACACGTTCCCGGGGACTTACTGACGTTAATACATATGCTGCAACTGGTATATTCGGTATTCATAAGATGTCCATGGTAATTGGAAGTTTTAATACAAATATTCGTTACGACCAGTTTGTTCTGAACTGAAATATAACATGCGAAGGTAGTAAGACAAAAATATATAATGTCACCGTATTGAAGAAGTAAATACGTTTACTATAAAAGGTTTTATATTGATTCGATAAGTTTTCTTCAGCTGTACGAATGACCACCTTCAATAAGATCAGTTTCAAAACTGCGAAGGAAAGAAAAAAAAAAGAGGAAGAAAATATGGTGTGGGAAGGGGTTATAATGGACGAGGGCAGATCCAGCAAAAATGTAGTGGGCGCGGAAAAACGCAGAACATGTGATGAAATTTATGACCGTGGTCGTGGCAGGAGAAGGGAAATTAGAATATATAGCGAGACGGAGGGAGGGGAAACGTAGTAATTTAAACTAGAAGGCACTCAGAATGTGCATACCTCTGTCAGGGTCAATAAATACTTGACTTACTTCTGTTAATCCTCGTTCATACCAGACGAATATTTTTACTGTCTCTCACAGTCAGATATCTGTACGGTTATGCTCTGTCCTGCTACACAATCTCAGAGAACGTATACCTCCACCAAAGCCAATTGAATTTATACGCTCCTCCATGCCGATTCGGGTCCATCTTATTTTCTGATTAGTTCTTCATCTGCCCGCTGATCACCCATTTCGCTGAAATCCTGTGACAACTTTCTGAGAAAATATGAACACCGGTGAATACATAACCTTCAACTAATTTCGGTGGTAGAGGTAACAAGAGACAAAGAAACATTCTTGAGGTAAAATGATAAAAGTGAGAAGTAAAACGATAATTGGTTTAAGTAAATCACCTTCTGTCAATGAAAAGGATACACAGAATGTAAAATATGTCGAAATGAAATGAAAGGAAAGTAGAGACCACTTATGGGATCCAGTAAAATGCTGCTTTCACACGAGCGGTTTCTGCCGTGGCGGTTTTACCCTCTCGCTTGAACTTGTGATTTTCGTCAGCCCTTCTCACGGGCGGTTTTAGCCGCTGCGTGTCAGTCTGCTAGTGTCTCTTGGTGATGGAGGATGTGAGGAAGAGAGTTGTGTGTGTGTTTATTTAATGAACAAGGTCATGAAAAAAGAAATCGGAAATTCTGTAACCATCCCTTGAACAGCTGTCGACTCCTGCAGGGTGCATTTTACACTCTGTAGGAAGACCTGAAAGCTGATTACGTCATGACACAGTTCTGCAATTTAAAGTCATCAGTGTTCATAAAACATAAAGCTACAGGGTTAGTAAGTCTGTAATTATATACATTAGTACATTTTCAAAATGACTTTGTGATATATATAGTAAATATATATATATATATATATATATATATATATATATATATATATATATATATATATATATATATCATTTCATCGTTTCATTTTCAAAGGCTTCAACATGCTTGCATGCGTCGGCCTTGGTCACCTAATGGCGGCTCTCCCTGCTGCACGATCCATTGTAGCCTTCCTATTCAATCCCTTAACCCTGAGGTCACACTTAATGACCTCGTCCCATGTCTTTCTCGGTCTACCCCTCATAACCCCACCCCCAGTATTAACACTTCTCACCTTCCTCACCCAGTTATCATCCCCCATCCTCTCCACATGTCCAAACCATCTTAATCTACCTCTCCTCATCACAACACCAATACACTCCAGTCCCATCCTACCTCTCAACTCTTCCATCGTAAACCCAGTCCCCCCAGACCTTGGACGCAGGGACGCACTACACATCCACCTAATCATCGTCATTTCTGTACGTCTGAGCCAACGAATATCCTCCTCCTTCACTGCCCAGGTCTCACTACCATACAGCATTACACTCCTAACACATGCTGCATACAAAGACCCCTTAGCACGTAGGGAGAGTCCTCTCAATGTCAGGAGAGGCAAGAGCTCCCTGAACTTCTTCCAACCATTTCTCACCCTAGCCACAGAGCTAGCTCCAGCCCCACCTCTAGCACACAACCTTTCTCCCAAATAACAAAACTCTTCCACACACTCAAGAGATTCACCACCAAGTTCAATCCTTTCACGTCTGACAATCTTTACCTGCTCTCCCCGACACGCTGCACACATGAAATCAGCATTATCTCGTGGCCTACCTCTGATACCACTGCATCTCTTATGCACCCACTTATCACAAACACCGCACAAGTTGGAATTACTTCCCAGGCCCTTGTGACAAACTGCACATGGCCACTCTCCCTCGTCTTTGACAGAACCGCCACCAACCCTAGATACCATCACTTTTGTTTTATCTGCATTTATCCTTAAGCCCTTGTGCCCCATACCATCTCTCCACTTCCTAAACCTTTCCTCTGCCTCCCTTTCGCTCTCTGCAGTCAACACCAAATCATCAGCATAGAACAACTCCCACGGGAGTCCGTTTCTAAAGTCACGTGAAAGGGCTTCAAGTACCACGACAAGGGACTCAAAACTGACCCCTGATGCACACCAACATTCACGGAAAACTCATCACTCAAATCTCCATTCACACTTACCTGGGTGCGAGCACCCACATACATAGCCATAACCACCCTAACCAGCCACTCCTCCAAGCCAAGCTTTCTCATCGCCCACTTCACCACCTCTCTAGGGACTCTGTCAAAGGCCTTTCCAAATCAACAAAAACAAAATAAAGATCCCTTCTCCTACCAATATATTTTTCCTGAAGTTGTCGGACAATGAATATGGAATCAGTGGTCCCCCTACCTGGCATAAACCCAATCTGCATCTCATCAATATTCATTTTTTCTCTAATCATACCTTCTAAAACTCTCCATTACCTTCATTATCTGATCTAAAAGCTTTATACCTCTATAATTTCCTCTTTCCAGGGCATCACCCTTCCCTTTATACACATTTACAATTACACTCTCCAGCCAATCATCTGGAACAACACACTCATAAATAATCCTATTTAAAAGGTCAGTGACTAACCTCACCCGTATATCGCCTGAGGCCTTCAACATTTCGGCAGTCAACCCAGACACACCTGCTGCCTTCCCCACCTTCATCCTGCCTATTGCCTCACTCACAGTAGCAGCATCAATCTAAGGCCAAGGGCCAGATACTGGATCCACTGGCAGAACCATCCCTGTCCCAGTCAAACTCCTCATTCATCAACCGGTTATAATGCTTTCTCCATGCATCTTTAATATCCTCATTGTTCACCAGTACCCTTCCTTCATCATTCTTCACACACTGCTCACCTATATCCCGATTATCCCTCTTCACCTGACCTGCCACCCTAAATATCATATTTTTCCTTTCCCCATGCTTTAGGTTATCAAGTAAAAGTCTCTGTGACTCAGAATTTGCCCTGTATACCTCTCTTCTAGCCCTATGCTTGGCAGCCAAATATTCCTCTTTGTTACCAAGCTTCTTCCATTCCCGGAAAAGCCTTCTTTTCTCCTTAACTGCAACTTCTACACCCTCATCCCACCACCAAGTTACTTTATGTCTTGGTGGTCCTCTTGTCCAACCGCATGTTACATCAGTAACTCTCAGGAGATTGTTCTTGAGGGCTCTGTACTGTTCATTAACGCCTCTGTGTACAGCTCCCTGTTCAGCCACCACTCTCCTCAACTCACTATAGAAGGCATCCCTTACTACTTGGTTTTTCAGCTTCGATACTTTCCTCCTAGGTACATAAGTCCTCTTTTTCATCACTCGTTCATTAAGCACCATATCATAAATCAATAGTTTGTGCTGCTGCACACACTCCTCACTTCCTATAACTTTAACATCCCTCACTAACCTCCTATCGACCCTCCTAACCAGAAAATAATCCATCTTGCTGATATATAAATATATATATATATATTGTTACGGAACAGAGAGAGAGATAATGAACACTTCAAGTGAGAATACTAAAATCACTACTGTCCCGCAAAGTTCCAGGTTCAAAACAAAAGACTTAGGTAAAATTACAAGTTAAAGTTTAATGCTCAAACTAACAACTAAACATTCAGGACTCATAAGGATAATGTAATGGCAAAACAGATTACATATATGGTTAATTGCAATAGCCTCTATTAACACGAATTTAGCAAGAACAAATTTGTCTAAGTCAGCCCTGATTAATGAGAAAACCGGATAATGCTCAGTTAAAGCAAGATGTAAGATTATTACAGATACAAAATATTACTAACACTGGCTGACAGCAAAAACTTTACCAGGCTTACGAATTAACGCCTTATGCTATACAGTACAAGAAAATTGGTGATAACACTTATACTCAATTTATACAGCAGCTAGATGGCTGGAGACTTCCTGAGCACTTACAAAAATAATTATACACTATACAGGGGAGGACAGAGATGTGAACAAAATGAGGAGTAGATCTAAGTGGCAACTAATGCAGAGACTGAGCTCATTATATAGGGGGCAGGCAGAGCTTGATTCAACTTGTAAGAAGGACGCGCAAGTGAAGGCGTAGGGGACAAAGAGTTGACAGTCCTGCTCTGAACAACAAAAAGAACGACTTACTCTACTATAATTGGAGAAGGGGGGAGTGAGATAGAACATGCAAGCCTGGTCACTATGGAAGCCATGTGGGGAATCGTGATCAAACATGCACCATACTGTACATTAGAATTATACAAAGGATGATGAAATCATAGGCTATGTAACACCTCCCCACAAAGAAAAAGAAATTTACAAAGGACATTTCTTATTACTCTAAAACAATCTGTCTAAAGTCTAGATAAGCAATCTGCAATAACATTTTCTTTCCCCTTGACATGTATGTCTAATGAATACTTCTGAAGAAGTAGACTCCATCTTGTCAATCTCTGATTTTTATCTTTAAACTTACTAAGGAATTTCAGTGGGTTATGATCGGTATAAATGACTATGGGGTCAAAACTAGAACCAAATAAAATGAAAAATGCTGTAAACCCAAAATCAAGGCCAAAAGCTCTTTCTCAATAGTTGAGTAGTTCTTTTGAGGTGGAGTGAACTTCTTACTGTAATAAGATACAGGGTGTTCAATACCCTGATCATCCTCTTGCAGCAAAACAGCCCCAGCTCCTGTATCACTTGCGTCAACAGCTATCTTAAAAAGCTTAGCAAAATTTGGAGTAGCGAGCACTGGCTGACTTAATAGGATAGCTTTAAGTTTGTTGAAAGAGGATTCACAGTTATCGGTCCAGACAAATTTAACTCCCTTTCTCAGTAGGTCTGTAAGTGGTGATACAAAAATTGAAAAGTTAAGAACAAATCTCCTGTAATAACCTACCATTCCCAAAAATCTTTGTAGCTCTTTCCTACTTTTAGGTCTGGGAAGATCACTTATAACCTGAACCTTAGCTCCTGGTGGTGCAACGTGTCCATCACTAATTACGTACCCAAGGTACTGAACTTTAGCTTGACCAAGCTCACACTTTGCTAACTTAGCTACAAGATTAGCCTGAACCAAACGCTCAACAAATTTACTGACATGGCATAGGTGATCTTTCCAGTTGTCACTGAAGATTAATACATCATCAATATAAACAACACACCCTGACAAATCCTCTGTTACAACATTCATGAGCTTCTGAAAAGTGGCTGGTGCATTCTTCATACCATATGGCATTACAGAACATGCAAAAGTCTTTCCTAGTGTTACCAAACATGAGATCTCCCTAGCACGTTCAGTCATAGGTACTTGCCAGTATTCCTTTAACAAATCAAACTTACTTATGTACCTAGCCTTTCCGGTCTTGTCTATGCAATCTTCCACACGAGGGAGAGGGTAAGTGTCTGATTTGGTTATCTGATTAACACGTCTGTAGTCGATGCAAAGCTACTGTCACCCACCTGGCTTAGGGCCTAGAGTGACAGGAGAACTCCACTCGCTCTGACAGGGCTCAATCATCTTGTGGTCCAACAGGTAGCCAAGCTCCTTCTCGATGAGGGGAACTTTCACTGGGTTCACACAGTAAGGAGGCAGTTTAATTGGCTTTGCGTCTCCAACATCGACATCATGCATCAACACAGTGGTTCTTCCTGGAGTGGCATGGAACATTTGCGGGTACTCCTGCAGTAATACCGAAAACTCCTGCCTTTCCTCGGGAGCTAGATGAGAAAGCTTAGTCTGGAGATCATTCATAATATCAGGATTCTTCCCCAAACTATCACTCAGGCTCATACTGCATGGGAGAACTTCACTTGCAGACTCGGGTGGAACAGCTACAGTGCAGACTGGGTTATTTTCGTCCCACCTGTGATATAACTTTAGCATGTTGATGTGACAAAGTTGCTTGTTCTTTCTACGATCTGGTGTGGCGATGACATAGTTGACATCACTGAGTTTCTTCTCCATGAAATAAGGACCAATAAACTTGGCTTGAAGAGGTTGCCCATGCACCGGTAGCAGAATCAAAACCTGATCTCCTGGCTGAAAGTGGCGTAACCTGGACTTCTTATCATACCAAGTCTTCATCTTCTCCTGAGCAGCTCCTAAATTCTCTCTCGCCAGCTGTAAAGCAGTGGACAGCCGTTCTTTGAACTTCATCGCATACTCCAGCAGGTTGACGTCATCTTCCACCGACAGCCAGCATTCCTTGAGTAGCTTAAGGGGTCCACTTACTTCATGGCCAAACAGTAGTTCAAAGGGTGGGAAGCCCAGTGATTCATTTGGAGATTCTCTTGCAGGAAATACAACGAATGGAAGACCTTTATCCCAGTGTTTCTGATGTTCGAAACAGTATTTCCTGAGCATCGATTTGAGTGTTTGATGATATCTCTCCAACGCTCCTTGGGTCTGGGGATGGTAAGCTGAAGACGTGATCTGGGTGATGCCCAACTCTTTCAGAGACTGCTTGAATACATTTGACATGAAATTATTTCCCCGGTCTGACTGTACCTCCTTGGGTAGACCAAACTTAGTGAAGAACCCTAGCATTTCCTTAACCACGTTCTTTGCTGAGATATTTCTAAGCGGAATGGCTTCAGGATAACAAGTAGCCATATCAATCAGGGTCAACACATAAGAAAATCCTGAAGAAGTCTTAGGAAGAGGGCCCACAATATCCACCAACACACGGGTGAATGGCGCCTCAAAAGGAGGAATGGGAACTAGAGGTGCAACCTTTTCGGTCTGATTACACTTCCCCACAACTTGACAGGTGTGACAAGACTTACAATACCAGGAAACATCTCTGAAGATACCTGGCCAGTAGAAGTGTTTCAAAATGCGTGCCGCAGTCTTCCTCACTCCAAGGTGTCCTGCCGAACTGGAATCATGAGCCACTCCAATGATATCCTGCCTACAAACATGAGGGATGACAACTTGATGTACAACCTCCCATTCACAGTCGGCTGATGCTGCTGGGGGTCTCCACTTCCTCATAAGTACTCCTGACTTTATATAATGACAAGTAGAAGCACCGGCTGACTCTTCCTCACTGCAAGCAGAGTTAGCTAGACCTTTAAACTCAAGGTCTGCAACCTGCAACTCAACCAACTCTTGATGAGACAAATTATCAACACTACGGGGTACTGCCTCATCTGGTGAGTGGTCCAAATTAGCTAGAAAAGTGTCAGCTAGGATAACATCATCATCATCATTATCTTCTAAGTCACCAGTAACTCTAGACTTAGCTCTAGTGACAGCACATGCAGAGAACACTTCAGGGACACCACAATCCTGGGTCGCAGTCACTGGTTCACTAGACAACTGAGGAGCTGGACACACTTGCCTTCCACCAATATCATTTCCAAGTAAGAAAGTTACACCTGACATTGGGAGTGTCTCAACCAACCCAACCATAACGGAACCATTAACAAAACCAGACTCTAAATTCACTCTGCACAGAGGGACAGAGAAGTAATTATTCCTTACACCTTGTAAGATTACAGTTTCATCAGAGGAATTAACATTAGAGCCTAGAACACTGGTCAGCATAAGGGATTGGCAAGCACCTGTATCACGATATATTTTAACTGATTTCCTGTCATTACTGTCCAGAGGACTGACAAAACCATGAGACAGGAAATTAGCACATGAACTCTTGAGAGTGTCACCCACGTTACTGCTCAAAAGAGGAGCTTCATCATGAGAATTTAATTTACCCTTCAAAGCAGGTTCAGTTACCTCGGTTAAAGAATTCTGGGAACTCTCATGGGTGGACACTACACCAATTGACTGAATATTTAAAGACTCCTTTTTGTTCATATCACGCTGACTCCTGAAACATTTCTCCGTATTATGACCAAACTTAGTACAATAAGTACATTTACTTTTCTGAAATCTGGAGGTGGAGCTGGTATTTACTTCCTGAGAAACATCATCTTTATTCTCTTTCCTGTTACCTGTACTCTGAGTAGAGGCAACGTACTTACTTTCAGCTTTCCCTTTTTTTTTAGAATATCTCTTGTGAGTGAGAACATATTCATCAGCTAAAACTGCAGCATCAGACAAATTATCTATTCTTTTCTCATCAAGATATAGGCTTTCATCTTTATTAATACGCCTTTTCAAGTCCTCCAGCAAAATCATCTGCTTAAATTTATCAAAATCAGAATTTACATTCTTAGAATTTAACCACTGCTCTAACAGATCCTCTTTGATTTTTGCATACTCAACATGGGATTGCTTAACTTGCTTATAAGTTGTCCTAAATTTTACTCTATAGGCTTCAGGAACAAGCTCATAGGCCTTAAGAATCAAGCTGTTAACTACATCATAATTATCAGATTGATCCTGAGGCAAAGATGCATAAGTTACTTGAGCTTTACCGGTGAGAACAGTCTGAAGGAGTACTGGCCAATACTTTTTGGGCCAATTAAAACCTGTAGCTACCCTCTCAAACAACTGAAAATACTTTGTTAAATCAGATTCATTAAAAGGAGGGACAAGTTTAACATTTTTAGCCACATCAAAATCATCAGAGCTAGATGATCCAGTTCCACCTTGTTTCATGCGATACTCATGGTCTGCCTGAATCCTAGCAAGTTCAGTTTGTGCCTAAGCCTGTACCTGTGCCTGTGCCTCCTGAATACGAGCCTGAGACTCAGCCTCCTTAGCACGAGCCTCTTCAGGACTAGCTGTAACTTAGCTATTTCAATCTACATTTGCTCATCTGGAGGAGTTACATTAAACAAGCTTTTATTAATCATGCCAACAATTTGATCTTTAGAATGATGAGAGCGAACAGCAATTCCCAATTGTTGAGCAACAAGCTTAAGTTCATTCTTTGTTCTGTTTTCTACATCACACACTGTTTGCACATTTGACAAAAAATCTTTGGCTTCATCAAGAGTAGTAATAGTAGACATCATGAATAAATCACAGTCACAAAATATCAAGCAATATCCTTATGATAATATCCAGAGTATCCTGATAAGAGGTCGCCAGATTTATCTTACAGAACAGAGAGAGATAATGAACACTTTAAGTGAGAATACTAAAATCACTACTGTCCCGCAAAGTTCCAGGTTCAAAACAAAAGACTTAGGTAAAATTACAAGTTAAAGTTTAATGCTCAAACTAACAACTAAACATTCAGGGCTCATAAGGATATTGTTATGGCAAAACAGGTTACATATATGGTTAATTGCAATAGCCTCTTTTAACACGAATTTAGGAAGAACAAATTTGTCTAAGTCAGCCCTGATAAATGAGAAAACCGGATAATGCTCAGTTAAAGCAATGATGTAAGATTATTACAGATACAAAATATTACTAACACTGGCTGACAGCAAAAACTTTACCAGGCTTACGAATTAACGCCTTATGCTATACAGTACAAGAAAAATGGTGATAACACTTATACTCAAATTATACAGCAGCTAGATGGCTGTAGACTTCCTGAGCACTCACAAAAATAATAATACACTATACAGGGGAGGACAGAGATGTGAACAAAATGAGGAGTAGATCTAAGTGGCAACTAATGCAGAGACTGAGCTCATTATATAGAGGGCAGGCAAAGCTTGATTCAACTTGTAAGAAGGACGCGCAAGTGAAGGCGTAGGGGACAAAGAGTTGACAGTCCTGCTCTGAACAACAAAAAGAACGACTTACTCTACTATAATTGGAGAAGGGGGGAGTGAGGTAGAACACTCAAGCCTGGTCACTATGGAAGCCACGTGGGGAATCGTGATCAAACATGCAGCATACTTTACATTAGAATTATACAAAGGATGATGAAATCATAGGCTATGTAACAATAATGATTGATAATAGATAGATAGATAGAGAGACAGATAGATAAATAGATATATGCGCGATAATACTGTAGTGCATACCAGCTATTGATAATGCAGTGCAGTTGGTTGGGTGTTGTACGTCCCAGAGTTGAAACCTAACTGCCACCGCAGGCAAAACCGCTCGTTGTGGATTTAGGTATTTTCTCTGTCTCTCGTACCCCTCTGTCTGTCCTGTATCGTAGGTGAGGGATAGACACTCGTGGATTACGGGGCATTATTGTGACATTATCGTTGGTCTGCTGATCAGAGTAACATTGCACGACGGCTAACCTCCTACAATATCCTATCTCCTAAGCTTCCTTCTGCCTTCTATCGTTCTCTCAAGCTCTCTGACTGCCATACCTGACTTCCAAGAGTATATACCATTTGATGGGGATGTGTGTAATGTCTACTACTTTCCGTCACATGGGCTAACCGGCTTTCGGTAGTTACCTCACGTGTCTGCTGCATAATGGGATTCTCAAGCATCTGGACAATGTTTGCTATACATTGTGTATGCATTCTGGCTGGATGATGTGTACGCCTTTACCTGAACACTAGGTATGCATGTTGTGCAAGTGGTACCTATTGTGGTATGATTTGTATATTAGGGGAGAAGGTGGTAATATGGACAACTTTTTGGTTTCAGGCGAAAAAACAGTTTTAAAGGCAAAAATTGCTTCAGTAACCATCAGAAGTATTGACAAATTTTATCCTTACAACACATTCAGAGTTACAATGAGAAAAATTAAATCATTCAAATGCCACAACTTTTTATTCAACCACATCCAAAAAAATGGGTCTTGGAAAATGGGGTGGTAATATGAAACTAGTGGGGTGTTAATATGAAGCAATTTTTAAAATAACAAAAAATAATATTTCTTCTTGTGAATACATAAATAATTTTACAGTGAAAAGGTATGTTTAAGAACAGAAATCACAAATGAAAATATCAGTTTCACACCCACTACACAAGACAAGAGCCCATCCCTGGCACACTACACTTTGAACCCATAGTTCTCCTGAATTGGACTTACTGAATTTTTCTGAACAAAAAGACAGTCTGCATCATCTTTTCCGGGATTTGCTTCTCCCACAATTTCTTCTAACGGGTCTGAACTTCCAGAAGACAGACTAATTTTCTCTTCTTCTAATATACTGTAGCAGTAGCCGTGTGTGTGTGTGTGTGTGTGTGTGTATTTTGGGCAGCCGAAACTACACATTGAAATCGCACCAAAATTGGCACAAAAATCGCAGAAAAATCGTTGATGTAAAAAAACTTGGTCCCATCACGATTGAAAAAAAAATTTACTATATTTAATGAGCGATCACATTCTGACCAAAAAAACGCTGCTTCCGGAGCCCAGCATAGGATCTCCGTAGAATGTTTTGCCCAGAGGTATAACTAAAATAAACTGTAGCAATAACCGTGTGTGTGCGTGTGTTGTCACAAGTTGGTGCGATCATTACATATATTCGTGACATTGAACTTGGTGGGAAACCATGAATTCTAGTGGAATCCCAGTACATATCACTCAGTCAACCGCCACATATTCACCCGATCGGAAGTATTTTCAGAACCATTTTTCACTGTTTCATAAGTGATCATCTTAGTGCGCGACATTAGCACCTCCGCTGAGTGATTTATTGTGAGTGTATATCGCTCACACTAAATTCGTTAAGCCGTTACTAAGTGCGGCCCGACACTCTCCTCTCTCTCACAATTTGAACTCAGTCAGGATTTGAGTGCCGTGGAAGCAGGTTTTTGGGCCAGAGTAGCGTGTGTGGCAGCATCTTTCCTCAGCCGACGCCCAGTTCCCGCCGCCGTCATTGTCGAGTTCCTGAATTCCCACCTAGCGTGATTTGGCGAGAGGTTCAGTGAGGCAGCGTCCTTCCTCAGCAATGACGCCCAGTTCCCGCTTAGCCCACTCTTTGACCAGTATTTCTTTTCATTTTTCCTAGGTTTAAGAGTTTAGCTGTTGAGTGAGCGAGTGAGTGTATTCTCTTTGTTATTTTGAAGGCATTTGAGACGCATGTAATGTAAATTTATTTCATTGTAATAAATAGATTTACAGTTCTTTTCTTTTGAACTTAATGTAATGTAACTCGTGTTTTATTTCTCCATTAAGCTTATTTTAGTTATAGTTCCTAGTTTGCATAAACGCTTTGCATTATTCATAACTGGTGCTTGGGCCAGTCCTTTTTATTAACTCAAATCCGTTGTGCCATCTAGGAGTTAATTGCACCAGCAATAAACTGTTTATCATTAATAGCATTAGATATTGATTGTTAGGGGTGGAGTCACTTTCTCCAGAGACTAACAGTACCAATAAACAGCACGTGTGAGTAATTAGTCTCTGCTGTGTACTGTTGAGAAAGTTTATAAATTCTCGTCCTTAGAGAATCGGCCATGTAAGCCGGCATAAAGTGATCATTGTATGATTTTCACAAGTCAATTGTTTGTCTTGTTCTCTAGTATTATTGAATATTATTCTTTAATATCGCATACTTTGAAAAACCCCGTGACATGTGTGTAATTCGGACTTGCGTTCGGACAACTTGGGGTCCATTCCCGAAGCTGCAAGTAACACGATCGATTGGTTAGCTGCAAAAAATCCAAGTGACAACGTTACACTAGAACAGCACATAAACTCGAGAGCCCTGCGCAGGAGCAAGTGCGAGGGGTCCTTTTTCTTCACTAGAATTTTCATCATCATCTCTGTCTTTTTGAAAAAGTTTCCATTTTACTTTTCACACTTTTTCATCCACCTCCTTTCTTTTCTGTAGGCCTGTTTGACTCCATGCTGGTTTCCGATGCATCTCTCTTCTGACTCTTTCTATGAGTGGGTGCTTTCTTCTTTTGTCTTGCTGCACTTGCTTTAGTGAGGTCTTTAAAGCCTCCTCGTATGGATAGCAAGTCAAGACAGATGCTTTCAGAGCTTTGCGACCTCTGTTTGACACTTTCTTCTTTGCCTGTGGAACTGGAGAAATGATGTGTAGGGAGATAAACCCTGGAGATGTGGATGGACCTGCTGTTGTTGATGGACCTGCTGTTGTTGATGGACCTGCTGTTTTTGACGGACCTGCTGCCTTCTCTTTTGTTCTTTTACTTGAGACATCCCTGCTTTCCAGTCCAGAATCATCCATAAGCCTATCATCACTGTCCTCAGATCCATTGCCATGGTTAGTAACCTGTTATTCCTCGTGTTCAGCAGCAACGAAATCTGCCTCGATGAAACCATCCCTGTCTAATGGATAGATCCCGGTACATTTAAACCACTGACCGCTAATGTCCCTGTCTGTACTTTAAGCTATACCTTTCCAAACTTCTCTGCAATGTCATAGGTGTCCATACCATTAGTTCTCAGTGGAATGGTGTTAATATGGAACAAGGTAAACGGAATGGTGGTAATATGGAACACGCTGTTCCATAATGCCACCCAACACCATTTTGAAAATGAGTTAGCAGAAATTCTAGTCTAGAATTATTTTCCAGAAAACTAACTATGCCATTTTTACAGGTGATCTTATGACTAATCAACACATTATATATCATAGTCCATATATATCAATTTATACAGGATAACAGTTTGAATCTTACCTACAAAAAAGTTTCACTGAGTGAAAAGTAAACAATATCCTCTCAGAACGCCTCACCTCGAGTGAGTGATTCCAAAACACTCTGGTGACCAGTGGGGGAACTAATAGTTATGTTTAATTCAGTTACCAATGGATGGGGGCACTTTTCAGCTGAGATAAGGTCTGTTTCATATTACCACCCTGTTTCATATTCCCACCCTCTCCCCTAGTGTCTCTAACTGTTACATATCTATAACTAACACATATGACAAATTAATGCCTGTATATCAAGACGTCAAATTACTGAAGAATTGAAATGGATTGCATGCCGGGAGTTTTGTGTGTGTGTGTGTGTGTGTGTGTGTGTGTGTGTGTGTGTGTGTGTGTGTGTGTGTGATGAGAAAGTAAAAAAAAATCTTCAGTGTTGCGAAGTGAGTTGCAGAACAAACCAGCTATCTTTATCGAATAAACTACATAACAATAGGGACGTTCTAGGGGAAAGGGATATTATGGAAATAGAAAGAAGGCTTGATTGATAATATGTAACTGAGAAGCAGAGATACTTGTCCAGTAAAATGTGATACGTTGCATTACGAACCTGAAACACTCGATAAATTTACAGGGGAACAATAAATGACTCTGGGTAGCAAAGGAGTGGTGCAGAGAATGGATAACCGACCGTAAAGTACTACCCACCTGGAGAGAAAAAATTAAGTTTGGTTTTAACCCTGAGATGAGAGACCATGACAAGAATGAAAAACACTCTCTGGTGGAAGAGAGAATAAAACGGTTCACATTTGTGTTGTTGAAAGTTAGTGAACACTTTTTTCAGTGGACGCCAAATGTTCACATCCGCATTAAATGTAAACATCTGGCGTTACCAAAAATGAAATATCCAGGAATGTGTGTGTGTGTGGGGGGGGTAAACACGATAATTTAAGACAGTGTTTATGTGTCACAACAAAGTGAAACAATGGTCGAAGGAAAAAAAGTCATAGACTGTTACTCTATATTATTATCACACTGGTTTTCATAACTCAGTGTCATAGCCGCTAATCTCTTGCAGTCTTAAATCATATATATATATATATATATATATATATATATATATATATATATATATATATATATATATATATATATATATATATATATATATATATATATATTGGTCAAATTTAAATTGTGTCAAAATTTGTATTACTTTTTCTACAAGATAATTAGTGGTACAACTTAGATCACGTTCCCACTGGCGAAACTATGTGACGAGTGTGGGTGTGTTGTGGTGGTGTGCTGACTGACGCTCTAAATCGCTGATTGCGGTCCTGTGCTGTAGAAATGTAAAGGAATCTATAGGCAGACAAATATATCCACAGATGCTTAAAAATATAGGTACTAACTGACAAACTTATAGAGAGACACAAGATATATGAGCACCTGGTGGGCTGCCCAGGACTTGCTCCTGCGGGTATGCAGGAAAATCCCCGGAAACTCCTCGAGGCATTTCTCTTAGTGTAAAACCAAAGGAAACAAATAGTGCCTCAAAAAAAAAAAAAAAAACTTTACACAATTTTAATCGATTTAGAATTTTAAAAGGGCCCATCTGTGAACCAACTGCGACCATCCGGCCAAGTTTCATCGAAATTATTTTTCTAGTTTCAGCTACGCTACACACACACACACACACACACACACACACACACACACACACACACACACATTTTGTCCCTGTTTCTAGACTAGAACTGCATTTTGTCCCTGTTTCTAGACTAGAACTTAATTCAAGCTACCGATTTACCTTCTGCAGTGTCCAGCCTCAGGTACCTAACTCATTCAGTTTTAATTAAATCTTTACTATTTAAGCTATATCCTCTCACATAACTCCTAAAGTTCACACACCACCTGCTGAACCCAGTCGTTGTGTCTGAAGAACGGACAGTTCCATTTACATCAACAATTGGTTTCCTTCCTGTATCATCTGTGACGATAAGTATAGTCCGAAAAAGTTATTAAATGATGTGGGGGAAATATGTAGTGTATCATTCATATTGTTTTCTTTAACCCGCCCCGTCCCGACCACTTTTTGACCACTGGTACCCCCCAATCCCGACCATTTTTTGACCCTTTTTTTTTTTTTTGCTAAAACTTTCGCTTTTGGTGAGAAACATCGAAAATTCATAGAGAAATCGCTCACCTGAGGTTTAAAATGCTCATTACAGGTAGGAGAGCCTCCTTACCTTACTGGGTTTTCTATCAGGCTGGCACCAAAGAAAACGAGTTCTATGGGAGGATAACTATTTCACACCACTCATAAACGGTATTTATTTATTTACTGTTACGAATTTATATGTAGTACAAGAATATATTGGTTTTCAAGCAGTAATATAGGCATTATAAGCATTGTTTCACTCACTAATACCTGACCTTTTTTTGCCACATTACCTGATCATCATTTCTAACTGTTTCTTCCTCTAATGCTATGTAAAGTTTGTCCTCCACATTGTCATTGATTGGGGAATCACTCTGGCCCTGAATTTCGTACCGTGGCATGACATGGCTATACTGGCCAGGTCACTGATAACAGGTGAATTGCTGAGAAAAGGGCATGCAGGGGGGGGGAGGAGGTCATGCTGGGTAAGGCATTGTCTCTGCCTGGCATCTTGTTGAGGAAGGTGTCCCGTGTATACGTACCAAAAATGACTCGCGAAAATTGAAAATTGTGGAAATTATGAACCTTGCAATTGCAGGACGTTGAAGTACGTCCTCGGGATTAGCTGTGACAAAACGTGAGGACGTGGAAGTACGTCCTCGGGACGGCGCGGGTTAAGAATATTAATCATATGAATATCGTGTTTCTTTTATATTTCGTGTTGTGGAAGTGCCATATTGTATATATATATATATATATATGTTACGGGGGGATGTGAAATTATGAATTAATAATGCTAGATGTTACTTGAATATATAGACAAGGAATTTACTTGTGACAATCTAGTAGCAGTAAGTTTTACTTTATGCCAGCTACTTCGTCGATTCTCTAAAGATGAGAATTTATAAACTTTATCAACAGTACACAGCAGAGACTATTTACTCACGAGTGCTGTTTGTTGTACTGTTAGCCTCTCGAGAAGTGACTCCACCCCTGACAATCAATAACTAATGCAAATAATAATAAACAGGTTCTTGCCAGTGCTTAACTCCTGGCTGGCACAACGGATTTAAGCTTGATATAAAAGAACTGGCCTAAGTACCAGTTATGAATATTGCAAAGAATTTGTGCAAACTAGGAACGGCAAGTAAAATAAGCTTAATGTGGAAAAAAAAAACACGAGTCTAATTATATTAAGCTCAAAGAAAAGAACTGTAGATTTATTGATTACAATAAAATAAAGTTACATTATATGAATCTCAAAATAAATTCAAAATGAGAATTTCACGGTCACTAGTGGACTCATGAATTTAGATAACAAGAGAATACACTCACTCGCTCATTCAAAAGCTAATTAAACTTAAGCCCAGAAAAACGAACAAAAATACTGGTGGTTGGAGGGAAGCCGAAATGAAAGTCTGGGTGCCTGTGATGAACATCAACGCTGCTACTCGCTCCAAACCTGCTTCGCCAGTCACCGTCTAGGTGGAGATGCAGGAATTTGCTGTACAACAGAGACACTGCTCTACGCTGGGGACAAAATTATCCTATTCTCGCGATGATCCCAAGCTGACTGACTTCAAACTCAGAAGGAAGGTATGAGCTGTCCGTATTCACAGGAAGTAGGCGTGGCCTAACTTCAACGGTCAACGGAAAGAAGGTGAACGATATAGGCTCACAATAAATCACTCAGTGAAAGCACTAAATTCGTGGATAAGAATGGTCACTTGTGAAACAGTGACAAATGTTCTGAAAACCATCCTGATCAAAGTGAATACGAGGACAGTGGAACTGAGTGATGCCCAGTGGGAATTCCACTAGAGTTCGTGGTTTTCTCATTAAACTACAATGTCACGAATGTATAAAAGTACGCTCGCGCAAATTCGTGACATTACGCCCCATCAAAATCAAATTTTTCTTCAGAAAAATTTTCGATATACATACATATAAATCCTAACTCAGTCACACAAGATTCACACTGTGGTGTGTGTACTATCCTGCTACAGGAGAAAATCACAGTCGCCCATGAGCGTTAAAACCTCGTATTTACGTTAATAGAAGCAAGCTTGAGGAAAAAAAAACTCTGTGACGATGGTGAAAAATCCTGTACTCAGGTCAAACTGAGCGAAAGTTCGCTACATTTACATTAACAACTAATTGTTATTTAGCGTGATGTATGTAATACACAGTGTAATTGTGACAGTTGTAGTGTGACTGTACCTATGTGTAAAATGATATAATACAAATCAATAGTAAATAGAGACAACAAGGCAGAAGGGAAGAGGCAGCAGCATGCGGCAGAGATGATCAACAGATCTGCACAACAAAATTGCTACACCCGCCAGCTTTTTTTTTTTTTTTTTCATGTGATGAAGAAGGAACGAAAGGCAATGCGCCCGCATTACTGTTCCATCCAAGAGAAAAACAAAATACAAGAGAGAGCCAAATTCAAGATCCATTCATTTCGAGATGCCTGGACACACTGCATTTGAAAGACTGGAGATCATAGAAGGCAGGAAATACTGATCGAGGGAGACAGTTCCAGAACTGACCTGTTACATAAATGAAGGACTGGGAGTAACAGTTGACTCTTACATTAGAGAGTTGGGTGAGAGTTTGCTGCTAGACGGGTGCTACGCGCCCATCATAGAAGTGGAGGAATGCATACAGACAGTTCAGAGGAACAGTGACCACTGAAGTAGCGATAGAAAAAAGGTAAAAATGCAACACTGCGGCGAAGAGACAGAGGTTGAAGGGAGTCAGTAAGAGGGGGAGAGTTAATGAGACGAAAAGCCTTTGACTCCACCCTATTGAGAAGAGCTGTATGTGGGAAGCCCCCCAATACATGAGAGTTGTACTCCACACAGGGGCGGATAAAACCCCTGTATAGAGTCAACAATTGTGCAGGGTTAAAGAAGGAACGGAGTCGGCTTAGCACACCCAATCTCTTGGAAGCAGATTTTACAAGAGATGTAATATGATCTTTCCAAGACAAGTCCCGAGCAAATGAAACCCCAAACATGTTCGACGATGATGCAGGATTAAGTTGAGTATTATTAAACATAAGTGGGTATACCTGTGGAAGATTTTGTCGGGTTGATAGGTGCAAAAATTGAATCTTTGATGCATTAAAAACAACAAGATTATTTTTACCCCAGTCAGAAATACGAGCCAAGTCAGACATTAGGTGTGCCATAGCCTCATCCCTTGCCTGTTGAAGTAACTGCTGAGATGGACGTTGTGGGAATCGAATGGAAAGGTGAAGGGTGGAGTCATCAGTGTATGAGTGGATAGGGTTAGATGTATAGCTTAGAAGGTCATTGATGAATAAAAGGAAGAGAGTTGGTGGTAGGACAGAGCCCTGAGGAACACCACTGTTAATAGATCTAGGATAAGAATGATAGCCGTCTACAACAGCGGCTATAGAACGACCAGAAAGGAAGCTAGAGATGAAGGCACAGATAGAAGGATAGAAACCGTAAGAGGGCAGTTTAGAAATGATGACCAGGAGTCTGAAAGGTAGGTGAGAAGATCGCCTGTGGAGCGACCCTGACGGAACCCATACTGACGATCAGAAAGAAAGTTGTGATAGGAAAGATGCTTTAAAATTTTTCTATTAAGAATTGACTCGAAAACTTTTGAGATACAGGATGTTAAAGCAATTGGACGATAGTTAGAGGGTTGGGAATGGTCACCCTTCTTTGGGACTGGCTGAATGAGAGCAAACTTCCAGCAAGAAGGAAAGGTACAAGTTGACAGACAAAGACAAAAGAGTTTGCCTAGGCAGGGAGTAAGCACAGAAGCACAGTTCTTGAGAACAACAGCAGGGACTCCATCAGGCCCATATGCCTTATTAGTACTGAGGCCAGCAATGGCAGAAAATACATCAGCTGAAGAAATTTTAATGTTAGCCATGAGGAAGTCAGAGGGGGGGAAAGTGAGGGAGGAACAGCACCGGAATCGTCTAAGGTGGAGTTGGAGGAGAAAGTCTGAGTGAAGAGATCTGCTTTATCAGTAGAAGAAATAGCTACAGATCCATCAGAGTAGAAAAGAGGAGGGAAGGATGATGAGGTAAAGTTGTTAGAAAGGTTTTTGGCAAGGTGCCAGAAGGAGCGGGAAGAGTTCGAGTTAAAGAGTTGAGAGCATTTTGTACGGATGAAATTATTTTTAGCAGAGTGAAGAACAGACTTAGCACGATTCCGTGCAGAAATGTATAAAAGATGTGATTCAGGGGTGGGTTGGCTCTGGTACTTTTTATAGGCTCTCTCCTTGTTGCGGACAGCATTAGAACAAGCGTGATTAAACCAAGGCTTTCGTGCATTAGTCAAAGGATATGAGAAAGGAATGTATGCTTCCATGCCCGAGAGAATAACCTCCGTAATGCGCAAGGCACACCCAGATGGCTCCCGGCCATGGAAGCAATAATCATTCCAGGGAAAATCAAAGAAGTACTGCCTGAGGGCCTCCCAATCTGTAGCTCCAAAGTGCCAGAGACAACTTTTTTTTGGAGGGTCCGCAAGCTATACCGGAGCGATAGGACAGGTTAAGATGATAAGGTTGTGATTGGAGGAGCCCAATAGAGAGAAAAGATTAACAGTGTAAGCAGAAGGATTAGTTGTAAGGAAGAGATCAAGTATGTTGGAGCTCTCTCCAAGGCGGTCAGGGATACGGGTAGGGTGCTGTACAAGCTGCTCTAGGTCATTAAGGATAAAAAAGGTGTAGGCCTGTTCACCACGTGGATCAGTGAAAGGAGAGGAGAGCCAAAGGTGGTGGTGAACATTGAAATCTCCAAGAATGGAGATTTCAGAGAAAGGAGAAATGGATAGAATGTGTTCCATCGTAGAAGTAAGAAAGTCAAAGAATTTTTGATAGTCAGTAGAATTAGGAGATAAGTAAACAGCACAGATATATTTAGTCAGAGAATGACAGGAAAGCCAAAGCCAGAGTGTAGAGAATTCAGAAGAATTGAGTTCAGGAACACGAGAGCAAGAAAAGTTGTTGCGTATATATACACAACAGCCACTTTGGCTTAGAAATGAGTATAGAGAGAGTAGGAGGACACAGAAAAGGGTTTGCTGTCAGTTGCCTCAGACAGCTGAGTCTCAGTTAGGAAAAGAAGGTGAGGTTTAGAGGAGGAGAGGTGGTGCTCAACAGAGCGAAAGTTAGAGGAAAGGCCACGAATGTTGCAGAAATGAAGAAGAGAGTCAGACAGTGGTTCCAGGCACCTTGAGTCTTCACCGGGAGAGAGGCTGAAGGTGGGGGCATTTATGATCCCCCCCCCCGGGGACTCCGAGGCTATGTTAATCGACGCCATTTTTTATGAAAATTTTGAAAAGGAAGTGTGGTGTGTACTGTGCATGTAGTTTGGTGTTGATAGTTGGAGAAACTTGTATTGGAGAGCATGCTGGTCTACTCTCTGTGTTACTGAGACACTGAAAAAGTTCAGCAAAGGAGGATGGTCGGGACCTAGTCCCGAGGGCTGATGAAACAGGAGCTCCAGCTCTCCCTGTCATCAGCTTTCCATCCACCTTGGGAGTACTGCCCTGCTCGACTGGTGCTACAGTCTGCACCTGCGAAAGCAATCAAGGTGGAGCATCAGAAGTGTCAGTGCGACAAACAATCTTTAGTAAATTACAATTTCTCTCTCTGCCTAGTAGTTAGTACCTATGTTACAAAAGGTACACTGTTATCTTCTTAATGGATACATTATTAACCAGAGAACATGGTCCCAGGACAGAATCTCAAAGGACCCTTATAGTTTACTGGTTAAACCTACATTATTATTAACCAGGAAATGTGGTCTCAGGACAGCATCTCAATGGACCCTTATAGTTTACTGGTTAAACCTACATTATTATTAACCAGGAAACGTGGTCCCAGGACAGAATCTCAAAGGACCCATATAGTTTACTGGTTAAACCTACATTATTATTAACCAGGAAATGTGGTCCCAGGACAGAATTTCAAAGGACCCTTATAGTTTACTGGTTAACCCTACATTATTATTAACCAGGAAATGTGGTCCCAGGACAGAATCTCAAAGGACCCTTGTAGTTTACTGGTTAAACCTAACTCTGCACTTATGATTAATATTGGCAAGCTGAGAATCTCTATGGAATCTCGGGCAGGTCACATTTTAACACCCAACGTGGGTGTGAACACTCATGTGATTAATGTGCATTCTCCAGGAATCCTCAGAGAGGCCCACAGCTCGAGACACCACAAGGTAATTCAAACACATTCTCGGATTGTCCTTATGGGGGTCTCGAACTTCCCTCTTAACCTACGGTACATCTGTATGTACAGGCCCTGGACATAATGTGTTATGTGGGGCCAATGGGCGAGACATCAGATCTGCACCCATATTACCACTCCCCTCTCTCTCAACTGACTCTGAGATTTTGTATGTGGATTCAAACGGCACAGGAAGGACATGTCCCTGATTGGTGGTATGTTGACACACATTGCAGGAACGCACAAAACTATCTATTTCTTGTCCCATTCCTGGCCAGAAAAAGTCAGCATGGATACGGCCCTGGGTTTTCCTTTTGACCCATGTGACCTCCCATCACTGAACAATGGCCTAATTCGAACACTGCTCAGCGATACTTCGCGGGAACGATGAACTGCAGTCGAACCTCACCCTGGAGTGTTTGTGACTCATGGTACAGCCGCCCTCGCTTACGAAGGAACCTGGCTTTACCTCCCAGTGAATACTTAATTACATTACCCTCCAGCTTCTTATGCACTGAGGCAAGTGTCAGGTCGAACTGTTGTTCTTGGACAACATCTTGGCTATGAATCAGATCTTGCGGCTTTGCAACGGTCAACGGGGTGACACGGTTTGGGGCCTTGGCCATGGCTCATGTTACTGCAACAGCCGAAGGCTGAGTAGCAACATCTATGATGCAACTATTTTTGACGTCCGGTATGTTGCCGATAATGAGGTCAAACAAAGGTTCTGGCATGACAACAGCAGCTGTCAATCTTGTGTCGAAAGGAGATCCCACCTGGATACATGCCTCAGGGAACAATCTCACTGAACCATCAATAAGTCTAACTTGGATCTGCTTACCTGTCTACTCGTCGGGCCGAACTAAACTTTGCTTGATGGAGCAACCTGAGGAACCATTATCTCTCAGAACATTTACAGAAACACCTCCTACAAACCCTGGCTGAACAAGAAAGGCAGTGTTGCTAGTGGAAGGGTCTGAGGAGGTAGCAGCCAGTTATTGATGAGACTGCGTAACGAACGATGCAGCAAATGTGGTGCTCTGAGAACTAGATGCCTGAGGGGTTGTTCTCACCATCTGAGGAGTTGGAGCATTGACCACCTGAGATGAAGAATTCACTGTTGCTGGGGGACTAATGAACTGTGGAGAAGTACCTGTATTGGTGGGGTTGGCACCACTGTGTGCTTGTTGTGGAATGAAGGCTGCATTTGTATCTTGCCTCCAATACATTAAAGTCGATTGTCCTGGATGAGGGTTACATGGTTTGTCCTTCCTCTGCTGCTGCTTGAAATACTGGTACTGCTGCTGGTTAGGGTTCTGCTTGTCGTACCGCTTCCACTCAGGTTTCTGGGTGTTTTGCCCCTGGTCCTTCTTCTGCGGTTGGTTTGGACTTTGGCCATTATTCTGAGAATGGCCTTGATGCTGGGGTTCAGTCTGAGATGGTTTCCCAGATTTGTCAGCTTTCCTCTTCCAGGTTTGTTGCTTACAAGTTTGATACCCGGACACAGTGAAAAATGCATCAGCCTTCTCCACCATTTGGCTGGCATCCCTTACCTGGCAGATCTTAAGCTGAGCCATAAGCTCAGCAGGCCACGACTTTTCTAGCTGCGTGTGCAGCATAAGGTTAATTATCCCTTCTCACATGGGAGGAGTTTCGTCTTTCTCCATCCACTCATCTAAGTAAGCAGTAAGTTGATCAAGAAACTGAACAGCAGTCTCCTTTTCTTGCAGACGCGCCCTCATAAACTGACTCCTGGCATCATCAACTGTGAGACCATATGCTTTGATGAGTGTGGCCTTCATCTCATACATGAGATCGTCTCCACGAATTCTGTGGAGAATATCGAGATGCAGGGCCCTCAAACAAGCTAAGAAACTGGAGCCGCTTAGCTGCCTCATCCAGCTGGTACAGCTGAGCCATGTCTTCGTAACGACCTATGAATGGCTCAATTCGCTCGCCTTCCTTGTATGAAGGAAGCTTGATGCGTGGGGTCACCAGAACATGTGCAGGGAGAGCGCTCGTGGAGCTTGGGTTAGCTGCACCAGATGTGTCTGAAGCCAAGGAGTCTCGCTTGAGCTTTAGCATCTCAAGGTCATGTTTCTCACGTGCCTCGCGCTCGGCACGTTCGTGTTCTCGTTCTCTCTCTCATTGTTCAAGCTTGTATTCGCGTTCTTTCTCGCGTTGTTCTCGCTCGTATTCAAGTTCTCTCACATTGTTCGCATTGTTTTTGCTCGTGTTCACGTTGTTCTCGCTCGTGTTCACGTTCTCTCTCGAGTTCCTCACGCTGAATTCGACGCTCTTCACGAGCATCATTCTCACATTGCTGCTCGTAAATAAACCGAGAGAGCACATATTCTTTTTTTTTGTTGGGGATCACTAAGCCCCATATCTTTGGCTTACTGTACATACATATTAGTAGCCATGATGCTAACTCACCTAAGGCTGAGTAGACTAAAGACTGAGTACTGACTGCTATTTTGCAGAGAAATGCCAATAATCAATAGTAAAGAATATAGGCACAGGTTGGTGGTGACCAGTTTTATCTAGTTAAACTGGTAAAGAAAGAAAAAAAAAAAATGCAACTGACTGGGAAAACTATTATGTAAAATCAATAGAAATGAATCAGTAACCAGCAGTAAGATAGTGCCTATAGACTTCAATGATAAATACCTAGGTGTGAGTGAGTGAGTATTATCTCGTTAATAACTTTAGAGCTAGGAGTTAATATCCTGGAATGAGGTCGCCAGATGTCATGGGGGGATGTGAAATTATGAATTAATAATGCTGGATGTTACTTAAAAATATAGACAAGGAATTAACTTGTGAAAATCTAGCAGTAAGTTTTACTTTATGCCAGTTTCGCCGATTCTCTAGAGACGAGAATTTATAAACTTTCTCAACAGTACGCAGCAGAGACTAATTACTCACGAGTGCTGTTTGTAGTATTGTTAGCCTCTCGAGAAAAAGACTCCACCCTTGACAATCAATAACTAATGCTAATAATAATAAACAGGTTCTTGCCGGTGCTTAACTCCTGGCTGGCACAACGGATTTAAGCTTGAGACAAAAGAACTGGCCTAAGTACCAGTTATGAATATTGTAAAGAGTTTGTGCAAACTAGGAGCGGCAACTAAAATAAGCTTAATGTGGAGAAATAAAACACGAGTCTAATTACATTAAGCTCAAAGAAAAGAACTGTAAATTTATTGATTACAATAAAATAAATTTAAGTTATATGGATCTCAAAATAAATTCAAAAGGAGAATTTCACGGTCACTAGTGGACTCATGAATTTAGATAACAAGAGAATACACTCACTCACTCATTCAAAAGCTAATTAAACTTAAGCCTAGAAAAACAAACAAAAATACTGGTCAGTGGAGGGAAGCCGAAACGAAAGTCTGGGCGCCTGTGATGAACACCAATGCTGCTATTCGCACCAAGCCTGCTTCTTCAATCACCGTCTAGGTGGAGATGCAGGAATTCGCTGTACAACAGAGACGCTGCTCTGCACTGGGCACAAAACTATCCTATTTTCGCGACGATCCCGAGCTGACTGACTTCAAACTCGGAAGGGAGGTAAGAGCTGGCCATATTCGCAGGAAGTAGGCGTGGCCTGGGAGGAAAGCAGATTGAAAGTCAGGTATAATTATTAATTGTACAGAGGAAAGGGGGGGAAAGAAGAGTATAGTAATCATCGGAGCATTTGTCTTCTTAATGCAATAGGAAAAATATATGATAGGATACGTATTGATAGAGACAGGGAAATAGAAGAATTAGTTGGAGAAGAACATGGAGGTTTTAGGAATGGAAAAGGTTGTGTAGATCATATATTCATCCTAAGTTGTTTAGTGGATAAGTTTCCAGAGAAGGGAAAGAAGCTGTATGCGGCCTTCCTGGATTTGGAGAGAGCATATGGCAGAGTGGATAGACAAGGACTGTGGAATATATTAAGAATATATGGAGTCAATAGAAAGCTGTTGACTGCCACGAAGAGTATGTATTGGGGAGCTAGGGCTGCAGTAGGTGTGGTAGGTGAATTCAGTGATTTTTCCTGTCTGAATGTTGGGATGAAATAGGGATGCGTCATGTCTCCATGGTCGTTCAATCTACAGTATATATGGATGGGCTTAGAAGTACAAGGTAGGGCAGTGGATGTTGGAGCAAATCTAATGAGAGAGGGCACCATTTGGAAACTTTCTGTTTTGTTGTCTGCAGATGATACTGTATTTTTAAGTGAAGACAAAGGGGAACTGCATGTCTTGGTGAATGAGTTTAGGAGAGTAAGAAACGGACAGTAAAGATGAATGTTGGGAAGAGTAAAGTTATGGTCTTCGAGAGAAATGAAGTCACTGAATGAACAGTCAGGCTGGATAGTAAGGGGATGGAAAATGTGAGTGGATTTAAGTTCTTGGATAGTATGATGAGTAATGATGGTAGTTTTGAGGATGAAGTGCTTGAAAGGGTACAACAGAGAAAGAAGTTGATGGTTCTTTGAAAGCAGTGGTAAGAAACAGGGAAGTAAACATGAAAGTAAGAATGTTGGTGAATGATACCAATGTGATATCCATTCTAGTGCAAGGAAGCATAGCTTGGACCTTGTCGGAAGGACACAAGTCAAGAGTGAGAGCATCAGAAAGTAAGGAGCATGTGGAATTAAATGGAGAAACAGATTGACGAATGAAAAAGTGAAGAAGCATTGTGGTGTGAATGTGGATAAGACAGAAAGCGTTAAGAGAAATATACTGAGGTGGTTTGGTCATGTAGAGAGGATAGTTTATGTGTGAGGTGGAGGGGGGGAAAGGGAGGGAGCGACCAAGGGTATTAAGAGGGATGGAGTAGAGAGGTGTATGAGAGAGGGGTGTGCGAGCTTGGGGGAGGGCTGCGAAATGGCGGGAGACAGGGCGACATGGTGGCGTTTTGTTTGTCGCCACCCCTTATGGGATTAAGGCGTCTGGCTATGGATAGATAGAACTACCAAAAATCCTGACATAATTATGATTGCAGAGTTATGGTAAACCCTCCCGGCAAGCACCTTACTGGAGAATCATTTCTAAAAAAGTATATATATATATATATATATATATATTTTTATCGCGACTGCACAAAACCGGCAGGAGTTTTAACATACATTAAAAACCACATAAATGCAGTGCGGAGAAGTAAACTGGATGTTGAAGCACTCGATTTTTTGTATGTCGAAATTTTCACAGAGTACCAATAATAAACCCATTTTTTTCGCTTTCGTTTCAGGACCACCCAAGTTAGACGAGGAACAAGACAGATTATTGCATGCCGACGTAAAAACAGCAGCAGAAAATAATGATGACATTACTTTGGGAGACTTCAATGATCCGAATACTGACTTGAAAATTTCGTGTGGAGATGGAGAAAAAGAAAAAAAAGATTGTTAGAACTGGTAGACGACGCATTTTCAAGTCAGGCAGTGAATCCACTGGCCCATGATAATAAGATACTCAACCTCGTCCTAGCAACAGACAGTGACCTAATACATTTGTATAATGTTGGTGAAAATTTTAGTAACAGCAATCATTATATTGGCCAGCTCATGCTGCCTTTATTGCAAGTCGCTTTTTCTTGCTTGGTTTCTTTCTTATGGCTTTTCTTTCTTGTTTAACTGTGACACGCACTTCTAATGCAACATTCGTGCAACAAAATAATCTTAGCCAGTGGTTAATTACGAAAAGGAAATCTATATCGTTTGCTGCACCACTGTTTTAGTGAGATCCAAGAGATCATAACAGCAATTGTTGCTTTTGTATGGTGACCCCAGTCAGAAAAGCTTTGTCAAAGAAGAAAACGTGGACTATACAGTATCCAAACATTACAAGAGCTATTCGCCCAGCACCCCAGGGAGATGGTATGTCCGTTCTCGAAACACCAGAATTCTTCTCATTTGAATCGGACGAGAAAGAGAGGAACTTCGAAACATCTAGTTCTGAACCATCAGCGTCACTTGAACCAGATTTTGCCTCATTCTGCTCCAGTCAACTGGATGATCTTGTGACGGATTTGGAACTGCCCAAGAGTAAGGCAAAGTTGCTGGACTCTAGAATGCGGCAATGGAATCTCTTAGCTGATGATGCTAGGGTTTCCACGTTCCCTGACCGTCAAAACAATACTCTCTAGTTCTTCATGGAAGGTGATCTGGTAGCCTGCAACAACATCGATGGTCTGATTTCAACACATAACACCATTCATAATCTAGCTGATGGAGACTTTTCATTGATTCACAGACGACGAGTCTTAAAGCTTTTTTGCTGTACAATGGGAATGTTTTGCCATCCATTCCCGTTAGTCATACAGTCCATATGAAGGAAACTTACGGCAACATCAAGCAACTTTTGAGGTGCATAAACTACGGCCAACATCAGTGGCAGCTTTGCTGTTACTTGAAGGTTATTGCCATTTTGCCTGGTCTGCAGAATGGATGTAGAAAGTACAGCTGTCTTCTCTATGAATAGGTTAGTTGTGCAAAACAGTCCCACTACATCAAGAGAGATTGGCCACCTCGACAGTCATTGGAGCCTCAGAGGAAAAATGTTCACCATTCACCACTTGTGAAATCCAGAAAGATTTTGTTACCACCCTTGCATATCAAGCAAGGTCTGATGAAGAACTTTGTCAAATCAATGGACAAAACTCAAGAAGCCTTCGGGAATCTCTGTGTTACATCAAGCAAAAACAAATTTTTTTGTTAGCCCTAAGATTCTTGAACGTCTTCAAAATGAGACATTTGACAATACACTGCGTGGCAGAGTAAATGGTGCTTGGCAAGCCTGAAGCTAGTTGCAACAAGATTACTGGGGCACAAGGTGGCAGAAAACTACAGGGAGTTGATGGAAAACCTCCTTACGACATACAATAAATTTGGCTTCAACATGCCACTCAAGATACATTTTTTGTACTCTCATTTAGATTTCCTTCTAGGAAACTGTTTGGCCATGTGGAGAGGATGGAGGGTGAAAGACTGGCGAAGAGAGTGTATGTGAGTGAGGTGGAGGGGGGAAGAGGGAGGGGGAGGCCGAGGATGAGATGGAGGGATGGGGTGGAGAGGTATATGAGAGAGGGGGGTGTGAGTTGGGAGCGGGGCAGTGAAATGGCGGGGGGCAGGGCGACGTGGAGGCGATTTGTTTGTGCCACCCCGAACGGGATTGAGGCATCTGGCAATAGATGGATAGATAGAAACTGTGGAGCAGAGAGTCATGAGTATGGCGGGCGATTTCACCGAGTCATTGCAGCAATGTAGCAAAGATGTAAAGGCAAATGAAGCCCATCAATGCTTAGAGACTATTGCAGGGCGCTGACCAAGGATGCTGCATTTCATGAATACAAGAGACAAGCCAATAAGTGCAGTGCAGAAGCTAAGTAATGACTGGACTATGTCCTGATACATAAGAGGTATTGTATACACACACGTCATGTCAATTATTTATTGTTAAAATAAAAACAGATGGAAAATACACTGGTTTGTAATATATTGACACTGCATTGTCCGCATTATATATATAAATGTAAATTATCAAAACCAAAATATCTTGGGAAGAGTAGTCAGTCAGCTGTTTTTATTCTCATATTTGAATTTAGCACATGAAAGTCCATTAGAAACAGTAAATTTTATCTTCGATGCAAAGAATTGTAGTTTTTAAACACCAGTGTCATTAAAAATAAATACTCATTGGCTTACCTTAACTCTTTCCACATATTTAGTACAAACTATGGAAAGACTTTGATATATATTGTCGAAACACACACACACACACACACACACACACACACACACACACACACACACACACACACACACACACACACACACACACACACACACACACACACACACACACACACACACACACACACACACACACACACACACACACACACACACACACACACACACACACACACTGAGACAATCTATTCTATTTCCGCCCTTCGCGACATTTTGAATGCGGAAAATCTTCCTTAGATTCACCCAAGCTCAGTCAACTTTGGGTTTTCATTTTGCTTCATTCTTTTCCCTCAACATTTCCTGCATCACCAGTTTCAACTAAGCATTTCCTTTTCGCTGACTGTCTGTTACTTATAAACGGTGGCATTCTTCTGTGTCGTACAATACAACGGTAATCCTTTCATATCTTTTACGTAATTTTTTTTTCAGTCATCTCTATTCCTATTGCTTGCAATTAGCCAGAGTCATCCCCACAATCTCTCTCTCTCTCTCTCTAACCTTGTAAGCTGTTTCCAACGTGGACAAAGTTTTAATTCCATTCTTATCTTCCACAACCTTTTTAACTTTCGCACTTGACTTTCATTTCCACGAGACTACGTTTTCGTTCGTGGGAAAAGAAAATTCGCAGGAACATACCAGGTTAGATATGCTTCTCCCAGGGAAAATGTGGCTCGTGCGAGAACCAGCAGCAAGAGTTCTGTCGGCTATCCTACTTCTCTCTCAGTGGACTATGAAAAACAATCTGGCTAATCATTAGCAACCGAACAAACAACACAGCCCTGCGACTCAACATAATAATCAGTTTTAAATGCTGCAGTTTAACCAAAGTGATATTAGAATCCATGGATACAAAAACAGGAGGCCTATGACTTATGTCTGATAAAACAATTTCGCAGTTTCCTCTAACTTTTATACTGTGAAGAATCTTACTTTTGTTTGTATACGCTACGTTTTTTTCGTTTTTTATGTCTCTTTATACCTCTCCATATGGCCTCATCCCTCATCAAAACCGACCATGTTGCACGTTGGTCATATTTGTTTTGCCGTACGCTTGTCGCTTGTGCCATCTTCAAAATACCCAACGTAAGCCTTTGAGATTATTGTAACTTTCCAAGTGGCGTGTCATGAGGCTGAACATTTACCAAGAATGTACCATTATATATATATATATATATATATATATATATATATATATATATATATATATATATATATATATATATATATATATATGTATAAGCCATTGCAAGTCCACTACTGAACAAAGGCCTCCCCCAATCTTTTCCATGAATTCCTTTACTGGGCCTAACTCTACCAGTTTTGCCTGCAAGTTTCTCTATCTCATTTCTCAACCTCCTGTGTGGTTTTTTTCTGCAATATCTTGGAGTCCAGTCGGTCAGCCTCTAGATCCATCGCTAATTCCTTGTTCTTGCTACATAACTTGTCCACCTCATTTTCTGTTCTTTTATAACTTCAGGAATGTCTTTGACTTAGGTCTGCTCTCTCACCCAAGTTGAGCTTTTCCTGTCTTTCAAAGATATTCCCGACACTGACCATTCCATTGCTCTATGAGAGCGAATTAGTTTGATTTCCATCGATCTGGTCAGTTTCCAGGTCTCACATCCGAATGTCATAGCTGAGATGATATGTTCGTATACTTTTCGTTTCATACATACATGCATAGATACTGCCAACTTTTCATGATGTTTCTATGTTTACTGAAATCTGCCCATCCGTTAGTAATACGTCGTTTTATTTCGATTTCTTGGTCTTTCGTTAGTTTTAGTCCAGAGTAACTGTATTCCTGAACTACTTCAAGAATTTCCTCATTATTTTGATGAAGCCCGTTGGTGTACACTATCTGAATCAAACATTAGTTTTACGTGCTACATCTTTAACCATACTTTGGGACTTTCTCTGTTTAGCTTATTAAACGGTTCTTGCAATGTCTGTTGTTTCTAGGATTATAACATGCAAACCTTAAATGGTTTAGTTCTCTTTATTTATGATTTTCTCTTTGTACTCCCATTCCAGCTTTCTGAAAATTCTTTCAAGATCCTGAAACACACCTTTATAAATCGTTTTTTTTTTTTTTTTTTTTTTTCCAAGCCCTTGTGCAACCTAAGTGTAGCAGTTTTACAGTGTTCTCATTTACTTGTTGTTCACGCAATGTAACTACAATTGGTATGTGTTCCACTGAGCTGGAAACTTTGTAATCGACAAAACCTAAGCACAGTGGTTTACTATATTCTGTTGTTTTGGCAATGAGCTAATTCATTATGTGTGGATGTTCAGTGGTTGACCATCCGTTTCGGAATCCTGCCTGTTCACGTTATTGTTTGTTTCGAAGTTTTTTTGTTTTTCAGTTTGTACGGACTTTAATTCGTTTGTAAATAACTGATAATAAGTTACAAGGTTAATGGTTACTATCTTTGGAAATGCCTTTTTTGTAAAGCAAAATAACTATTGCACAAGCCTACCCGTCATCTGAGAGTCCGGTAGACTCTAATATTTCTATTAGATGAAAGTTTGACTACTGTGTACCTATCCTGGATGACTCCCAGTACTGGCTGAGTGACATGTGAACTCAAGTTGCGACTTTAAAAACTTTTATTAATGACTTTTCCTTCTACAATCAATACTTTCTGAGATTTGGATGTTCGACATAGACAGACACACACTGATACATTTCGTACAAAAAATAATGACCATCAACCTCGTCTACCGGGCTCAATTAAACCTTGATTTGTAAATTTTCTTCCTTGTTCATGGAGTAAATAAGTGGGCTAGCAAGATCTTAACTCATACTCCTGCATCCGAAAGTAATCTGCTACTAATCCATCTTCTCCTAAGGCATTCCCTCTATTCATACATTTAGAGAAAAAATTACGTCCTCTTTCACTTAGAAGGGTTTATTGACAAAGTAACCATGAAGCAGTAATGAAAATACTCATTTCTTATTTTAGTTTCCAGCGCGTTCTTTGAGTGTACTGGTTTAAAATTACAAACTTTAGTGATACATTTCCTAAAGGCTCTTTGCATTTCTGCGTTACAGCTTCTTTACAGAAGTTGAAATTACAAACTAATTGCAGCATCAAAAGTGGATGATATCAAAGGCAACAATAATAACCATAATCGTCTCAACAATGTTCGTGTAAATGTAATTTCTGCAGTTGTCAAATATGGAACAAAGTGACTTCTATGGATTAGGTAAAAAAAAATAATAACGTAAATATACCGTATTCATGTAATGGTGGTGCCAAAAAACTCTCAATGCATGCAAAGGGTGTCGTGTAACAAAATGCTCCAGCTGCCATAACCACCAGTGTTGTCGGGACAGGGGCAGGTGCGGTTCACATGTCGTTGTCGTTACAGTTTTACGAGTGAGGGGCGAGGATGAAGGGGACAGTTAATATGAGAACGACCCATCTGTTCTCAGTGTACGACACTTGGGTACCCGCCATATAGGGTACCTGAGGGAGCCGACCCCTTTTGTGCACTGTTTCTCAGCTGCTGACTGGCCATCTAGACAAGGTGTTCTCACAGGTTTTTACCTTTGGTCTCTTAGGCTATATCTTTAGGGAGATGTGAGTAGAAGGGAAAGCATCATAACGGCAGATGACAGGGTGTCATGGAGGTCATTTGTTTGTGGCCAGCCCTGAGGGTATAAAGGCATCCAGCTTTACACAAATAAATAGGTGTTGTGTGTGTGTGTGTGTGTGTGTGTGTGTGTGTGTGTGTGTGTGTGTGTGTGTGTGTGTGTGTGTGTGTGTGTGTGTGTGTGTGTGTGTGTGTGAATAAAATATCTCAAAATATATTTACCCGATTTTAACCAAGTCTGTAGGCATGGTTGAGGGATAGCGAAGGAATTGAATTTTGTGTTAAAAAACATGTCAAAGATCAAGGACACAGCACTACGATAAAGCTGACCTAGCAAGGCCAACTTTATTTTTAATTCAACTTGACCAAACTTAGAATGAGTATGGCAAAAACAATAGGCTTTCATTTTGCAAGTAATCAGTCAAGGTAACATAGCAGTGTCAACTTTCGACCCTCGTGTGTCCGTGTGTGAAGAAAATATCCAAAACAACTCTGATTTGATTTGAACCCAACTTGGTGAATAGGTTGAGCATCACCCACAGGGTTGACCGATTTTTTTTTTCTTTATTTTTATTTTTTTTACGAACAGCAGGTCAAAAGTCAGGGGCAGGTGCCAAAAGCAACTTAAATTGTTTTTATCCAGTGAAGGTCACAGGTCAAAGTCAAAAAACAAAATCACAATTCGACCCATGTGTATGTGAACTCCTCTCTCTCTCTCTCTCTCTCTCTCTCTCTCTCTCTCTCTCTCTCTCTCACATCAGTTCAACTCACCAAAGCAATACCCTACTTTCGCTTTGCGAGCGCAAATATATTAATCTATTTTCAACATTGTCAGTGAATTAACCATCCATGACACTGGCCGCCATGCTTACATCTTTGTAATATGATGCAAATTTTTATGTTTTTGCGCAGTTTGTTTACTACTTCCATACAGTAACTATTGTTTGAGGTACAGTCAAGAACAAACGTTTCTTTACTCTCTTCGCGAGAGGGAAGTCGAAGACGAGGCTGGAGAAAGGCCAGGAGAACTGACCCTGGCCGGTACAGTAGTCGGAGAGTGCTTCATGAAGAAGAGGTTTGCACACCTCAACCCGTACACACCTCACGACAGTTTGAAAGGTTATGAAAAATTTTAACCGTATACCTATGTGTTATCCCCATTACTTTGTGGAGAAGCTATATGACTTTATCGAAAGGACAAAATATGGATATGAAAGAAACGTCGGCTACTGAATGACAAGACAGCAGAATATTAATAGGGTACTCATAATGTTATTTAGATTAGGGAAATGGGTTTTGTAGTAAGTGGGTGCACTCACTACTCAGACTTAACACTGCGTAACAAATCAAAAGCGATCCCACAACTCACAGATCCATTTACTATGCTCGGTGGGAACCACATACCAAAAACACGCCTGTTCGTCTTATGGGCTAATACCAACCTGATGTGGCCAGTAGGGTTGAATCCAAAGTGTGGCCTAGGTTTTTTGCTCACATAATGCCACTCAGGAAAGAAACAGGCCCTGGATTGTTTTTTTGTTTTTGTTTTTTTTTCACATCAATATTTTACACAGTGTTTTCCCGTCGGTTAAATAGGGTATGTCAGGCGGTATAGCGGTAGCTATAGCAAAATATTGAAACTATGGACGTGTAATTTATCACATCCGCGCTTGAACAGCGAGAAGGGAAGCTGTGTTTGTGGAGGCAAGGGGAGTTCTGTCTATTTGTCTCTCCTTATGTTAAGAATATAAGTGATACTGATTAATCCAAATTTTTACCAAAACTTGGTGAAGGGGTTGAAGGACAGCCCATGAATAAAGTTCTTTAGAACAATAATTCAAACGTCAAAATCACACGGGTAGGTCAAACTTTTGACTGAGCAAGATCAGCTTGAAAAGTTTTTATCCAAATTTGAACAATCATGAGGGGATTGGTTAATCGAAAAGCAAAAAAATAGGATATTCAATTTGGTTAATATTCACCTAAAACCTAAGGTCACACAGTATTTTTCTTTGTTTGTTTGATTGTGTGTGTGTGTGTGTGTGTGTGTGTGTGTGTGTGTGTGTGTGTGTGTGTGTGTGTGTGTGTGTGTGTTCTTACCTAATTGTTCTTATCTAATTGTATCCTTACAGGAATGAGTCAAGCTCGTACTGTCCCGTGTCTTAAACCATATTTATCGTACATATCCTTAAAATTGTGAATTGTTTTGGCACACACTATTTCATTCGGTAGTGCATTCCACTGATCAATTGCTCTATTTGGGAAACTAAATTTCCTTACGTCATTATCACCTCTCTTCTAATGCAGTTTTTTGCAGTGTTCTCTTGCTGATGCTTCCCCATGGGTTAAGTAATCATTTATGTCTATTTTCTCCTTCCCTGATATGCATTTATATAACATAATCATGTCACCTCTTTTCCTTCTCTCCTGTAGTGTTGGTAGAGTCAGTTTATTTAGTCTTTCTTCGTAGCATAGGTCCCTTAAGCTTGGTACCCATCTTGTAGTGGCCCTTTGAACTTTTTCAATTTTGTCTATGTGTTTTTTGAGATGAGGACTCCAGACTACTGACGCATACTCCAGGGTTGGTCTGATGAATGATGTTATTATCTTTCTTAGCATGTCTTCATTTATGTATGTGAATGCTATTCTCATATTTGCAAGCAGTGTATACATGTTCCGTACCTTCTCACTGATGTGGTCAGCTGGAGATAGTCTGTTATTGATAATCACATCGAGGTCCTTCTCTCTTTCTGACGTGTATAGGGTTTTATTTTCCAATGTATAATCCCAATCAGGTCTTTTTCTACATTTACCAAACTTGATTACATGACACTTGTCCACATTGAATTCCATTTGCCATGTATTACTCCATTCATGAAGTTTATTTAATTCTTCTTGTAGCTCTTTACAAGAGTCTGTGTTAGTAATTCTCCTTTGTATTATTGCATTATCTGCAAACATTTTAAAATAGCTTTCATTTCCAGTGTTATTGTCTATATCATTTATATACACTAAAAACATGATTGGTGCCAGCACTGAGCCCTATGGTACTCCACTAGTCACTTCTCTCCATGATCAGTAGTTTCCCCTTAGTACTGTTCTCATTTCTCTTCTTATGAGAAAATCTTGCATCCAACAATACAGTTTGCCTCGAATTCCTCCTTGATGGTACAGTTTCCATAAAAGTCTTTGGTGTGGTACTGTGTCAAATGCTTTCTTGAAATCTAAATAGATACTGTCCACCCATCCTTCTCTTTCCTGTAATGTGTCTGTTACTCTGTCATAGTAGCTCAACAGATTAGTAACACATGATTTTCCTTTTCTGAAACCAAATTGTCTTTCTGTTATCATATTGTGTTCTTCTAGATGATTTACCCAAGCTTTTCTTATAGGCTTTTCTAATACCTTGCTTACAACACTGGTCAGTGATACTGGTCGGTAGTTGAGAGGATTTTGTCTATTCCCTTTCTTGAATAAGGGAACAATGTTTGCTTTCTTGCAAATATCAGGTAGTTTACCTTGACTCATGGATTTCTTGAAAATTAAAAATAATGGTTTACTTAACTCCTTTGCACATTCACGTTGCACCCAACATGAAATTTGATCAGGACCATTTGCTTTTCCTTTGTCTAATTTACTTAGCTCCTCCTGTATTACTTTTTCTGATGTTTGTATATCTGGTAGTATGTGTGGGCATGCATGTTCCACATAATCCCTCTCAAAATTTTTTTCCTCTGTAAAAATTGATTGGAATTTCTTGTTTAGTGCTTCACTAATATCCTTCTCTTGTGAATAGGTGATTCCCTCGTCCGTAATGGATTGTATTTTATCTTTTACTTTGGTTTTGCTTCTGATGTAGCTCTAAAATAGCTTCGGTTGATCACTAATTTTATTTATGATATCCTCCTCAAACTATTTTTTGGGCTTCCCTCCTTATTCTTGTATAATCGTTACTTGCCTGTTTGTAATTATTATATGCCCTTTCACTATTGTGTCTTCTGTATCTATTCCACAACAAATCTCTTTTTTCTTTTGATTTTTTACGTTCTGTATTGAACCATTTCTTTGTTTTCTTTTCTGCTTCTTTGTGCTTTGGGATGTACTTCTGGACTCCTACTTCATAAAGTTCACAGAATTTTATATATATAGCATTTATATCTTGTCCTCTAAGCTCCTTTCCCCAATCAATTTCTTAGAAGTACTTCTTTAGGTCATGATAGTTTCCCTTTTTATAGTTTAGGCTCTTTTTGTAACTTTCATTGCTGTTAACTATGTCATATGCTATCCTGAAGTTGCAATTTAGTACTGGATGGTCGCTTTTGCCGAATGGAGGGTGGTATATTAAATTGCCAATATCATTTTCTTGCCTAGTAAATATGAGATCTAGCATTGAGGGTACATCGAGTCCTCTTTTTCTGGTGGTTTCCCTCACATGTTGCGTTAGGAAAAACTCTTGCACGAGATCCAGGAGCTTTTGGTCCCAACAGCTTTCTTGGCTTATTATATCTAGAGTATTCCAATTTATATTTGTGTTAAAATCTCCAGTTAGTATAATTCTTTCCGATTTCTCTTCCATTTTATGTAGTAATGATCTTAAACTCTGAATTGTATTATCTCCCAGGTCCTCATACTCGTCTCTTTCCCATGTGTTTGACTTGGGTGACATGTAAAAATTGGCTACAATTACTTTCTCTTCAGATGTATTCATCTCGACTGCAATCAGTTCTACTTGTGAGGGTATATCTGGTTCTATTTCTTTGACTTTTAGGTTTTTCTTATTTAATATTATAATTCCTCCTCCTTTTCTTAAGTTCCTATCTCTTCTCCATATATTATATTCCTCTAAGTTTAGGATGTCATTTGATAGCCTTGGTGTTAATTTTGTTTCAGTTAGGCATATTATGTGGTTCATTTTCTCTGACATAATCATTCATCTCTAATAATTTAGATACCATTCTATTCACATTTGAGTACATCAACTTAATCATCTTGTTTATATACTTGTCATGACTTGGTTCTACTACCTTCCTCCTTTTTATTTCCTCCTGTACCACTTTCGTACCTGCAATCCTATTACTTTGTAAAAAAAATGTATTCTTCTCCTCCTCTGATCTTCCTTCATTTTTTGTTTTTGCTTCCTCCCTCTTCTCTTTCAGTAATTCCAATTCATCTTGTGTTAGGCATCTTTTTATCCATACATGTTTGAACTCCTCTTTTTCCATAAGATTCTTTGCATTTTTTAGTATCTCCTCCACGGTGTTTACACTGTGGAAGGTTACCTTTAAGGGTCTTGACTTGCTTCTCTCTTATTTCCCTAACCTTTTGTGTTCCTCTATGTCTTTACTACAGATTTCCTCTGATTTTCCTTTCAATATGCTCAGTACATTTGCCATCTCCTTTTTGTCTCTTGAGATCTTGTTTTTTACTTCTTCCTCTTCTATACCAGTGATTACTATTGATTTGTTGATATCTACTGAATCTCTGACTGACTTAGGATTGTTTTGTATTATTTTTTTCACTTCCTTTTTAATGCTTTCTTCCTCCACCCTTGTTTCTAAGTCTTTCTTTACTTTCACCATTTCAGCATAAGTGGTTTCCACATCATTTTTGTAGCTTTACACAGCTTCATTCACTTGTGTTATTTTCTCCTCAATATCACTGCTCTGGTCTATCAGACTGCTTACATGCCTAATTGTCTCTGTATCATTTTTGAACTCTTCCATAATACTCTTGGGGTTGACTACTGTACTTGCCATTTCACTAATTTTTCTCCTAAGTGAGCCCAGTTTTACTGTTAGCTCATCAATGGTTATGTCTTTCTTGTTGACTTCCTTTCCTAATTTTACTATTTCTTCCTTTTGCAAGTGCATCTGTTTCTTAATTTCATCAATCTCATTTTGAAAAGCCGTCTCTAGCGTGTATACTCGTTCCACCAGTTTACTGTGAGTCTCCATTTCAACCAGTTCTTGGTAGAAATCATCGTCCTGCTTTCTACCTTTATCCCTTTTCTTTTCCAAATTTGCTTTACTAAAGTATGTGGTCATTTTGCAGTACTAAAAGCACATATGGTACCCACATTCCCTGGGGCAGTTGTAGACTAAACAAACGATCAGCTGATTGTGCGCATTCTTACTCTAATTTGGTTTCTTTTCTGTTTGAACAAGTCTTGCTTAAAACTTATTTTTTTTTTTTAAATTAGAACACCATTTAGTCTAACCTGGTACAGAGCTTGACTCATATAAAGATACTAATTTAGGTAATGCCACTGGCCAGGTTGGCCGCTTATGGAGTGATGGCGGCGAGCGTCTGGTCTTCTCGGTGCGTTGTGTGTGTGTGTGTGTGTGTGTGTGTGTGTGTTTTAACAAATCAGAAACTTTGGATCCAATTTTATCCAGTCTTGATGGAAGACTTGAGGATCAACCAATGAGTATTCCTATTGTTTTTATTAGAAGAATACATCAAAGGTCAAGGCCACAGGCAAAGGTCAACTAAAAGGTGTTTATCCGATTTATACCAATGTTTGAGAAGGGACTGAGGTTATGGTAAGAATAGCAAGGCTCTATTTTTGAGAACAATGAGTCCCAGATCAAGACCACAGTGAAAGGTCAGAGGCCAAGGTTATAAGGCAGGGACAAGTCACAGAGATCTGGTCTAATCTGAGCTAAATTTGGAGGAAAGGTTATATATCAGGCAAGAACAAAGGTATTCACTTTTGAGAACGATAAGTCAAAAGCCAAAGTCACAGGACAAGGACAAATTTGACACGTTTTTCAAAGTAAAAACAATATAACCACAACAGTTTTATTATGGTATAGACTAAACGGTGGATAAAGAAAGAAGTAAAGGCAGAAAGGAAAGAAAGGAACAAAGACATAAACAGTAGAGGACAGAGATAGAAAAAGAGACAGGAACACAAACAGAAAGATGCATAGGAGAAAACAGACAAACACATGCAGACATAAAACCAAGCAGAAATGCTGACAGACAGAATCACAGACAGACATACTGGCAGACAGATTCACAGACAGACAAATCTATACAGACGGGCAGATACACAGGCTGACAGAAATACAGACGGACTGAAGCATGAAAAGAAATAGATACAAAAGAGACAGAAAAACAGTAAAAAAACTTATATACACAGAAAAACTAAGAAACAGACAAAAGACAAGCAAGAAAGGCCGACAAAAAGACAGATAAACAAAAGCACAATGAGAGAACAGTTAGGTAGAAAGAAGGACATGACAGCAAGATAGAATGAGTAACTCTCTTCAGGTAACCTTGGGTCTCTCAGACCCCAGGTTACTTTTCTGTTTCGCGTACTGTATATCACCGTAAGGTTTTGGGATCTGGTTTTCTCTGTTTTTCTGACTAGTAGAGTAGTTTAGGGATATGATGGGGTCTCTTCGGGATCTGGTTCTATTTTCCTGCTAAAGGGGTTTTGGGGTCACAGAGCCGCATGTTACCTAAGTTGTGTAGTTTTTTGGTCATATTAATCTACATTGCATAAAGTTATTTATAATCACGTGTTTCTCTCTCTTTTTTTTTTTTACTTTGATATTGGCCATTGGCCTACAGCAGGCTATGATAAAAATCTGGTGGAATTTTTTTTTTTTTTTATGGTAGCCACTAATTTCAGTGGATATAAAATTATTCAGTATTATTCTTTTTAACTTCCTTATAATTTTTCTTCACTTATTCTTTCATACATTTTCCACTAAATTGAAGAGAAAGGGCTACAGAACTTGTGTACAAGTGTTTGTTTCAATAAAGACATTGTAAATATATTTGGTGATTTTTTTTTTTTTAACTATTGGGGTCAGCCAGACCCCAGATTACCTGGGGTAGGGTAAAATTTTCGGTTTACTTGAGGAGGGTTAATAGGCAGAAATACAGAAACAAAGAAACAAACAGGCAGAGAGACACACAGACAGACAGGCAGACAGACAGACAGACAGACAAACAGAGAGAGGAATTTACAGAAAGACAAAGAGGATGACAAACAGAAAGTCAGAAAAACGTAAAAAAACACGATGGCGAAGAGAAATACAAAATGAAAGAAACAAAGAACGAAAGAAATAAAGGAATAAATAAATGAAGAAAGAAAGGGAGAAATGATAATAAAATAATAATAATAATAATGATAATAATAATAATAATAATAATAAATGGATATGCTTCAAATTCTCTCTCTCATATCCGTTCCTAACGGAGTGAGATGTGTTCCGGTTCAGGCGTGTGATCCTTTAAGCATTCCCAGATTACTGACCCACCCAGTGTTTGTTCGCCTGACCTTTCTCCAGCCCAGGGACGTCC
>NC_137044.1:35083105-35230605 GCF_032717465.1 Coenobita brevimanus
GTGATTGGAAAGTTCTAGAAGCCTGTGTGTGAGTATGTGTGTGTATGGTCACTAGGCGCTGTCGTGTGCCTATAAAGCATTCCTTGAGTTCAGAGTGTGTAAGCATGTTTAGCATTGCTCGATTCTTGCAGACACAGTACCTTCTCATCATCCGACTTCCTGCTTCTATCTGTCTCTCTATCTATCTATTTATCTATCTATCTATTATGATTTGTAATTATAATATGGAGTCCTAACATATGCTCGGTCACGCGAAAATGGCGTACAATCGACAGTTAATAGTCATAACATATTAATACATATTATATACACAATATAATGAACTTATAAGCTAATTAAGTGAAATACATAATATTGTAAAAGTAACATAATTGTATGAATATTGTATACATATACTATTCATAGTAAATAGCAATTATCCAGTAATATTACATTTTAAACAAGTTGTATACATTTTTTGAGATGTGTATGTATAACAGACATACGCATATAATTGTGCAATGGTAATACTGCTAGGTTATACATTACATATTGAGTTATCACTTTAGTAATGTCTAATATTTCACCTAACTTGTATGATGATACTGGTAATACAGAATTGTGCTATAGTTGTATGACTTATAATATTGTACTAACATTGTGGTAATACATAATTGTAACATTTTATGAATTGTTACAAAATATTGTGGTAATGCATAATTGTGTTGGCCTTATAACTGTAGTTACATTTTGTTAATGCAACTGTTACATAAGTGTCTTGGCCTTATAATTGTAGTTAAAGTTACATAAAAGTTACATCTTGTTAATGCAACTGTTAATTGGCAAAGTGTAACATAATGCAATCGTTTGTCGTTACATAATTGTTACATATTGTTTGTAGTTACATAATTGTAGTTAAAGTTACATAAAAGTTACATCTTGTTAATGCAACTGTTACATAAATGGTACATATTGTTTGTAGTTACATAATTGTAGCAAGTGTAACATAATGCAATCGTTTGTCGTTACATAATTGTTACATATCGTTTGTAGTTACATAATTATAGTTAAAGTTACATAAAAGTTACATCTTGTTAATGCAACTGTTACATAAATGGTACATATTGTTTGTAGTTACATAATTGTAGCAAGTGTAACATAATGCAATCGTTTGTCGTTACATAATTGTTACATATCGTTTGTAGTTACATAATTGTAATAAGTGTAACATAATGCAATCGTTTGTCGTTACATAATTGTAATAATTGCAGTCCTGACATATGAATCCGGTCATTCTGCGGTCGATGATAGTAATGATGTGACATGCCACTGGCTCGTGGAGACAACAATCTGCTTTTTGTTTCACTTATAGAAGGAGTTTATGTGATGATGTGCCATGCCACTTGCTCGTGGAGACAACAGTTTTTTTGTTTCACTTATAGAAGGAATTTATGTGGTATTTTGACATATGCAGTAACACTTACACTTATTTTCATTTGTTTGTTATGTGGTCTTACTCTATTTCTCTCGTTTTTCTTTCTTACTTTTTTTTTTTTTTGTATGTTTTGATTTTCTATAGTTTGTTTTTCTTCGCTTGTGTACGCTTTTTCTATGTTGTTCATGGTTGCATAATTACTGGCTAATTTCCTTGGGATACTTTTTTAAAGTTTAGTTTATATTGCACAGATATTATTGAAAATGATATTATATAGTCCCATATTTTGTTATTTTATATACAAAAATATATATACACTATATACAGTATTAACTATATACACTGACTTGTTCACTTGTACCTATCGTGGGTAATATGTGTGTCAGCACTGTGTGGAAATCATTGTCTTCACGATTGTGTTGAAGATGTTCACTCTTGCTAACTTCATTTGTGTTGGCCATTTTTTTTCTCTAGTTTACCTTGTAACTTAATTTATATGTTTCCACTAGGTAGCTTTAATTAATAAATGTTTAATACAGTTCTTTTAATCGCTCACTGAATAACTGTGATGGTATATTTTCTTTATCACTTTGTAGATATAATAATGTATAGCTGTATGTATGCAACACGTATTTTATGTAGGTATAAATGGTAACACTCGTTGGTAGTAAATAAATGCTATAATAAATGAATGAATATATACAGTGTAGAATATTTATTGTTGGTGATTATTTAGTGTTTGAGTTATGCAGATAACTGAAGTAAGTATGTGTATTTAAGCTGTAACTATACAGCACGTTTTATATGTTTGTGCAGAAGCTTATTGTCTATCACTGTGTATTGTATAAATGAAGTAACTATGTAACTCACTAATTTTTACCGTGGTGGGAATGGTGTTAGTGATGGTGCAGGTGGTGAGTTACCTGACGTGGCGTCTTTTCAGCAAGCACGCATGATGACGTCGACTTCCCACACTGGTAGCTGTGGTGAGTGAATGAGTAGCGGTGAGTAACTTGAGTGAAGACGAGTGAGTAGGATGAGTTATGAGTCGTGTCTCACTCTTGGTTTGTTTGTTCCGTTTTTCTTCTTCGAGGTATTCGTGGTCCTTTTTTCTTGTGATTTACTCGTTGTAGGATGAAGACTGCCGCTACTTGTAGGTGCGTGTAGAAGATTATACAGACGACTCGTAGAGTTGTTACTTGTAGTTGATTGTAGATGGTTGTAGTTTGTTGGTTCATTGTAGAAATTTCAAGATTGTTTGTATCAGTACTTTGTTAAACTACTTGCAAGACGTCATGTGATCACTTCTATATCAGCGTGATGATCGTGGAGACGGAGGGGGCTGGTTGGAGAGAATACTGTCAGGAGCTGGTTGTAAGTTGTTGGTTGTGAGAGGTATTTTTTTTTTTTTCAATCTTGATATTTTGTAGGAATTCACTGTTGATTCGTAGACGAGGTTCGTATACGTTCGCTGCTACCAAATGTCATAAAAAGGACTTTGCATTTACTTGTAGAGAAGTTATATATATTAAGAATTGTGGACGAGAGGTTGTTATACTTGAGTAGCTTTGTAAGTAGATAATCTTCTTTCCCATTTGTCATGTAGTGACAGGAGAAGTAAAGAATAGTATGGGACTATTTTTATTTGTCTTGGAAATATTAACAAGTCTCTCACTCACGAGTGAGTATGAGCAGAGTCCCTGTCTCCCTGTCTCGCTCTCTCTCTCTCTCTCTCAAGTTGCTAAACCCTTCTCCCTGCAACCTGTCTGTTCTATGGTTAGCTTCCTTCTGAGCTGTCTTTCCTAAATTCTGGTGAAACAGAAGTCGTATCACGTGTGTTCCCTGTGATTGGAAAGTTCTAGAAGCCTGTGTGTGAGTATGTGTGTATGTGTGTGTATGGTCACTAGGCGCTGTCGTATGCCTATAAAGCATTCCTTGAGTTAAGAGTGTGTAAGCATGTTTAGCATTGCTCGATTCTTGCAGACACAGTACCTTCTCATCATCCGATTTCCTGCTTCTATCTGTCTCTCTATCTATTTATCTATCTATCTATTATGATTTGTAATTATAATATGGAGTCCTAACACATATTAAAGCAATGATCTCTTTAATGATAAATATGTGCCTTTTAACTACTAGAATAAACCTAAACGACATTGATAACAAAACTAAAGTCGCAACTGGACGCATGCGGACAAAAGTCAGTGACTGATTTCTTTAAATTCATTTAATGATGTTTCATTTCGTTCAGACTGCACGCGGTTTTCTTATACCAGCATAGTTCAACTATTGTTTTCTAATGGGGTTTGCTTTTATCTTACTTTCCTTTTTTCTTATTTTATTTTACCATTAACAAAAATTCGCTTCATTGCACACTGATGTCATCCGGTACTTACCCGGCTCCTCTCAGTCGAGGAGGGGACAGAGATATGCTTGAGGATAGGGTGCATGGTGGCCAGGGATAGGTTGTCCGTCTGTCTCTTATGATACTTATGAAGATCTTCAGGAAAATCAAACACAAAACTTATTAACATAAGAAATATTTTTACTGAATCTGACTATGAATACATACAGATGCATATTTGTAAAGCTACTGTTACCTATGGAGGTAACGAAAATGTGTATGTGCTCTTTCTCTCTCTCTCTCTCTCTCTCTATTCTGACAATAGCATGTATTGGCCCCAATGAGGTGTGTGTGTGTGTGTGTGTGTGTGTGTGTGTGTGTGCTTACACAAATCATAATTATTAGAAGCTTAACTAAGCGTATCTAGGGTAAGGTTGTATATTAGTAAATGAGGTAATGAAGGGCATGGTGTAGACTGTAGACTATGACACTGTGTAACAGTGGTGGGAAAAACATTCGATCCTTCACAGGACCTCGGGACCACCTTGCTATGAACGTCTGAATTCCCGCCACAGTAGCTAACTGTGTACGTATGCGTCCAGTTGCGACTTTACTTAGTTTTGTTATAAATGTCGTTCAGGGTTTATCTCTAATAATTTAAAAGGCACATATTTATCATTAAAGATATCATTGCTTTAATTTGTATCTGTATAATCCGGTAACTTAAAAATAAATGAGGGCCTTGGTTGGAATACAAAGTCAATTTGATGCACGCTCAGACACAACGGATATAGCCCAATCAGAGCAAGAAAACACCATGCAATGTTACCAAACCCGCCTGTCCTCAGCTAGCAAAATCAGTCCGTCAGACTCTGTGAAACCGACTACAGTATAGTCCTGGTAGTCCCATACAGAAATTTAACCAGTGGGAGGAACAATAATTCGAGTAATAGAACTTTTTGCTTGCGATAAAGAAGGTTGTGAGCTGGTGTACTGAAAGGGATATAGGGCCCATGGTCAATAACGAATGGGAAGACTTTCATATTAACAAGAGAAGTGTGAATGAAAGTTGATTATGTACTTATCATTGCATTCTAAAAACACACCTGTTATATTTGGTTATGCGTTCAGTTGTCTCCATCTTGTTCTTATCGCCATCTCTAGTGAATATGCATCCCAGATACTTAACAAACTCTGCTTCCTTAACCGTTCATTTTCTATTTCAGTCTCATCAACATCATCATCTTGTGTTGTCATTGTAAGTATTTCTGTTTTTCCCACATTAATATTAAGCCCTGCTTCTTCAAAACAGTCCCTCCAACACACCAGTGGTCTTGCCAGCTGGAGTATACTGTTGCTTCAACAGGCTATGTCATCCGCATAGACCAATATATCTCCTTGCTCGTGACCTTCAAACCTTTATACGTCCTAACGACCACATCCATATATCTATAAAAAGCAATGGAGAGAGTACACTTCCTTGCTTCATACCAGTTGTTACTTCAAAACACTCATCTTTTTCATATCCTGTCCTAACCACGCACAGGCATGGGTCATACGTAATTTTACTGCTTGTTTTAATCTTCTAGTGATGCCGTACTCTTCTTCAAGGCACATCCAGAGCTTCTTTCTGGGAACTGAATCAAAAGCCTTTGACAGATCTATAAATGCTACATATAAGTCTTTGTTGAATTCCCAGCATTATTCCACAACTATTCTTAGTATTAACCCTCTCACACTCTTTCGACTCTGAGTGGCATTCTCTCGCCAGCCCAGATCTCACGCTCCTCACACTCCTCACTCAGGGATTCGTGCTGTATCAGAAACTGATTTCAATCATTTCATTCCCTCGTCCTTATTTATAACTGTATTGATATGAAACTGTTTTATGTTATAATTTAATGAATGATCCTCCTAATGAACGAATAAAAAATCTAAAAAAGAAAGGAATTACCATATTGTATCATTCACGTATTTATTCAATGCTCATTTACTCACAGACATGTGAACATTTCGGCAATGATTATAGGATATTGCAGAGCATTTATCTGCGATCCATTTCGTAAAAAATGACACTTCTAGCTATACTACAAATTTTTTTTTTATGGCATATCAAAAGTCGTTCATCACGCCTGGCCGCTCTGAGTGAACTATTTCCTATCATTTCATTCTCGCTCTCCAAGAGCGCATGCTCACCACATCCCTCACTCAGTGATTCGTGTGCAGCATCGAAAAATGATTACAGTCATTTCATTTCCCTGTCCTAATTTTTAACTGTATTGTTATGAAACTGTTACATGTAACATGAATGATCTTCCTAATGAATGAAAAAATATAAAGGGTATAAAACACCATACACCATATTATCGTTCAGTATTCATTTACTTACTGACATATACTCAAATACAGTACTCACACACTGTGTAGGAGGGGGATCCTGAGTGGCTAATCCTCCCAGTACCGATGTGTACGATGGTAAACAATCTATGCATGTTGCACACAGTGGAATGTCACAAGTTACACACTTGTACTTTGTGTCTTTGCGTTTTCCCCTCTTTCCACAGCATAGCCTAGGACACAACAAATTGTTGTGAAAAAAATGCAGTAAAATATATGAGTGGACTCAACCTACAATACATCGAAAGAGTGTGAGCGGTTGATTTCACTTGGATGAATACTGAGTCAAAAGAGTGTGAGTGGTTGGCTTTCACTTGGACGAATCCTGCGTCGAAAGAGTGTGAGCAGTTGGATTCTTCACCAGGCCTCCGTGTATGAAATGGTTAAAATAGGATCCGAGATACTTCTGTCTTTTCTATTTCCAAACTGCTCTTTGCCAAACTAGTTCTCTATTATTAACCTTGCTCTCTTCTCAATAATTCTTCCATAAAGGTTAGCCATATGATTAAGGAGTAAAATACCCCTCAAAGTACTGCACTGACTTGAATATACCTTTCCTTTATATATTGGTAATATGATTGTCTTACCCCATCATCCGGAATTTTTCCATTTATTCCAGGCTTCGTTGATGACAGTGAAATACCAACATCTAACGACAGCACGACATCCCCAGGAGGCAACAACGGAGGGTTGGACAGAGCAAGCCAGATGTCCGTGCTATATGGGCACAAGTCCCTAGGGGCCGCGAGTGTCTACACCCCGGAACAAGCCCGGCACGAACACCTCAGCCCAGGTGCATTACCCTCTCGCCAGCCCGGCCTGCGTCAGGATTGGGGTAGAGCTGAACCTACCACCCTGAGCAATGCACCAGAGACGGCCTCTAGCCGCTCACCCTCGGAGACGGTCTCTAGCTGCTCCACCTACAAGATGGCCTCTAGCCGCTCACAGCCTGAGATAGCCTCCAGCTGCTCCACGTACGAGACGGCCTCTAGCTGCTCCACCTGGACTGCCTATCCCCCCCTGTGGGACCTGTGATGGCCTCCAGCCACACACGGGGAAAGAAGGGCACGTCCCCTATCCTCCTGCATTAGTCTTGGAGGGCACGACTCCAGTGACAGCCTCCAGCCGTGCCTGTAGACGGGAGATGCCTCTAGCCGCTCTTCGCCTGCACGTCGCCCTTAATGCGGGGCTTCAGTGACGGCCTCCAACTGTGCCCCGTCTGTGGCCCCATCAGGAAATCGGGCCCTGGCGACAGCCAACAGGGTAGGGATGGCCCCTAGCCACCCTCTTCCTGTTGTCCAAGGGACCTTGTCAATGGTCTCCAACCATGCTAAGGAGGGATGCTACCAAAGCCCCTCGCTCCCTGTGACTTCGCAATGTGAGGGCGACCTCCGCCCTTCCCCATCCATGTGCAGTGGAGCTGGGTGTCCCCATCCCCGCCTGGATCAAGGCAGTCCCCAGACGGAGGGTTTCCAGCTAGTGGACTGGTGGTGAGGCCCTGTATTGTCCCCGGGGCTGTCCTTCATACAACTAGCACCTGGAGAAGACCTACCCCTGATGGACCTCTGCCCGGGATGCCGCCGCAGCCTCACTCTGATGGCGAGACGCCAGGAAGGGGACTGCAGCCACTGGGACCCCCACAGCGCCCCCAGCACCCCAGGGCGAGGCCTCCCCAGCCCCTGACCCAAGTGACATTGCTCTCCCACCAGGCACATACGGAAATGCCTGGAGAGGCTGTTTGGCCCGTATCTCAGAGGCCAGACTCAACCCCCAGCCCCCAGCATGAGAGGCCCTTCACCACTCCCCACTCGCAGTCCGCAGAAGAAGACAATGCCCACCCTTGCCCACAAATAGTGACCCAGTGTGTGTGTGATGAAGTGAACTAAAGTGAAGGACAGTGCCGAGAGAAAAACGGACATCCAGTGCAAAAGCGGCTAACCATAACCAACACCCCTCCCCCCTCTCTTGTGACTGTGCCAAGCTATAGTGATCCTTAACTCCCCCGCTCCCCCTGTAATCTCATCCACCTTTAGTGAACTCCTGGCACGAGTGTAGAATGGTGATGCAGTAAGACCCCTCAGGACAAAAAGCTACTAAAGTGATAGACTGTGTACTGTGAAATAACTAGATCTGAACTCTCATTCCTAATAATGCAGCACGAGCCTAAAGACAGTGAACGGTGCCACACTCACTCTCCCTGATATACCGATTGTGTCCATCCCGCATCCTGCGAGATACGCTCAACCAGATTCAGCAACCCAAGAATTGATGTGACAAATATTGTGAGATTGTCTTCCTGTTACTGTATTGAAGAATTTGTGAATATACTTGTAGGTTGTTGCCTAGAGTTTTTATGCCCTGTTCCTCTTAGGTTTGTGGTCTAGCCCCAGTCTAGAAAAGAATCCAACTGCAGGCCAGGCGTTTCTAGGACGGGAAGCCGCCCTAAAAACACCTAGCATAACACTTAGTACAGTCTCTTTTAATCTATTGCTCCCATTCATATTTAGCTCTGTAGGTACTCCATCACAACTTGGTAATTTATCAGTTTTCATCCTGCTCGTTGTTTCTTCTACCTTCGCTCCTGTTATTAAACCATCATTTTGTGCTTCCTCTCCTTCGCCCACCTCTACTACATGGTCAGTCAAATCTTCAACCTCTCTATTTAATAGATTTGTAAAGTATTTCTTCCACTTTACATTTACTTCATCTTCCTTTACAGTTACATTTTTCTCCCCGCGTTTCACATTATACACCATCGTTTTATCCTTACCGTAAGATTTCGCCAGTCCCCCCAATTTTCTTCTTGTTTCCTCTCAAAGCCGCTTCCAAAGCCTCTCCTAATTCTCTCCATACATTGTTTCTTGCTCTTCTCTTTACATTCTTAGCCTCATTTCTTGCTGCTGAATACTCCATTCTTGTTTCTGGACTTTATCCTCCAGCCATTTTCTCAGTTTCTTCACTTTCTGTTCGACTGCCATCTTTACCTCTTCTCACCACCATGGAGTGTCGTTATCTTCTTCCACCCACCATCTTCACACTTAATTCCTCCTCTGCAACACTTCTCATGATGCTTTCCAGAACTTCCCAATGCTCGACCTCCTCACTTCTAGACTCAAGTTTTTCATCTATTCTGTTTGTGTATATTTCTCTTATTTCATTATCTTTCAGTGGTGCAACATTCGTAACTTTCCTCTTCTGCTTATGTCTCACTTTATTTTTCTTGAGTAGTAGATCACTGACCAGAAGTCTATGGTCAGAACTCATTGAGTCTCCTGGTAGTACTTTAACATTATTAACCTTTTGTTCATTATTACGATGTAATTCATGACCCATTTTTTATAACATTGGTCGATTATTTGATTCTATGTTTATCTCGTAAACTGATGTTCTCAATGTTTGAAGGAACCGTTCATAATTTTCATACTATTCCTTACACAAAAAACAACAAAATTTTCACCTTCTCTATTCTTAGATTCTTAGCCAAAAGGGTCAGTGACATTTTCTATTCCTCTGTTCCTTCCCACTCTAGCATTAAAATCACCCATCAGTATTGTTACGTCCCTGTCCCCACACTGCCACAGGCTCCAACAGCAGTAGTACAGTAAAGGAAGGACGTTGCCCATCGTGTTGTTCTTCTTATGGTCAGCCTTTAGGTGTGCAGTACACAAGATCAGCTGAGGCGAACATAAACACTAGCTCCTTAATTCACTGTCGTTATTATCCAAATAATTCCACTTAATGCTTTTCAACTTCACTGTTCTCACAAGCACTGGAGCTATACACACTTTACAGATTGCAGTTACACTTAATGTTTAACAACACTTCGCAGTTAGTACACTTAATGCTTGTTAACACTTCACTTATTACACAAGTACTGAAAATAATCTGCGCTGACAGTAGTTACACTTAATACACTTCACTATCTTCTCAAGTTTCAGTGATATACAAACTTCAATAACCCATCACTGTTTGCCACTGTTTTCACAAGTACCAAAATATACAACCTTCACTGACACTGACACTTCACTTAAACTGACTTGACACCCGACTAAGAACTCCAAACTGACTTGACACCTCACTAAACTCGTAATAATCACTACCCCATCTTATATAAGCTTGCATTACTCTTGAAACTTCTACATCTCCAACATTCTAGGACATACCGTCTTCCATCAGCCTCTAGCAACAACAGTTACCAACTACGGACGTCAAAACATGCTAGAGTTCTCACATTACATAACACTCTAAATCATTAACCATACGAACTTAAACTACATAATTTAACAAGCAATTACTTAAATAAAACATCATAAAGAAAGAGCATAAAAATAAATGAATGTTTAACTTACGAAATAACTACGCTCACAAACACCAGCCAAACTGGCAACTCTGACGACTCGTACCGAAACCTACGGTACCAGAAACGTCTCGAAGGCACAAGACCACCTAACTGACAAATCCCCCTTCATAACAGTATTGTTCTCATTTGGTCTCAAGTGACAGTTATCTTCCAGCATTTCCATGTACTCACAGTTTTCTTATTCATAGTGACCCTTTTCTGGAGCACACACCTGGTATAAAACATATTTCTTATTCTTAATGTTTAGAACACAGTTCATAAACCTTTCGTTTATGAGCTTCACTACTTGTGTACACGGCGAAAGTGGTGGTCCTACTGACATTGTTACACCATGAATTCTACCATGTTCCAAACCACGGTACCTCAATACAAATCCACTTCCCAGGTCTTTTCCCTTCTCTTTTTCCTTGATGGCTTGTTTCTGCTAAACTAATTAAATCTATTTTTTCTTTGCCTCATGATATCAGTTATCTTATTTTCTTTGTCTTTATAAGTACATTGTTCAGTGTCGCGATCCTGATTTTCATTTCATTCCTTGAGAAGTCCTGAAAATGTTTCCGAGGTCTGCAACGAGTAGTCCGTCCTGGTCCCAAGGCTGATCATTCAGAGGCTTGAGCTATCAACTTGCTAGGTCTATCATAGTTATACCCTTTTAATTTCCTGTTACGACAAACAGGGATGCTGTTGAAGTATTCTTGCCCCCCTTCCCCATTACATTATAATGTCTTAGTGGTTTCAAAGGTGCAGGTGTGACGACCCTTTAATTTTCAACTATTGTGACAGTGTCCTACTTCTATTACACTATTTACAAGATTAAGGTATGTAATATGAAAAAGAGAGTGTTTTTGTCTTCAGTATTACACTTACCACGTGTGCAATGATAATTAAAGGATTGATTTCAGAGATAAATCTTTCGCTTTTCGTTTTCAAAGTGAGTTATCCGTTTTAAAAATTTTAATTTTTTTCTTTGGCTAAGTCCATTGAATAATATTACACGCTTTAAAAAAATAAGAAAATGAAAGCGACAACATAGTTATTTATGTCAATGACCTGAAAAAGAACAATCCACGAAAATGGTAAGGGCATATAACACCACATTTTACTTATTAATAAGTCAAGTGTGACACAACTAAACTAAAACCGATTGATGCTTAAGTTCTGACGGCCACACAGGTTCAAATGTTTTGAAGAATTGCTAAGATTCGTATCTTTAGACCGTTTTCACCAATGTTATTTAATTACAAAAATTATTAAATATTGCCTACAGTGGGTTACGTCCATCCATTAAAAAGAAAAAAAAGAAAAATACTAGATCCTTCTTAACAAAAGGTCAAAACGTTTTTCAGCAACTTGTTAAAACTTTCTCCACAAGGCAGCAACTCCCTTGCCCAAATACACGCCCCACTGTTTGAAAAACACTGATCTAAGCTATATAAGACGACTTCCTAAATCGATCACAAACCAAAAGATATTGAAGGAATTGTAAGTACAAAGGAAATGCGTTTCAAGTCGAAAATCTTCAGCTTGCTTAGTACTTTTGAGTTTAAGGTGATAAATGACATTGCCTGAGACGAAACATTAGCATTTCGTAATATCAAAAACTTTTGAACTAGTCAGATTTTATTAACTGTAAAACGATACTGGTATATATATATATATATATATATATATATATATATATATATATATATATATATATATATATATATATATATATATATATATATATATATATATATATATATATATATATATATATATACTGTACGTGTGTATATATATCGGTATATACAGTATTGTTGAGGGATTTTTTTTTTTTTTAGTTAGCTGTTGTTTTCATCAAATATGTCTAATAACAGTCAGATATTTCCATAACCCTGACAATTATTCACAGCCAAGTCCACCATAAAGCAATTTTCTTTTTCGGCACTATTCTGCCCTCACAGTATCGTGGTTTGTCGCTCATTACACTGTCTATCAGTGAAAACAATGTTGTTAGGGGAGTTGCTCCACTCTGCCACATGCACTGTACTTATTCACGGCACGTAACTCACATTTGATTTTCTTCTTATATTCATACGTTGCTCATTCACTGTGGTACCCCTCTTGTTACCTGCATTCACCCTTCCATCCACCGTTTCCTAAATTTGCCCTCCAACCCAACTCATCTCTCGCACTACCTGCACATCAGACGTCTAAGGTCCTTGTGTGTTAAACGTAAAAAAGTAATTGAGAAACCTTGATGAGAGAGAGAAGCCGCTGAGGAAAGCAGGTTGTTGCTAAAATTCCTCCACCCCCACTGAATGCTTAGAACGCTATGGACGGAAGGGGGAAGGCCATCTTGAAGAACAGGAAGCCATGCATTATGAAACAAATGATGACTACTCGCAGTTGGTTTAGGGTGGCCAGGGTATTAAGCCGAACATCCTGGCTTTTTAGCCCTCTGTCCTCCATTTGGCAGAACCATTAGCCAGACGCCTGTCTTTGCTAGAAGACGTTAAGATTTTGCCCATTACTGCGTAAAACAAGTTTTGAATGCAGAAACATGTTTCATTGTTTTAATAAAACTAAACAGCTCTGTCTGTGTATATTTGCGATTAACCATATTTCATATACTTTCTGGAAGTGAACTAAAATTTTAGTTCAATGACTGAACGTAAATATACTAGTGTACAATATTATGTAAACTCATTTGCCAAACTGTTATTGGAAATAAAGTGATCTCAACGTTTGTATTGGAGTGAGAATGTATGAGATTGCTCGGAGGAGAGGAGGGAAAACCGAAAACGAGATGGAGAGACAAGGTACGAAATTATCAAAGGGAGGGCGGTGTATCGTGGGATTTGGCGTAATTAGCAGGAACGGGACAAACAGCTAGAATTCCTGGTGTCTAGACCATCCTCTTAAGGGATGTTGCGTTAGACAACATACCAGTATAGGTTATAGTTTTTGACAGAGTCCAACTTCAGTGGCAGTTTCTTAAGCAGCAGCAAATGAACTGTTTGTGTGGAAGTTACAGTGTTTCGAATATGAAATATCTCTTGGTAATAATCATTGTACTGCTTATAATAATTCCATTAGTTAATAACTATTTGTGAATTAAGGAAACATGAGGTTATCGTAATCCATCATCTCAATCGATTACAATCGATTACCATTTTTCCTTGTAATCGCAAACATAATCACTTACATTTATATTATTTCCAAAGTAATCACAATCGTTATCGATTATTTTTGAAGTCTTCATATCATTATTACGTCTATCAGTATAATATAAGTTTAAGTAAGTAAATTATGTTATTAATATGATTGTCATTTAATCAATTTAGTTTATAGTTTATATCCATAAAAACTATCTAAACTGTGTGCGTTCATATTTGCATTAAGTTAGCCAATCAATCAACCATTTTCTGTACACCCTTCCGATTTTGGCAATATGATGGCAGATAATTTTGCTGTAACGCAAGACGCCAGACTTATGGGCGGAACACAAGAACACGTTGTTTTGTCGTTGTTGGAAAATTTATTTTTAAAGGCCTCAAACCATCAAACCTACAGACCCCTTTTCACAGGGTGTACAGTACTTGCGTGGCATTTCCCTACTCCCATCGCAGTTCCGTCTCATCCTAGCGGTATGTTTGCTCCCACATCCATTTCTTTACTACCGTCAACCTTTCATTCTTGGAGTACAGTTTGAAACAATCATTCATTGCACTCGAACCACTAATAGCATGACACCTATTTTTAAAGGGTATATTTTCTTGCCCGCGGCCCGCGGCCCACCAGTATCCCACTCCAGCCCACCCCTTCTTTGGCTCACGATGGTCTTATTTACTTACTTTTCTGACAGTTCCATAACGCGACGCATGTCACGCGATTGAGAAACGCAGACTAAATTCATTGTTTGTGGTTCTTTCTGTTACCTATTCGTCAGATGCTTATTGGTTATTCTCGTATATCTATCCACTGTAGGAGTACGTTCCAGTACGAGACTGCTAACACTGACGTTTTATTCCTTTCCTCAGCTTCATTAATTTTTTTTATTATTATTATTTTTTTAGGCTTTACTGTTTCCTGACTGTTTTCTTTTTATCACTGAGTTCATACATACTATGGTTTTCCTTTTCCCTTGCATCTTTCGTTTTACCATTTATTATTATTTTTTTTTTTTTTTGCCCGTTAACTCTCTCCTATTTTCCTCTCAATATATTTTGTGTTCCTAATAATTTTTTAACTTTGTTCCTTTTAGGTGGTGATTACTTCTCACTTAAACTCTTTATTGATAAGAACTAAAAAGCTCCCATTTTTATAACACTTTAAAACCTGGCGATCATTCCCGTTCCAGAGTTACATTACATAACATTCTTTTTTCTACCAAGTTTTGTTCTCCTTTCACTTTACTTTCCCTGTGGGTGATTATTTTTCCTATCTGTAGCTTTCTTTTCAGGAATAGTGTCATCATCCATCTTCACTGGTCTTCACTAATTGTTTATTTCACCACCAGACCCTGGTAAGCAATTTGTGCAGAGAGGAAACATCAGTTAGGTTACGGTCGGACGAATTTATGCTGCTAAGGACTTCCCTTTATATTATTAATGAAAATCGGGATTTACCTCATGCACCATTTCTCCAATACGCAGCGATTTAAAAATTTGTAACATGCGTTAATTCTAACTCTTAAAGATAAATTTCCTCCAGAATTTTTCCCCGTTCTTACCCTAACCTCATAATACGAGTTGGTACTCCCTCTCTCATGCCGCTCCACCTGGCAATAAATTTCCCACCAAGGCACTGATCATTAATAAGCCTGCTGTGAAGGGCCGAGTGTCAGCCTCAATCTTCTCACTCGGAGATTAACGAGCGAGTCTGCCCGGGAGGGGAAGGAGATCAAGCGGAGGTGTAGTGCCCGGAAGTGATAATGAGTTGTATCTTGTTTATGACCAAAGTTCGATTTAGTGAGAAAGTGTGGCCGGGGTATGGCTGTTTCCATGTGAACGTGATCAGGATGTAGATTAACTTACCTAGTTGCTTTAAGTCCTTTTTTTTTTTTTTTTTTGCTGTACCGGTAATTTATTAGTATTGTCTTTTTATCATATTAAAATCTCGAGTGGGTGGGAATAGAGGCCTTTGGTCACATAATCCAGCATAATTTGCGCACTCGCAAAGGAGTGTGAGGCACGATGATTTTCAGTTTTTTCGATGCAAGTGTGTTGAGAGAGGTTGTTGGGGAGTATTTACTGTAACTAGGGAATGTCATTTATTTCCGGGTAATCAAATGTAAGGGGAAAGGCATCACAATGAGTTTATTATGAGTCTATAGTTATGAAAATTTTAAATTGTGTAAGCCGTCATCTTTCCCCCCCCCCCCCGCCTCCTCTCCATCCACGCAGTGTTGTATCATGAGCAAGGGTGTCATTCGCTCACCGAATGTCAGACGTGCCGGGTGGTTGGTGCTGTTGCCCCCCCCCCCCCAGGGAATTCTGTAAAGATGGCATCACACTGGACCATTTTTCGCTCGTGGTTTGCCGAGCCCCAAGCTTTTGCTGAACAGAAAGGCACTCTCACAAGCAACGGCTGGTGACTGGTGCTCTCCGTCCAGTCCAACCGGGGTGCACCAGCCGCAAGCTGTTGCTTGCAGGAATGCCATTCTGGCCAGCAAAAGCTCTGAGCTTAGCAAGCCACGAGCGATAAACGGTCTAGTGTGATGCCACATTAAGTCATTTGATAATACTGACGATTGATATGTTGATGCACGAATAAGTGATATCCCACAAGTGATGTGGTGACGAAAATAGAAAGAATAGGGTTAGTATCAAGTTTTGTTGTCCCCAGGAACGCGTTCGATCACATGAGGGTGACGCCATTGGAATCATTTGACGAGCGATTCCTGAGTTCCCGCTCACCTCCCTTGTATTCTGTGAGTTGAATAGTGAGGTATTTCCCATATATTTGTATACTGTACTTTATATTATTATTATGAAGCGTGTGACTGGAATACAAGAAAGTAGCTAAGAGGCAGAGTTGTCTGAACCTCAGGTAAATGTGTAATTTTTGTGGGCCAAATATCAGGTGTGCCCTGGAACTGTAAATTGTTATTATAATGTGTTGGGATGACTTTGCAATTCAGTACTTATTAGGGCTGTGTTAATTGTGAGTTAATGTTCACATAGTTACTTTTTGAGACAATGATATCGACTCAGTGATATCTTTTTATGGTTAGGGTAGGGTTCTTCATGCTTATTTGTTATAGTATTTTTCTTCTGTGTTATTCCTAGAGCATGCATTATTTTGAGCTGACCTATGAGTCTGTAGTGCCATGTGTGGAGAGTGAATTCTGGCAGCAGGCCTAGCCCTACTGTTCATTCCCGTTTATAATTTTGTTGGTGCCCGTGATGGTGATTATATATGTATTATTACCCCTGAGTAGGCCATGTGTTATTCTGTTTCTGAATGATATGTCGAGTGTTGTAATTCATGTTTCTTTATTATAAGACTGTCTTGATCATCTGAAGGGATTACTTGCATTGGGGAGAATGGTTATTCATTGTACATGTTAATATCTAGCGGGTCCCAGTGTGGGAGTCAAGGTCCCAGGGTGGAGGTCAAGGTCAAGAATATCAGAGGATTGGACCAGTGAACTATGTGCCCAGAGGGAAGATTATGGAGAGCCACACTGGACTGAACCTGGGACAAGGGAGTTAAGTTTTGTGGTATTTGATATAAAGGCCATATGTTGAATAATTTGTCAACTGATTCAGGGTTATTTTTGTAAGGCTATTAAATGTGAAGATTTATATTTTTTGTTGTTAATACACATTTCCTCTCACTCGAAGCTTATTGTTTGTATAACCCTTGAGAATTGGTAGTACAGAGTAGACTTATTTGATTGTTAATGTGTACCCCAGGGGCATTTTGGGAAATCACGAAGGCCGGGATTGGGCTGGACGAGTTGGAGACTGATCCCATCATTTTGGCATAGTACCACTCTTAACTTAGCAAAAAAAAAAAAAAAAAACGAAGAAAGCACAAGCGGGAGAGTGTCCATCGATCTGAGTTCCCGACTTTTCCAGCATACAGTGGTCATCATCAGTAACTTGATTTTTGCCCTCTTTTGACTACGCTAAAGTCGGGCTCTCAGCGTGTAATCCTACAAATCGTGTTGCAGTGGTGGGATGACCTATTAACGTGAGGGTAATTAAACACGTAAGCAATATTTGCAAGGATATTTGCAAGGTCATTTAGATGATTTTCATTAAATATAATTAAAGAACTCATTCCCCAGTCCTCAAAGGTATATGTACAGTACTCTCCATTCGATGATATGGTATGTATGATTATAGGGTATGTGTATTTTGTAGTGTGTACCCTTTTGTTGTTGCAGTTGGGTATTTTAATAGCTGAGCCACCATCTGTTGGGTTGCCAATGTTTGTATAATTCATGATGGAGTCCAGTGTTGAAATATTAATTGACCTTGAGACTGAAATATCTGAGGGAGTAGGTGTAAAGTAAGAACCATCTGCAGTTGATGAGTGTTTCGGGTGTATTAGAGCTTTGGAGATGTTAAGCCGACCCAGACTCATAACGACCAAGATTGGGGGCCCACCAAATTATACCCCAATAAAGTCGAAATCCATTTACAGTAGTCAGTCAACTCCACAGTGGGTAAATTTGCCCGTAGGAGGTATGCAGAGCTGTTAGGGAAATTCGGTAGTACTAGAATGCAAGGATGTTGACGCTCTAAGGATGAGTGAAATGTATTGTCTACTTACTAGGACTCTAGTGAACCACTTTCTAATGCAGGTGGAGTCGGTGACTGCCAATTTAGAAGGTGGTAGCATTCACCTATATGGACACAGAGTTGCGTACATATGTTCTGGGAGAGTTAAGTTTATGTGAGGCAGGTGGTAACCTATTTACTGGGACATTAAGACATTGTTGGAACAGGAGTTTGGAGTCCCCGCAGGGATTGCTGATGCACTCTGTGAGCTTGCACAAATGGAGTATAACCTTGAGGACCCACCTAAGATATTTGTTACACAGTTCAAGAGTATCTTTAGGGCAATTTGTAGAGAACATCCCCATATTAACCCTCCTAATGTGGAGCAGATGTGGTGGAAGAAAGCTGTGCTAAGAAATGTACCCCAAGATGTTAGGGAACTATTAGAATTGTTTAAAGACCTGAGAATAGAGGAGACCTGTATTTCAGAATTAGAGAGAGAAAAGGGTTATAGACAGTGGCGTAGAGTGGCAAAAGTTTTGGATGAACAAGGGGCTGGTGTTAATTATATTCCAACCCCTACTGGAATCACACGTCCAGTTGTTAGTGACAATGCTTGTCCAGTGACATGAGTACCTGTACATCAGCTATCTTTCAAACCTAGACCTACAATGTGGCCTTGTGGGTGGTGTTCAAATGGCAGTAAAAATGACCGGGCGAGTTCCACAAAGAAACCAGAGCTGGGAAGTTGTTTTGATTGTTTGAACGCTAACTCTAAAAGGGGACGTGAGGGATGCCGTGGTAGACCTAACGCGAGCAGAAAACCACAGAGAAGCATGCCAAGTATACCTCTTGCAACAGCTAATCCCCTTCCACAGCAGGATTCTCAAGTACATCCAGACTCCCAACCACCTAGGGAATGACTAGAGGACTCTGAGGTAATGCAGGTTGCCAGTCATGTCGTGTGTGGCCTACAGGACTTAGAACATAGTAAGAATAGTCAGGACTTTTCAGATGCTGAGGAAGAGGAAATCCGACAAGTTCAAGGTGAAGTGATATGCTTTAGTTTGGGACAGTATCAGGCTTCAGCTTTTGTAGATACAGATAGTGTAGCAACACTGATGGAAAAGAGTACAGTCAATAGATTAGGATTAAAGTTTAGCAAGTGCCAACATTCATTGCACTCAGTATCCAACCATAAGTTAATTGTTGTTGGCCAGGTTTCCTCGGTAGTGCATATCGCCCCAGAGAAAAGCGTAGTTCAGTGATCTGTGGTGGTCCCAGACTATTATCTGTCAACAGAAGTGCTCCTGGGTGTGGACTTAATTGGTAGGATGATATTCACTTGGGATGGAGGTCAGATAATGCATTGGGATGGTCAGCAGTACGAAACCTGAAATAAGTTTTTCCAGACAGTGAGGAGATTTTCAACGATGGTAGAACGACTCGTGTAGATGATCGTACTGGTAGCTTTTCAGCCATTGACTTATCTCTGGCCTCCCCTGGTATTGTTACATAGCCTATGATTTCATCATCCTTTGTGTAATTCTAACGTACAGTAAGTTGCATGTTTGATCACGAGCGTGTTCTACCTCACTCCCCCCCCTCCTCCCTTATAGTAGAGTAAGTCACACTTTCTGTTGTTCTGAGCAGGATTGTCAACTCTTTGTCCCCATGGCTTCATTTGCACGTCCTTCTTACAAGTTGTATCAAGCTCTGCCGGCCCTTATATAATGAGCTCAGTCTCTACATTATTGCCACTTAGATCTACTCCTCATTTTGTTCACATCTCTGTCCTCCCCTGTACAGTTATTATTGTAAATGCTCAGGAAGTCTCCAACCATCTAGCAGCTGTGTGATTTGAGTATAAGTGTTATTGCATTTTGTTCTTGTACTGTATAGCATAAGTTGTTAATTTGTAGGCCTAGTGAGGTTTTTGTCATTCATGTAAGATTCTTATTGTTAGCCATTGTTCATAATAGTTTGTATCTGTAATAATTTATCTTGCATTAACTGAGCATTACCCAGTGTATTTTCATTTTATCAGGGCTGACTTAGATAAATTTACTCTTGCTAATTTCGTGTTAATAGAGGCTATTGCAGTTAACCATATATTTAACCTGTTTTTTGCCATTACATTATCCTTATGAGTCCTGAATGTTTTGTTATTTGTTTGTGCATTAAACTTTAACTTGTAATTTTACCTAACTCTTTGTTTTGAACCGGGAACTTTACAGGACAGTAGTGATTTTTAGTATTCTCACTTAAAGTGTACATTATCTTTCCCTGTTCCGTAACATAAATTTGGCGACCTCGCCAGGATATTCAGGATATTATCATAAGGATATTGCTTGATATTTTGTGACTGTGATTTATTCATGATGTCTACTATTACTACACTTGATGAAGCCAAAGATATTTTGTCAAATGTGCAAACAGTGTGTGATGTAGAAAACAGAACAAAGAATGAACTTAAGCTTGTTGCTCAACAATTGGGAATTGCAGTTCACTCTCATCATTCTAAAGATCAAATTGTTGGCATGATTAATAAAAGCTTGTTTAATGTAACTCCTCCAAATGAGCAAACGCAGATTGAAATAGCTAAGTTACAGCTAGCCCTGCAGGAGGCTCGTGTGAAGGAAGCTGAATTTCAAGCACGTGCTAAGTAGGCTGAGTCTCAGGCTAAGGAGGCGGAGTCTCAGGCTAAGGAGGCGGAGTTTCAGGCTCGTGCTAAGGAGGCTGAGGCACAAGTTGAAATTGCTAGGATTCAGGCAGACCATGAGTATCGCATGAAACAAGGTGGAACTGGATCATCTAGCTCTGATGATTTTGATGTGGCTAAAAATGTTAAACTTGTCCCCCCTTTTAATGAATCTGATTTAACAAAGTATTTTCAGTTGTTTGAGAGGGTAGCTACAGGTTTTAATTGGCCCAAAAAGTATTGGCCAGTACTCCTTCAAACTGTTCTCACCGGTAAAGCTCAAGTAACTTATGCATCTTTGCCTCAGGATCAAACTGATAATTATGATGTAGTTAAGAGCTTGATTCTTAAGGCCTATGAGCTTGTTCCTGAAGCTTATAGAGTAAAATTTAGGACAACTTACAAGCAAGATAAGCAATCCCATGTTGAGTATGCAAAAATCAAAGAAGATCTGTTAGAGCAGTGGTTAAATTCTAAGAATGTGGATTCTGATTTTGGTAAATTTAAGCAGATGATTTTGCTGAAGGACTTCAAAAGGTGTATTTATAAAGATGTAAGCCTATATCTTGATGAGAAAAGAATATATAATTTGTTTGATGCTCCAGTTTTAGCTGATGAATATGTTCTCACTCACAATAGATATTATAAAGAAAAAGGGAAAGCTGAGAGTAAGTACGTTGCCTCTACTCAGAGTACAGGTAACAGGAAAGAGAATAAAGATGATGTTTCTCAGGAAGTAAATACCAGCTTCACCTCTAGATTTCAGAAAAGTAAATGTACTTATTGTAGTGGGCTTGGTGATACTACGGAGAAATGTTTCAGGAGACAGCATGATGTGAACAAAAAGGAGTCTTTAAATATTCAGTCAACTGGTCTAGTGTCCACCCTTGAGAGTTTCCAAAATTCCTTAACTGAGTTAACTTAACCTGCTTTGAGGGGTAACTTAAATTCTCATGATGGAGCTCTTCTTTTGAGCAGTAACGTGGGTGACACTCTCAAGAGTTCATGTGCTAATTTCCTGTCTGATGGTTTTGTCAGTCCTCTGGACAGTAATGACAGGAAATCAGTTAAAATATATCGTGATACAGGTGCTTGCCAATCCCTTATGCTGACCAGTGTTCTAGGCTCTAATGTTAATTCCTCTGATGAAACTGTAATCTTACAAGGTGTAGGGAATAATTACTTCTCTGTCCCTCTGTGCAGAGTGAATTTAGAGTCTGGTTTTGTTAATGGTTCCATTATGGTTGGGTTGGTTGAGACACTCCCAATGTCAAGTGTAACTTTCTTACTTGGAAATGATATTGGTGGAAGTCAAGTGTGTCCAGCTCCTCAGCTGTCTAGTGAGCCAGTGGCTACGACCCAGGATTTTGATGTCCCTGATGTGTTCCCTGCATGTGCTGTCACTAGGGCTAAGTCTAAAGTTACTGGTGATTTAGAGGATACTGATGATGATGATGTTATCCTAGCTGACACTTTTCTTGCTAATTTGGACCACTCACCAGATGAGGCAGTACCCCGTAGTGTTGATAATTTGTCTCGTCAAGAGTTGGTTGAGTTGCAGGTTGCTGATCCTGAGTTGAAAGGTCTAGCTAACTCTACTTACAGTGAAGAAGAGTCAGCCGGTGCTTCTACTTGTTATTATATAAAGTCAGGAGTACTTATGAGGAAGTGGAGACCCCCAACAGCATCAGCCGACTGTGAATGGGAGATTGTACATCAAGTTGTCATCCCTCATGTTTGTAGGCAGGATATCATTAGAGTGGCTCATGATTCCAGTTTGGCAGGACACCTTGGAGTGAGGAAGACTGTGGCACGCATTTTGAAACACTTCTACTGGCCAGGTATCTTCAGGGATGTTTCCTGGTATTGTAAGTCTTGTCACACCTGTCAAGTTGTGGGGAAGTGTAATCAGACCGAAAAGGTTGCACCTCTAGTTCCCATTCCTCCTTTTGAGACGCCATTCACCCGTGTGTTGGTGGATATTGTGGGCCCTCTTCCTAAGACTTCTTCAGGATTTTCTTATGTGTTGACCCTGATTGATATGGCTACTCGTTATCCTGAAGCCATTCCACTTAGAAATATCTCAGCAAAGAACGTGGTTAAGGAAATGCTAGGGTTCTTCACAAAGTTTGGTCTGCCCAAGGAGGTACAGTCAGACCGGGGAAGTAATTTCATGTCAAATGTTTTCAAGCAGTCTCTGAAAGAGTTGGGCATCACCCAGATCACGTCTTCAGCTTACCATCCCCAGACCCAAGGAGCGTTGGAGAGATATCATCAAACACTCAAATCGATGCTCAAGAAATACTGTTTGGAACATCAGAAAGACTGGGATAAAGGTCTTCCATTCGTTGTGTTTGCCTCAAGAGAATCTCCAAATGAATCACTGGGCTTCTCACCCTTTGAACTACTGTTTGGCCATGAAGTAAGAGGACCCCTTAAGTTACTCAAGGAATGCTGGCTGTCAGAGGAAGATGACGTCAACCTGCTGGAGTATGTGATGAAGTTCAAGGAACGGCTGTCCACTGCTTTACAGCTGGCGAGAGAGAATTTAGGAGCTGCTCAGAAGATGAAGACTTGGTATGATAAGAAGTCCAGGTTACGCCACTTTCAGCCAGGAGATCAGGTTTTGATTCTGCTACCAGTGCATGGGCAACCTCTTCAAGCCAAGTTTAGTGGTCCTTACTTCGTGGACAAGAAACTCAGTGATTTCAACTATGTCATCGCCACACCAGATCGTAGAAAGAACAAGCAACTATGTCACATCAACATGCTAAAGTTATATCACAGGCGGGACGAAAATAATCCAGTCTGCACTGTAGCTGTTTCACCCGAGTCTGCAAGGGAAGTTCTCCCATGCAGTATGAGCCTGAGTGATAGTTTGGGGAAGAATCCTGATATCATGAATAAACTCCAGACTAAGCTTTCTCATCTACCTCCCGAGGAAAGGCAGGAGTTTTTGGCATTACTGCAGAAGTACCCGCAAGTGTTCCGTGCTACTCCAGGAAGAACTACTGTGTTGATGCATGGTGTCGATGTTGGAGACGCAAAGCCAATTAAACTGCCTCCTTACCGTGTGAACCCAGTGAAAGTTCCTCTCATCCAGAAGGAGCTTGGCTACCTGTTGGACCACAAGATGATTGAGCCCTGTCAGAGCGAGTGGAGTTCTCCTGTCACTCTAGTCCCTAAGCCAGGTGGCTCACAGCGGCTTTGCATCAACTACAGACGTGTTAATCAGATAACCAAAACAGACACTTACCCTCTCCCTCGCGTGGAAGATTGCATAGACAAGATCGGAAAGGCTAGGTACATAAGTAAGTTTGATTTGTTAAAGGGATACTGGCAAGTACGTATGACTGAACGTGCTAGGGAGATCTCATGTTTTTTAACACTAGGAAAGACTTTTGCATGTTCTGTAATGCCATATGGTATGAAGAATGCACCAGCCACATTTCAGAAGCTCATGAATGTTGTAACAGAGGGTTTGGCAGGGTGTGTTGTTTATATTGATGATGTATTAATCTTCAGTGACAAATGGAAAGATCACCTATGCCATGTCAGTAAATTTCTTGAGCGTTTGGTTCAGGCTAATCTTGTAGCTAATTTATCAAAGTGTGAGTTTGATCAAGCTAAAGTTCAGTACCTTGGGTACGTAATTGGTGATGGACATGTTGCACCACCAGGAGCTAAGGTTCAGGTTATAAGTGATCTTCCCAGACCTAAAAGTAGGAAAGAGCTACAAAGATTTTTGGGAATGGTAGGTTATTACCGGAGATTTGTTCTTAACTTTTCAATTCTTGTATCAGCACTTACAGACCTACTGAAAAAGGGAGTTAAATTTGTCTGGACCGATAACTGTGAATCCTCTTTCAACAAACTTAAAGCTATCCTATTAAGTCAGCCAGTGCTCGCTACTCCAAATTTTGCTAAGCCTTTTAAGATGGCTGTTGACGCAAGTGAAACAGGAGCTGGGGCTGTTTTGCTGCAAGAGGATGATCAGGGTATTGAACACCCTGTATCTTATTACAGTAAGAAGTTCACTCCACCTCAAAAGAACTACTCAACTATTGAGAAAGAGCTTTTGGCCTTGATTTTGGGTTTACAGCAGTTTTCATTTTATTTGTGTTCTGGTTTTGACCCCATAGTCATTTATACCGATCATAACCCACTGAAATTCCTTAGTAAGTTTAGAGATAAAAATCAGAGATTGACAAGATGGAGTCTACTTCTTCAGGAGTATTCATTAGACATACAACATGTCAAGGGGAAAGAAAATGTTATTGCAGATTGCTTATCTAGACTTTAGACAGATTGTTTTAGAGTAATAAGAAATTTTCTTTGTAAATTTCTTTTTTCTTTGTGGGGAGGTGTTACATAGCCTATGATTTCATCATCCTTTGTGTAATTCTAACGTACAGTAAGTTGCATGTTTGATCACGAGCGTGTTCTACCTCACTCCCCCCCCTCCTCCCTTATAGTAGAGTAAGTCGCACTTTCTGTTGTTCTGAGCAGGATTGTCAACTCTCTGTTCCCATGGCTTCATTTGCGCGTCCTTCTTACAAGTTGTATCAAGCTCTGCCGGCCCCTATATAATGAGCTCAGTCTCTACATTATTGCCACTTAGATCTACTCCTCATTTTATTCACATCTCTGTCCTCCCCTGTACAGTTATTATTGTGAGTGCTCAGGAAGTCTCCAACCATCTAGCAGCTGTGTGATTTGAGTATAAGTGTTATTGCATTTTGTTCTTGTACTGTATAGCATAAGTTGTTAATTTGTAGGCCTAGTGAGGTTTTTGTCATTCATGTAAGGTTCTTATTGTTAGCCATTGTTCATAATAGTTTGTATCTGCAATAATTTATCTTGCATTAACTGAGCATTACCCAGTGTATTTTCATTTTATCAGGGCTGACTTAGATAAATTTACTCTTGCTAATTTCGTGTTAATAGAGGCTATTGCAGTTAACCATATATTTAATCTGTTTTTTGCCATTACATTATCCTTATGAGTCCTGAATGTTTTGTTGTTAGTTTGTGCATTAAACTTTAACTTGTAATTTTACCTAACTCTTTGTTTTGAACCGGGAACTTTACGGGACAGTAGTGATTTTTAGTATTCTCACTTAAAGTGTACATTATCTTTCCCTGTTCCGTAACAGTATACATCAAGATTTCTTGTGGGACCCTTATGACGATTCCTTGGGAAGTGATCATTTACCCATCTGTCTTCCTTATACACAGGACATTGTTTCGGACCCTCCACCTCCCAAATTTAAATAAAAGAAAGCAGATTGGGGATCCTTCTCAAGGATTGCCAATTTAAATATATCTGGGGAGACCATAGATGTTAAGGTCGAAAATGTAACCAATTCCATAATACACGCAGCTGAGCCTGCTATTCCCAAGACTTCTACAGTTCATGCGAAGCATAGAGCACATTGGTGGACGCCAGATTGCCGACAAGCATTAAGGAAACGCAATAGGAGATACAGGATTTTTGATAGTCAGCCTACATAGGAAAATTTCATTTCATACAAACAAGCACGGGCTGAGGCAAGAAGAAGAATAAGAAGGGCCAAACGTGACTCCTGGCGGAATTTTGTGTCCACGGTGAATCGTACTACACCATTACATAAAGTCTGGTCCACTATTAAAATATTAAATAAAAAAGGCCCAAAAATCCCTATTACCACCCTGCAGGTTAATAATAAAATCTATGACGATCCCGTGGACGTTGCTAACATCCTCGCCAAGAGTTTTTCTTATGTAAGTAGCTCAGCCAATTATGATCCGCGTTTCAAACATCTTAAACGCACAGCTGAGTTACAGTTAATAGACTTTGCCACAGAAGATGTAGACTCCCCCTACAACCAAGAGTTTAAGCTAGATGAACTGCTTCCTTGCCCTTAAATCCTGTAAAGACACCATCCCTGGACCAGACACAATCACATACGGTGTGATCCAGCATCTTAATCAGGACAACCTGATCAAGATGTTAGGATTGTACAATGAGATTTGGGTGTCTCAAACGTTCCCAAACTCATGGCACTTTGCGCATGTCATACCAATACCCAAAGAGGCTGGTCGTCTCATGAATCCCACTTCATTTCGTCCGATTGTGTTGACTCCTTGTCTATGTAAGCCATGGAATGAATGGTAAACAACAGGCTTCTTTTTGTTTTAGAGTCGAAGAATTTGTTAAACGATCAACAGTGTGGCTCCATAAACACAGAAGTTCACTAGAACATTTAATGAATTTAGAGTATTGCATTTCAGAGGCATGTGCCAATAAAGAATTCATGATAGGGGTGTTCTTGGACATCCATAAAGCTTATGACATGACATGGCGACACTGTATACTAATGAAGCTCTATGCATATGGTTTAAGAGGTAATTTGCCTATTCTTATTTCAAATTTCTTAAGGGACAGAACTTTGTCAAATTGGCCAGTAACGTAACATCAGATATATTTATCCAGGAAATTGAGGTGCCTCAGGGAAGTGTTCTTAATCCCATCTTATTTAGTATTATGATCATTGATATTCTGTCATCAGCTTCCATCCCAAGGAATCTTAAATACTGGCTCTATGCTGACGATTGTGCAATATGGCACTCGTCTCGTAATGCACGATTTTTGGCTGGACGGATTCAAGCAGCCGTTGACTCTGTCCACCAATGGGCCTTGCAGTGAGGATTTAAGTTTTCTGTCCCAAAGTGTGCCGCTGTAGTTATTACAACTCGTAACATCCCCGATTTGCATTTATTTTTGGAAAATCAAGCGGTACCTTTTCAAAATTCTGTAAAGATTTTGGGCTTCCACTTTGATCACAGAATGAATTTTAAATGTCACTTTAATACTTTTCTTGCTCTTTGTGATAAACCATTAAATGTCCTCAAGTACCTATTAGGTAATACATGGGGTGCCGACGGAATATCTTTATTAATGGTGTATAAGTCCCTTATTAGGTCTAAGCTAGACTATGGCACACAGGTGTATGGCTCGGCATCCGATGAAACGTTGAAAAGGTTGGATGTGCTACAGAATAAATGTTTGTGAATGTGTCTTGGAGCCGTCTGGTGTACCCGTGTAGCTCGTATGGAAGCGGAGGTGAATGTGCCTCCCCTCCGTATTTGCCGTGACCATCTGGCCTTGTCCTACGGCTTACGGACACATAGGAAGAGTACTATCGGCAATGTGGCCTGTATACCCCCCTGCGTCAATACCACCACCTTCTGCGGGGGGTGCGTTGGCCACTTGCTGTACGCCTCCACTTACTGACTCAAGAGCTTGGTGTGGACCTCCGAGACTGTGACAAGTTGGTGATTCAAAATATAGTGCCTTGGGAGCCACCTGGCTTTACGGTTGGTGTTTCCTGGCTCCCAGCACCAAAGGCCAAGGTGCCAGAGGTGGAGGTTCTCCACTTGTTTCGTAACATCATCGTTCGTCACTTGAGGTCCCACCATTTGTACACTGATGGCTCCAAGTCGAGTGAATGTGTGGGTGCAAGTGTACGGTCGAATGAATGTGCCCTCAGGTATCTGCTGCTGATTCATACATCTGTGTTTACCTCTGAACGTTTTGCAATCGACGAAGCCATAGACTATGCTTTAAATTCTAGGCATGACTCCTTTGTCATTTTTTCAGATTCGAAATCAGCCCTTCAGGCAATTGCATCTTGCACTACGGACGTGCACGAGATGCAGGGCTGCATTGTTAATAAGCTACATTCATGCAACAAGTCATTCACGCTGATCTGGGTGCCTGGTCATTGTCGTATCTACGGCAATGAGCAGGTTGACTTTCTTGCAAAGCTGGCTGTAGAGCTCGAGGAGACTTGGGACATTCCTCGTGATCTGCGGTCGAGTCTTTCTCTCGGAAAGAAATCAATAAATCTTCTGTGGCAAGGTCAGTGGACCAGACTAAACATTCCAACGTGTAAGCCGTACCTGGGCGACTGGGACACTGCCAACCGTTCCAGTCGCCTGGAAGAGAAAGTGTTGGCACGTTTGCAGCTTAATGACACTACATTAACCCATATGAAACCATATATGGAAAGACGCTTCCCACCGCACTGTGACATCTGTGATGCGGTGTTATCTATCAGTCATATCATCCTGCGCTGTCGCAATTTATTCGTGAAAGGGCTTCACTTATAAATTACTGCGGCGCAACAGACGTCCCCTTCACCCTGTCCACCATCCTGGGTGATGGGGACATTGTTATGACTGATATATTGATGGTTTTTATGAGAGACACCAGATTGATCAGAGTGATGTGACTTTTTTACTGTATGGTTCTGGTTTTTATCAATTGTAAATATGTATATACTGTACTATTAATTAGGGTTGACAGTTGACATAATTGAAATAGTTGCTCCTCCCACTGATCTGTTTCTAATATTGATGTCCTCTGCATTAAACCCCGTTCCTCGACTGACAGTCACCAGCTGATGAGTGCAAGTGTGCAATACAGAAAGGTATTGGGCACTTGCAGGCGATGGTGGTCTGTTGGGCGAGGTCCTTCACTTTTTGTACATGCTATGTAAATACATTATACCACCATGCTTAAGTTATTCTAATTAGGGCCGACAACTGACGTATATGGAAATGTTCCTGAATCGTCTGGTTCCCTTTCATATACTGATGTTCCCTATATTAGGCTGTGCCACGACTGACAGTCAGCAGATGATGAGTGCAGGTATGTAATGAAGGAAGGCATTACATATCTGCAGTCGGTGGTGTTCTCTTGGTCGAGGTATTCTTATTTTTATCATTACTGTACGTCTAGCTATTTGTCTTTTTAGGATTTAGTATAGGTTAGCGATTTGTCTGTCAGGTTATTAGTTTTAGAGACCTTAGGTTAATTAGGCATTTTTTTTCCTATTACAAAATGTAAGGTTTAAAAAAATTTTAAAAAAAATACAAATACAAATAAAAACACACAAAAACAAAACAAAATATAGTAAAAAATTATATATATATATATATAGTAAAAAATTATATATATATATATATATATATATATATATATATATATATATATATATATATATATATATATATATATATATATATATATATATATATATATATATATATATATATATATATATATATATATATATATATATATATATATATATATATATATATATATATATATATATATATATATATATATATATATATATTGCCAGACGCCTCAATCCCATTCGGGGTGGCCACAAACAAATCGCCTCCACGTCGCCGTGTCCCCCGCCATTTCACTGCTCCGCTCCCAGCTCACCCCCCCCTCACTCATATACCTCTCCACCCCATCCCTCCATCTCATCCTCGGCCTCCCCCTCCCTCTTCCCTCCTCCACCTCACTCACATACACTCTTTTCGTCAGTCTTTCACCCTCCATCCTCTCCACATGGCCAAACCACCTCAGCGTATTCCTCCTAACGTTTCCTATCACATCCACATCCACACCACAACGCTCCTTTATATTCTCATTTGTCAGCCTGTCTCTCCATGTGACTCCACAGGCTCCTCTTAAATAACTCATTTCCACTGCTCTCACTCTTGACTTGTGTCCTTCCAGCAACGTCCAAGCTTCACTTCCATACGTTAGAGTTGGTATCACAATACTGTCATGTAGTAACTTTTTCACTTCCATGCTCACTTCCCTGCTTCTTATCACTGCTTTCAAGGAACCAGCAACCTTTCTTCCCTGCTGTACCCTTTCAAGCACTTCACCCTCCAAACCTCCATCCTTACTCATCACACTAGCCATGTACTTAAATGTACTCACATTTTCCAATTCCTCACCATCCAACCTCGCTGTACAGTACATTCACTGACTTCACCTCTCTCAAAGACCATCACTTTACTCTTCTCTACATTCATCTTTAGATTCCGTTTCTTACAGACTCTCCCAAACTCATCCACCAAGCCTTGCGCTCTCCTTCGTCTTCACTCAACAACACAGTATCATCTGCAAACAACAGTACAGGGAGTTTCCAAACACTACCCTCTCTCATATATATATATATATATATATATATATATATATATATATATATATATATATATATATATATATATATATATATATATATATTTGCCCTAATGACCTGGGGCTTCGGCCCCAATAGTCGGCAGGCAAAATAAAATAAAAAAAAAGTGAAGAGAATAAAGTTCCGGTCTAACCATCCGAGAAAGACAGAAGGAGAGGTAGTACAAGTGACGTGTAGCACCGTGGTACCTGCAGAGACATTTATGTCAGTACCCATTGCGTTAAAAGGCAGAAACCCCGGAGATGTCTTACATGTTAGTAAATTTCATAAGGCCAGGGGTAAAGCTTCATCAGGACCAAATTGTTGCGTGAGAGTTAGTGAGAATGGGACATGCTATTTACCCATTACTAATGCAGCCAAGGGGCCAGTGAAGTTAAACCCAGGACGAGTGTTGGGGATGTTCCATGTTGTTGATGAGTCGAGTATTACTTATCTTAGCTTCAAGGAACAGGACAGAACTCCACCCGTGTTAGTGCAACAAGAAGACGAGGCAGAAGGTGATCTTATGGCACCAGTAGTTCGGGTCAATAATGCTTCGTTACCCCACATGGATCAGGCACAGGATGGGAGTGACCGACGTGCTGTGCTTAACTCAATTCTCAGAGGGCTTAAGTTTCACATTTCTCTCAGACACAGAGGGATAAATTGAGAGTTAATATTGAATAATAATTCACTGTTCATCCTAGGTCCGAAGGAAATTGGCACCCTTATAGTACCTGAAGCCCACATTGACACTATCGACTCTGAACCCGTGCGTATGCCTTTGTATCGGCACCCTGATCAGGCAAGGAGGATAATTTCTGAGATGATCGACGAGATGATTGATAAAGATGTGACTGAGGAATCTAACGCTGCATATTTAGCCCCCATAGTATTAGTCAGCAAGCTGGATGGCAGTAAGAGGATGTGTATTGATTACTGGGCTCTTAATAAAAAGGTCAAGATAGATATCCAACCCCTCCCCCGATTAGACAGATCATTAGAGGAAAGAGCCGGGAAAAAGTTTTCTTGCACCATTGATATGAAAGATGCCTACCTCCAAGTTCTGTTGGATGAGAGCACTCGAGACTTGACAACTTTCTCTGATGGGACTAATTTGTTTCAATACCTTTTCGACTGTCTGTGAGTCCAGCTATTTTTACGAGAAAAATGCAGCAAGCGTTAGCTCCTTTAATTAGAGAAGGTTGGTGCCGAAACTACCTAGATGATCAAATGCTAGACCGACTGAAGATTACCTTTGGAAGATTAAACGAGTGTGGAATGAAGATGAATGTTAGTAAATGCTCTTTCATAATGCGGGAAATTAAGTTCTTGGCACATGTAGTGTTGGACAAAAGGGTACACCCTGACAGTAAGGATCTTGAAGCCATTGAACATATGTCACGACCAACGAAGGCCAAGGAAGTGAGACGTTTTGTGGGCATGTGTAACTTTTATCGGAAACACAGTCCTGATTTTGCTGCCACTGCTAGTCCTCTCACTAGTTTGCTTAGGAAGGACACCAATTCTGAATGATCAGAGAAGTGTGAGAATGCATTCTTAGTTCTTAAACAAAGGTTAGTGTCAGCTTCAGTACTAGTAAAGGCAGATTTAACTAAACCGTTCGAGTTACACACAGATGCTAATGACTCGCACATTGATGGAGCTCTTATGAGCTGGAGGGCAAAAAGATCTAAGACCTATTGGATACTTTTCAAACAAGCTTACCCCGACAGAAAAAAGATACTCCATAACAGACAAGGAAGCCATGGCAGTAGTTAGTGCGTGTAGATTTTTCAGCCACTGTTTGTGGTGCAAACCCTTTTCCATCATTACTGACCACAGACCGTTAACCACCATTTTTAAGAAAATGACTAACTGCCCAAGTATGTCGCGTTATTGGTTGGAGATGAAAGACTATGTTTTTGTTATAAAATATAATAAGGTTGTGAATCATTATGTCCCAGATGCTTTGAGTAGACCAGTAGGAGTAATCGAGGACGCCCCAGATAGTTATGACACAAACTAATGCAGAAATTCTGTGGTTGGGTCTTACAGTGGACAAGGTCTGGGAAGCCCAGAAAGCAGACCCGAGGTGGAGGCAGGTAATTCAGTACTTAGAGGGAGGTAGGTTACCTAGGAAGTTGTCTGGTAATCGTCCCATTTATGCATTTGAAATGAACGAGGAGATTCTGTATGTCAGAAGAGAATAAATGGGAAAGTCTAGACTGAGCCTAATAGTACCCAAGTCTTTAGAGGCTATTTCCTGTTCAGTTGTTCATAACCCTTCACATCTAGGGGAGCACAAGACGGTAGCCAAGGCAAGGCATTTTTTCTATTGGCCAACTCTGTTGACCGATGTGCGGCATTTTGTTAAATCATGCAAGTCATTTCAGCAGCTCAAGGGTCGCGAGAAGATTGTACAACATTTTAAAGAATTGCCACCAGTAGATGATAATGGCCAGAGGGTTGTGAGAGATCTCACAGATTTGGATAATAGTAGGAGTGGTCACAGGTATTGTCTCACAGTGATAGACCATTTTTCTAGGTATCTACATAGCTATCCCCTTCGTACAAAATCCTCCAAAGCTGTAGCTGACGAATTTAAGAAGGATGTCTGTAAGTATGGCAAGCCGCAGGCAGTTAGCACGGACAATGGAGGAGAATTATTCACAAGTGCAGAGATTGGAGATTTTTGTGGGAGAGCTGGGATTAAACAAGGATTCTCTCTACCCTACCATCCCCGAGGCAATTCAGCTATTAAGAGAGCTCATAGGAGCTTAAAGACACTACTGGCAGTCTTGATCCAAGAACACCCGAATACGTGGCCCATGCATCTGTGTGACTCTGAGAAAGCATTGAACGAAGCAGTGTGTACGTCCCTAGGTATATCACCATTCTTTGCTTTTTATGGACGTCATCCAAATCGTGAGATAGGAGATATGCAGTTGTCTACTGATGAAGACTGTGTAGAGAAAATAGTTGTCAAACAGATGCTCAAGGTGACGCAATGCCGGATGACAGCAGGATACCTTAACAGGGCAAATAAGGCACATAGGAATGACTCGGTAGAAGCAGGTGAATTAGGTTGGATCTATGTCGAAGAGTGCATGCATCAAAGCTAAATAGAAAGTGGCAGGGTCCTTACAACTGTCAAAGTTATCGATCAGGGTAGAGCCTATGAGCTAGCAAATGTGTTTGATGGCACCATCTTAGTAGGGCAGCTGAAAAGGTCAAAAGATATGTTGTGAGATGCCTTATTAAGTACGGTGGACCACAAGTTTTTGACCAGTGAGGACGAGGAGGAGATTCTGTCTAGTGGAAGATCCCAGAGACCACCTGAGAGGTTGCAGTACACGTAGATGGTGGGTGTATGTATTGTATATTCATTTTTTTTTCTCTGAGCACGTCTTGTCCTTGCCTTAACTGGCTGGGAACCTGGAGTCAGGGATGCCTTTCCAGGTTTCTCTGGACCGTACCTGTGTATTTTTTTTCCAGCACCTATGTGTTGTAATTTTGGATTGATTAATAGGGTTGAGTAGTTGTTTTAGGGTATGTCCAGCCTTTGGGAGAGATGAGACATGGAAGCTGTGTGTTGTCAAATCGAGTACACCATGGTGTATTGACCGTCATTCTTGCCTTGCCTCGATTTTTTTTTTTTTTCTATAGGTTAGATTGTTAGGTCTAGTTGGGGAAAGTGGGATCCTACAGTTAGGATTTTTTTATTTCCAGATTTAGGGAATTGTACATGTGAGGGGCAGTTCTACCTGAAGGCCTCCGCCTGGAGGTTTCCTACTTGCTTTGAGAACCTTGAGTGCCGAGTGTATGGAATGCCCAAAATGCAGTATAGGATTGCTCAGGGAGAGAGGGGAAGTTTCCAGTTTGTCTATAGGTCTTGGACAAGTTGAACTATGGGGCTTTTGCATGTTAGGAGAGGTGGGTAGGCTTCACTCGGCCTCTCTATACAGAGCACAGTGGAGCAGCTCATGTTACCCTTAGCTAAGCACAAAATTTCTCCTTGTAGCAGGGCATTCTCCAAGTGAGTAATATACCTGGCGAGTGGCATACATTGTCAGTTGCATATTGTGAGTAGCATGAGAAAATTTATTTGTGGTTAAGGATCATTTGCGGACAGTATAGCCACTGACTGTTCTTGAGCACAAGGCTTATGTAATATCCCACAGTCACAGTATAGGACAGGTCAGCCGGTGTTTTTTTGGAGGCATGTAGTTTTGTTTCCCCTCACGAGCAAGGAGTGTGTGGAACACCCCACAGTAGCAGTATTGAGGGAGGCTGGTCAAGTAGGCGAATTTATGTACAGTGTTTTGTTGTTAAGTATGGGTACTGGGTATTTCCGAGGGGTTCAGGTGCAGTTGCATAACTTTTGGTCTTCACTAACCATGGGCGGATGTTGTGCCTGGAAGTGATGATGAGTTGTATCTTGTTTACTTTATGACCAAAAGTTCGGTTTAAAGAGAGAGTGTGACTGGGGTATGGCTGTTTCCATGTGAACGTGATCAGGATGTAGATTAAGTTACTTAGTTGCTTAAGTCATCTTTTTTTGCAGTAAATTATTAGCATTAAGTCTGTTTATAATATTAAAATCTCGATTGGGTAGGAATGTGGGCCTTCGGTCACGTAATCCAGCATAATTTTTACACGCACAAAGGGGTGTGAGGCACAATGATATTCAGTTCTTTTTCAGTGCAAGTGTGTTGAGAGATGTTCGTTTTGTTTCGTTTTGAAGGCTCCAACATGCTTGCATGCATCGGCCTTGCTCACCTAATCGCGGCTCTCCATGTTGCACGATCTACTGCAGCCTCCCTGTTCAGTCCCTTAACCCTGAGGTTGCACTTAATGACCTCGTCCCACATCTTTCTTGGTCTGCCCCTCACAACCCCACCCCCAATATTAACACCTCTCACTTTCTGCACCCAATTTTCATCCCCCATCCTCTCCACATGTCCAAACCATCTCAATCTACCTCTCCTCATCACAACACCAATACACTCCAGTCCCATCCTACCTCTCAACTCTTCCACCGTAAACCCAGCCCCCCCCAGGTCTTGCACGCAGGGACACACTGCACATCCAGCTAATCATTGTCATTTCTGTATGTTTGAGCCTGTGAATATCCTCCTATCCTCCTCCTTTACTGCCCAGGTCTCACTACCATACAGCATTACACTCCTGACACATGCTCCATACAAAGACCCCTTAGCATGCAGGGAGAGTGCTCTCAATGTCAGGAGAGGCAACAGCTCCCTGAAGTTCTTCCAACCACTTCTCACCCTAGCCACAGAGCTAGCTCCAGCCCCACCTTCAGGACACAACATGTCTCCCAAATAACTAAACTCTTCCACATACTCAAGAGACTCACCAGCAAGTTCAATCCTTTCACGTCTGACAATCTCCACCTGCTCTCCCTGACATGACAATCACATAAAATTAGCATTATCTCGCAGTCTACCTCTGATACCACTACGTCTCTTGTGCACCCATTTATCACAAACACTGCACAAGATGGAATTACTTCCCAAACCTTTGTGGCAAACTGCACGTGGCCACTTTCCCTTGTCTTTGACAGTACCGCCACCAACCCTAGATATCATCACTTTTGTTTTATCTGCATTAACCCTTAAGCCCTTGTACCCCATACCATCTCTCCACTTCCTAAATCTTTCCTCTACCTCCCTTTTGTTCTCTGCAATCAACACCAAATTATCAGCATTCAACATCTCCCACGGGAGTCCGTTTCTGAAGTCACGTGAGAGGGCTTCAAGTACCATGATAAACAACATGGGACTCAAAACTGACCCCTGATGTACACCAACATTCACGGAAAACTCATTGCTCAAATCTCCATTCACTCTTACCTGGGTGTGAGCACCCACAAGCATAGCCATAACCACCCTAACCAGCCACTCCTCCAAGCCAAGATTTGTCATTGCCCACTTTACCACCTCTCTAGGGACTCTGTCAAAGGCCTTTTCCAAATCAACAAAAACAAAATACAGATCCCTTTTCTTCCCAATATGATTTTCCTGAAGCTGTCGAACAATAAATATGGCATCAGTGGTCCCCCTGCCTTGCATAAACCTAAACTGCATCTCATCAATGTTCACTCTTTCTCTAAGCATACCTTCTAGAACTCTCTCCATTATCTTCATTACCGATTTAAAGCTTTATACCTCTATAATTTCCTCTTTCCAGGGCATCACCCTTCCCTTTATATACATTTACAGTTACACTCTTCAACCAATCATCTGGGTCAACACACTCATATATAATCATATTTATCAAGTCAGTAACTAACCTCACCCCTATATCTCCTGGAGGGGTAATCAATTGTAAGGGTGAAAGGCATCACACTGAGTCTATAACGAGTCCATAGTAATGAAAATTTTAAATTCCGTAAGCTGTCATCGTCACCCCCGCCCCCCTCCAATTTCTCATTCACGCAATGTTGGTGTACAACCGGTAATAAAAGTATCGGTGCACAACATTGACGAAATATTTTGGATCACGGTACGAAGGTCTCTGAAATATTTGTGTCCGACGTGTTGGGAGGTGTTGGGAGGTCTCATATAACGTCATCTGAGGTATCCCCTCGCTAAAATATAAATAAACATTCTGAACCTGCTACAGCCAGGCATAACAAGTTACCAACCCTCCCACACAGCCAGCACGTGAGTGAATATTTTCGGAAGACATCGAACCCTCTATGCACCGATACTTTTTTTTACCGAGTGTACCATGAGCAACGGTGTCGCTCTCTTACCGACTGTCAGACGTGCCAGGTGGTCAGTGCTGTTGTCCTCCCCCCCCCCTCCAGGAAATTCTGCAAGTCATTTGATAATATTGACGATTGATATGTTGAAGTGCGAATAAGTGATATCCCACAAGTGATATAGTGACGAAAATAGAGAAATAGACTCAGGTCAGTGTCAACAGTTGTCATCCCCAGGAAGTGTCGCGTTTGACCACGCGAGGATGACGCCATTAACCTCATTTGACGAGTGAGTCCTGAGTTCCCGCTCACCTCCCTTGTATTCTGTGAATTGGATAGTGAGGTATTTCCCATATATTTGTGTACTGTACTTTAGATTATTATTATTATTATGTAACTGGAATACGAGAATGTAGCTAAGAGGCAGAGTTCTATCTGGCCCTGAGGTAAATATGTAATTTTGGGGGGCCAAATATCAGGTGTGCCCTGGAACTGTGAATTGTTATTATAATGTGTTGGGATGAGTTTGCTATTCAGTACTTATTAGGGCTGTGTTAATTGTGAGTTAATGTTCACATAGTTACTTTTTGAGACACAATGATATCGACTCATTGATTTCTTTTATGGTTAGTGTAGAGTTATTCATGTTTATTTGTTATAGTATTTTTCTTCTGTTATTCCTACAGTATGTTATTTTGAGCAGACCTATGAGTCTGTAGTGCCATGTGTGGAGAGTGAATTCTGGCAGCAGGCCTAGCCCTACTGTTCATTCCCGTTTATTGTTGATGCCCATGATGGTGATTTTATATGTATTATTACCCCTGAGTAGGTCATGTGATATTCTGTTTCTGATTGATATGTCGAGTGTTATAACTCATGTTTCTTTATTATAAGACTTTCTCAATCATCTGGAGGCATCATTTGAATTAGAGAGAATAGGTAGTCACACTACATATTAATATCTAGCGGGTCCCAGTGCGGGAGTCAGGGTCCCAGGGTGGAAGTCAAGATCAAAAACATCAGAGGACCGGACCAATGGACTATGAGTCCAGAGGGAAGATTATGGAGAGCCATACAGGACTGAACCTGGGACAAGGGAGCTAAGTTTGGTTGAATTTGATATAAAGGCCATATGTTTGTTGAGTAACTTGTCAACTGATTCACGGTTATTTTTGTAAGGCTATTAGGTGTGAATATTTTTTTTTTTAATAAACATTTCCTCTCACTCAAAGCTTCTACCTATCTGTCCATTGCCAGACGCCTTAATTCCGTAAGGGATGCCCACTAACAAATCACCTCCATGTCACCCTGCCCCCTGCCATTTCATTGCCCAGCCCCCAGGTCACACACCCCTCTCTCATATACCTCTCCACTCCATCCCTCCATCTCATCCTTGGCCTCCCCCTCCCTCTCCCTCCCTCCACCTCAGTCACATACATTCTCCTTGTCAGTCTCTCACTATCCATCCTCTCCACATGGCCAAACCATCTCCCGGCACAAATGTCCACTAAAGCACCGCCATTCTCATCTATCTCAGCAGTCACACCCCACTCACCAACTACTCCATCCATCTTCTTATTCCCTATTTTACTGTTCTTATCGTCAATGAAAAACACTCTCTCATTCGTTTCAAACTTTTCCATGCATGCTTCCACATTTGTCCAGAACTCTTCTGTCACTCTGCTTGCACGATCTTGTGCTGGCACGTACACGCACACAATCGCCGACATTTGTAGTCCAACTTTCAGTCATACCCACACAGTCCTTGAGCCAACTGATCCATACTCTCTTATATTTTCGTTCCATCTGTTACTCACCACATTACAAACTCCCTTTGCCTTCTCATTCTCATCTACTCCCACACATATACCCCATCCATACACCCAATCTCTCACACTCTCACCTCACCATTTAGTTTCAGTTAATCCACATACATACACTTTCGCACCCTCAGACACCTGGACAATCTCTCTCTCTCTTTCTCCTCATCATTTGCACCCCTTCCATTCCATGTCGCCATCCGTATCATGTCCTTTGTTCGGTCCTTAGTCGTCACCTTTTGGTCAGTCCTGGTCCGAGGCTTCTTGTTCATATTTTTAGTTAGTTGTTTTCCGAGGAGGGGCACAAACTCTCCGCCAACCCACTTGTTGTCACGTAGGGAACACGTGTTGGCTGGTTATAAGGTTACCACCCAGCGTTGTAAATACTTTCCTGTTTACAGGACATCATTTGGCTTGCCACTCAGTGTAGAGCTACCCTAAAAACAGAGTACTACTACATTAAGTGAGTGGATGGTGGGCGTCCTCACCAACCACAAAAAAAAAAAAGCCAGGTAAAAGAAAAAAAATGCTGTGCCCGACAGTGTCGGTGTTTAATCAGCTTCTACCTTCTGTAGTGGAGCATGTTGACAAAATTTAGTGAAACACCCCAACCCAAATATGTTCACAACATCTCTGAACAAAGCCTCAGTGGACTCACTTTAAGTATTTTATGAAAACGCTTTCTTGTAACAGATATTCAACAATTTCTCTACCTCATACTGAGGCACGCACATGTTCACATCCCACGAACAGAGTCCATCTTGTTCTCAAGGTTCATGTTTAAGTATCGAAAGACATACGAGAACACGCTTCATTCTTTACATAAAAAATCTTCACTCTCACCGTTAGTCTCATCTGTCTTCTTCTGTCGTTGTTATCCTACCTATTCATCATCGTACATTTAACTTAATCCTACCCTTAATGCAATACTGTTTTCCCTCTTAACTTTGCCTGAAATTGTAATCTCCCCATCTTAAGTGCTGAGTTGTAATAACAGATCAGCAATAGATAAGATGTTAGTCACAAATAAGTGCCATGGAGAGGATGTAGAGCCGTGTTTTTTTTTTTTTTTTTTTTTTTGTCATTGAGGTACTGTTTGTGGAATAAGCCACAAAAGGATGAAAACTTGGTCCTGAATTATGGTGAAAGAAATGTAATACCTTACCGTTTAAAAGCTTGTCATGATCTGTCACCATTACTGACTACAGTATAAACCTTCCAATTACCTCCCCCCCCTCTCTCTCCCTCTCTCATTCTTATACTTGTCCACTTTTCTCGAGAACCTATCAGTATCTCCAGCTGTATGGTCTTCCTAATTTCCCTCAATGTACCACTCCCAAACTCTCAACGTTCCTGTTCCCCCTGTGACCTAGACTCTCGCTGTCTCTTTTACCGTCTAAGTTGGCCTACTTTCGATTCAGACTAATAGTAAGTTTCGATATCTACAACATAAGACTGTCATGGTAGAATAACAAGGTTTGATTTTGTTTGGAAGGATAAATTACACAGAAGGACATCGAAACAACAGCCGATGCATTAAAATCTCACGTGAGGTGCTGGACTTCTTGTATTGTTTCACCTTGCTGAAAATGCATGGGAAAAGAGTTGTAGCCAACGCATCTGTTACTACGTGATCACACAACAGAAATACTCACTTCCTTCTGCTGAAGATTTGATATACTGTAAAGATAAAAAAAGTGCTGAAGAATATATGTATTTATTTACGCAGTTCAAAATGATACATTTATAACAATGAAATCAAACTAAAAGAAATAATGCAATAAATACTTTTGTAGAACAAAGTTAAGTAATAAAGGATAGGAACATTTCTTGCTGTCATAATGAGATATTTATTCGGGGTAACTTACTTGTTCTACTTTATAGATTGCTTATCTGGATTTCAGCAACATCCTTAGATGATAAAGTTGGAGAAGCTCAGAGAGGACTGAAATGGGGCGTGTTGCATGTCACATTAAAAGGAAAGAAATCTTCCCCATATGTAACACTCAACGAATAGAGCGCACACATCACCAAAAATGCATAAATGAGATGGGTTTATGGGAGACTAATCATGATAAAATCTCAGGAATGATCTTTCGTAGTAACATGATTAAAGAGGGAACGTGAATAATGTATATAGCCAAAACTGATAAGGAGCTGATTATATTAAACTGTACCAAAACTATACAGAGTTTACAAGGCAAGAGAATAGAAAAAATATATACCATTCTTCCATCCTTCCTCCCATTCATTTTTCCCTGCTCCTTATTTTCCAGCAATTTTCGTGTTTCCTCATTCACCTTTTCCTCAATAGCCAGTTTCTCAGCCTGACATTCTTTTATCTTACTACCGCTCCCCACCCTTCCACTGTGTGGTATACAGCACGCTGCACACCCTTCCTTTAATGACCCTCACCCCTTACTCCATCTGTCTTTCAAGTCTCTCCGCCCTCTTTCTGTTTTTACACCTACCATCTCCTTCTCCCCTTGTGCACATGACTCTTCTCCCTCACCTTCTTTTCAGACGTTTCCCCCCCCCCCTTTTTTTCCCTCCGTTCTTCTTTCGCCACTTCACCTTTTTCACCTGTCCTTTTAATTAGTTTTCTTACGATCTTGACTCCGTATCACTTAACTCCCATCGACCCCGACTCCTCCTCCTTCCCTCTGCCTGTTTCACCTTTTAGTCTTACCATTTTCTCTTTCTTCATAGCGTTTCGCCATGGATCCTTTCCACACTTCTCATTCCCGCAGCACTTATTTTACTTTTACATCAGTCTTCCTTTGTTCTTTCTTCATCAATATTTTCACTTTCCCCACTCATGTTTTCTTTCCTTCCCTGCTCGTGAGTCGAAACCACATTTCCAAGACGTCGTTATAATTTCCTTCTGGCTCTTTGTTTGCAGACTCATTCGTCCCAGCCACTTACTCATTTTCAATTTTCATTCCAATCTCCGTTCTTGCCACAAATCGCACAAATCCCTCTCTTTTTCATGTGATTTCGCTCCCCAGCCTTCTCACACGTCACATTACATTAGCCTTCATTTCTTCCCTGTTGCCAGGCTGCTGCCCCTATCATCCCCTCGCACCCTAATTAATCACAACCGCCGGGACAGGGATGATAGAGGTGCTGACGGATACATTTTTTACTGTGTCATGGTGCTGACGACGTGTTTACACGTGGTGACACTGTGCAAGCTGGGTAGAGCAGCTTCGGTGTCCATCTGGAATTCAAGCCTCTTCATAGTTCCCTGTCCCTCGTCGTGGAAGTGACTTTGTTCCGACGCTGGTAATATGTTACCACTCAGGCTTCGTTGGCCGTTACTTAAACCTTTCATTAACCAGTGCACTAAGAAGAAGCATTTTATATTTTGTTTTGGTACTACCAGACAAATAAATTTACAATAGGAAAGTCTCAAGAAATGACACGATTTAAAAGAACACACTATGACACTCCACCAGCTTGAAAAGTTCTTTTGAATTAGGACAAATCATACTGGATAATATGAAAAAAAGTATACTAAAAATTTGATTGCACTGGAGTGGAGAGAGAATGTTCAAGTTGTTCTTGTTAAGAGTTTTCTTTTCAGTCATACAAAAGGTCTTTTTCATAGTTGCTTGACTGTTGTTGGAACATTCTTCAGTCATGTTTTGTTACACACTATCAAGCTGTGGTATAAATTATGAGCAGCCATGAATAATAGTTCGCCGGCACATTTCTGCCGTTTGTGGCAGTGGTTGGTGTTATATGAATAATTTTTATATGACAGCAGTATGAAGCACACATCAAAAGCAGTATGAGGATGGATGGTGCCTGTCGATTGAGGTACAGTAAGATATATAAATGACAGGACACAATGCTGGCACATGACTGTAGACGAATTTTTGTTGATGTCATTATACCGACTCCGAACATAGCCACACGATGACAAAATGGGATATTTAAGGAGTTATCCTTGACATTTGATCTTTACTTATCTGATCATTAGTACTCAGCCTGCCTTTCACGCAACAGAGTGAATTCAGCAATTTTACACTGATCATCAGTAGTTGCCTGGTTCTCACACTATGTCCGGACACTAAAATATCATAACACACTACATAATAGCTAGTGAAATATATACTGCTAAAATGTAATATAGAGGTTTGAAGAAAGTCGTGCCTAAGCTCGAGAGATCTGCAGGAAACAGCAGTGCACGTTCTAGCTAGGGAATTTCGCACACACCACAGTATGGCACCGGATGGGAAACTCCACAGTCATGGAAAGTTCCTTCACACATGTCCTCACGCATGACCCAACCTGTCATATACAAGGGAAATTGGAGAGACAGGGCAGAAGGGGCTAGGAGAGAAAGAGGCACGGTTTGAAAGGCAGGAACAGTGGGTATAGTGTTAGCTAGCACAAACTGCTCGCGCCTCAACTTTTACTGGGGAATAAAACTGCAATCAGACCCCAGACTCATCCTTATCTTTCTCCTGCCACCCACGACAAGAACGACTTGAACATTCTCTCCTCTTAAAATCCCTATAATCTAACACATTTTTCGAAGTGCTCAGCAACGGCTACGATATTATTTGGTGGCAGTAATCGTACGAACCACGTCTACAGTTCTACAGTTGAGTTTACATTAACAAGACAGAAAACAAGAACTATAAATTCATGCCATACTACGTCATACGATTTTAGATACAGCAGAAGACTCCCCTGATCCGCCACAGTGATAAACAACAGTGAGAAACAAAGCCGATTAACAGACTTCTCTATGAACAATCAATGATCAAATTAAGAATCAACTCTACAAACAAAATAATTTACTACGATTCTACATGTGAACTACAAACAGGTGCGACGGTAACCATGATCAACTACAGTTCACACCATACAGCAAGAAACTACAATCAAAATGTTGCACAAATAATCACAAACCTACAAATTAATAAAAACAAGAAAAGGAAAGGAAGTAGATGTAAGCAAGCAATGCAGCTTAGGGTGGGGAGGCGCTGATTTAGTGGTGACGGGAGACAATGCACCATCAACCAGAACCTGCACTCACCAGCTCTGACTCACCACTCACCTCACTCACCATTATTCACCGCGGCGCTGAGTCTTCGAGGGTGACGGGGCATGGTGATGCCAGCATTCGCATCTTCCTGCACCTACTATAGTCGCGGCGCACGACTCCGAGGTTGTCATTATCGTACCCTGGCAACCTACCATTCAAAAGTGCGTCCGATTTCATGTCTTATTATACACGAATCATATTATTATGCACGAATATATTATACACGAATATTATTATACACGAACATATTATACACGAATCACATGCATCTCATACAGGAAATCAGACGCACTTTTGAATGGTAGGTTGCCAGAGCACGATAATAACAACCTCAGAGTCACGCGCCGCAACTATAGTCGGTGATTATACCTATACTTCTCCCACAGAGCTTAAGCATTCAATCCCCCCCCCCTTTTTTTTTTGCTTATAACTTCACAAATGCATATCATCACTATCCTATAGTGATGTATTGCTAATAAAAAAATGATAAACAAACACCTTGCACAAAGATATAAAACGTTCTTTATAATTATAACTACAGTTATCAACTCCACAACAAACTAAGTAACAATTAGATAGGGGTAATTGAGAGTAACAGGGTTAGAGAGGGAGACAAAAAAAAAAAAAAAGGCACACAGGCAGTGAGTGATGGAACGACCTGAATTTTCAAAACACAACTGACCCTGACAACCCTTTACACGCCATTTAATTCTTTTTTTTTTTTTTTTGCCACATTTTACTCTTTCTAATAACAAACACCACTTCATCTATATACAAACTTACGCACATACACCCTCTTCAGTTATCTATATTGGGTCCGTTAGTAAGTACTAGTACTAACAGTGTCTAATGACAGTAGTCTTGTTATTTTTGCAGTCACATGATTGTTTTCTTAAGCAAAATGCTGCTCGCGTAGGAAACAGACTCCTTTGCGGTGACTAAAATTGTCTAGCGAAACTAGAACTTATGATGAGACTTTTCCACACTTATGATGAGTTGTATTTATTGTTGGTCATCCCAGATCTCTGGCCGAACAGACTCATCAACCGCAGGTAAGCAACCTCTCCTTGCAGGGCCTTCCCTTGCTGTGGATCGAAGTTCTCTTGCCGTAGAGAGTGTGGAGGACCGATTTCCAGAAGGGAGCGGCATTTGTGTCTCTCCATTCAGTCAACTGAGATACATGAGCCACATCACCTGGTTATTTGGCTATAAGTTTACCACCCAGCGTTGTAACTTAGGTTTGTCACTCGACGTAGTGTTGCCTGAAGTGGAAAGAAATCAATAAAACATGACAGGAAAGATGGGAGATATATAAAGGTAGGAGGGAAGACACAGAATAAGAATGATAAAAATGGAGGAAGAAGTAGGCAACACTAGTTGACTGGATGTTGGTCGCCACCACTTACCACAACTTACGTTAAGAATGTAGTACATAATCCCTGTCCACTGATACTGTAAGGTTTAGCAGCTCCTGAGACTGTGATACAAAACATAGTGAGGGAAAAATAGAAGAAACAGTTACAAAAGAGAGGAAGAAGGTGAAGTGAAACAGAAAAACTGAAATATGATATAAATGAGAAAGGAAAGAAGAAAAGTGGAGGAAGGAGAAGTCTTGGCATTGTATCCCTCAGCTGTGATTTGCAGACTCGATGAATATGGTTAGGGAGAGAAAAGGATGGGATGGAAGCAGCAGTGGAGTAGTGTAAGATGGCATACATGTACAACTTGTGGAAATATGTATAAGAAAAGAAGGGAGAAAACAGTAGAAAAGACAATGCACAAATACTGAGAGAAGATCTGTGATTAGAGAGAGGAAAAAAAAAAAGGGGGGGGGGAGAGAAACAGACATCATCATGAGCAGCACGGTCAACATATGGTAGCGGTGTTACCAGATCTTCATTGCCAAATTATGCTAGATTTCATTTAAAATTATGCTGAAACCAGCAAAATTATGCTACTGGGGCGACGATTTTATGCCAACTTTATGCTAACTCTGAGAGTTAGTTTATTTTCACAGTAAACTATTATGCAGCCTTTAATAAGCATAAGTAATAGTTATAACACCGGTCAACTGCACTCCACATAGAAAAATAAAGGGTTCTCATTAAAGATATTACTGAATAAGAACATAAAGCTGGCTTTCAGTTGTAACACATTAAACAAGGCTAAACATTTTTGTGACTAAGATGAGATCGGTATCATAATCCTTCCACTTTCCACATAATATTTTGTCATGACAATTAGCTACCAGCATTTGATTGAAAAAAAAAAAAAAAAAAGACTATCACTGCAGTTAGCTACTCTACTGCAAGGAGTTAAGTCTAAAAATTTCTGTTGTTAGCTAATAAAGGTGACTGATTAAGAGGATTAGCACAAAATCACAGATAATTAGTAACTCATAAACAAGACTAATATTTTTTATACTGAAGCTTCTTAAAACTAACACTAAACACAACTATGAAATTTGGAATATTAGCTACTGCCATATAAACAATATTGTTTATTTCCATTGGGTGTTTACTTAGTGTAAATGTCTTTGTTTAATGATTTGATCATATCACGAGCTGCCTGAAATTTTGTACATTCACCTGCTTTTCTTATGCCTTCTCCATATAACAGTTAATTTGTCAGAGAAACATTAGATAACCTGTTTCACTTCTCATTCTTCAGTTTGACTAAGGAAAAGATCTGCTTGCAATCAGTATTTGAGACTGGAATACTAAGCAAGGCTCTAACAAATTTGGAGAGTGTGATATTATTTACTTGCACGAACTTTCGACCAAAATGACTCAATGTTGGTATCCTGCGACAAAAGTCTGTCAGTGCCATCGTGTATCAACAATGAACGCCATTCACTGTCTAACCCATGCTGCCCACTCTCTGAAATGATACTGGGAGATTTTGAGGAAATCTCAAAAACAGATGTCTCACTTCTTAAAATAACTGGAGAATCAAAAAGGGAGTTACTTGTGTTTTTAATTAAAAAAAAAAAAATGAAAGTATGGCAGTCACCTGCCTCATAGTTTCTCATAAACGGCTGGCTGAGCTACAGAGTACTCTCATAGTATCATTCTTAACCCGCAGCGTCCTGTCGACGTGAATTAACGTCCACACATTTTGTCACTGCCAATCCCGTCAACGTACAGAAACGCGAATCAATTGCAAAGTCCCTAATTTGCACAATTTTCAATTTTCGTGAGTGATTTTTGGTACGTATACACGGGATACCTTCCTCTACAAGATGCCAAGCAGGGACAATGCCTTACCCAGCATGACCTCCCCCCCCCTGCATGCCATTGTCTCAGCAATTCACCTGTTATCAGTGACCTGGCCAGTAAAACCATGTCATGCCACGGTACGAAATTCAGGGCCAGAATGATTCCCCAATCGATGACAATGTGGAGGACAAACTTTACATAGCAATAGAGGAAGAAACAGTCAGCTATGATGATCAGGTAATGTGGCAAAAAAAGGTCAGGTATGGTGATGAGTTAATGAGTGAAACAATGCTTATAAAGCCTATATTACTGTTTGAAAACCAATATACTCTCGTACTACATATAAATTCGTACCAAGTAAATAATTAAATACCGTTTATGAGTGGTGTGAAATAGTTACCCTACCATAGAACTCGTTTTCTTTGGTGCCAGCCTGTTAGAAAACCCAGTAAGGTAAGGAGGTACTGGTACCTGGATCGAGTATTTCAAACCTCAGGTGAGCGATTTCTCTATGAATTTTCGATGTTTCTCACCAAAAGCAGAGGTTTGAGCCAAAAAGAAATTTTTCCAAAACTGATCGGGACTGGGGGGAGTCAGTGGTGGAAAAGTGGGCGGGATGGGGCGGGTTAAGGTATCAGTATGGCAACACTCATTCATTCGCCAGTCAGCTACCCACCCAACTCTCTCTCTCTCTCTCTGATTTATAGCTTTTATAAAATTATTCCAAAATTATTCCATTCCATTCTTGAGACAGTATTATAAATACAAGCAAGATACATAAAAGAGAGACAGAAGAACTAGTGATGGAAAAATACAAAACACAATCTATCTATCTATTATTTATTGCCAGACACAATCTCATACGGGTTGGCCACAAACAAATCGCCTCCATGTCGCCCTGTCCTCCGCCATTTCACTGCCCTGCTCCCAGCTCACACCTGTCTCTCTCATATATACCTCTCCACTCCATCCCTCCATCTCATCCTTGGCCTCCCCCTCCCTCTCCACCCCTTCACCCTCACTCACATACACTCTCCTTGTTAATCTCTCCCACTCCATTCTCTCCACATGGCCAAACCACCTCAGTGTGTTTCTCCTAAGACCTAACGCTTCCTATCACATACACATCGACACCAAGTACACTCCTCCACAGCTGCATTTGTCAATCTGTCTCTCCATGTGACTCCACATGCTCCTCTCAAATAACTCATTTCCACTGCTCTCACTCTTGACTTCTGTCCCTCCAACAAGGTCCAAGCTTCACTTCCGTACATTAAAGTTGGTATCACAATACTGTCATGTAATCACTTTTTCACTTCCATGCTCGCTTCCCTGTTTTTTATCACTGCATTCAAGGAACCAGCACCCTTTCTTCCTTGTTGTACCCTTTCAAGCACTTCATCCTCCAAACTTCCATCCTTACTCACCACACTGCCCGAGTACTTAAATGCACTCACATTTTCCATTTCCTCCTCATCTAACGTCACTGTACATTCACTGACTTCACTTCTCTTGAAGACCATGACTACTCTTCCCTACATTCACCTTTAGATTCCGTTTCATACACACTCTCCCAAACTCATCCACTGAGCCTTGCAGCTCCCCTTCGTCATCACTTAACAACACAGTATCATCAGCAAACAACAGTACAGGGAGTTTCCAAACACTGCCCACACTCATTAGGGCCACTTCAACATCCACCGCCCTACCTTGTATCTCTTTTATAACCTCATCCATATCCGGATTGAACAACCATGAAGATATAACACATCCCTGTTTCAATCCAAATTTCATATAGAAAAATTCACTCAGTTCACTATCCACATGCACTATAGTCTTAGCACCCTCATACATACTCTTCACAGCATTCAACAACTTCCCATCTACTCTCCCCCCATGGGGAAACATCTTGTCATGGTGGGGGGTGTTGCGTGCTCCTGTGATGCCACAAGCCTGCCGCAGATGTAATGACATCTGGCAGGGTCTCCCATGCGGGTAGGGTTGTGGGTGAGGGGTCTGACTAAGTGCTGTCCGAAATGTAGGCTACCCATATGGGTCATCGGTGCCACCCACCAGAGGGGTCATCTTGGTGTTGTCCTGACGTGGTTGGTTGGGTGTCTGCGCTGGGGGGGTGTTGGGGAAGGGGGTCTTTGCACTGGTGGGATCGAACTTTCGCATCACAGAGTGACCTTTTTGGGTCACCCTCTGGGGACAAGGTGCCCCGCTCCCATCAGACCGCGCTCAGTCCTCTCACTCTCTGGTAGGAGGTTTCCCTTGGCTCCTGGTGCCATTTTATCTCTCACTAATGTATATATGGGTATATCAAACACTTCTTCAACCACTCGTGTGGTCAGTGACCAGCCACACGAGTCAGCATCACCTGGTCACTCTCTTGGTGATGACCCTGTATCCTCCGGGTCATCTGCCAAAACTGCGAATCCAGAGGTTCCTGCTATCAAGCTGTTACCTGCTGTCTTTGTGAAATACTATTCTTCCTTCACTGTAGGTACTATGGCATTCTCAGCCAGTATATTACAATGGAATTGTCGAGGGCTGCGTGGTAATTGGGAGGAACCGCAGACCCTCCTGGCTTATTTCTCTTTGTGCGTGTGTCTCCAGGAAACTCTTGTAGGGTTTGCCACTCCTCATGCACCACCTGGGTACAATGCATTTTACTCAGCTCCAACCCAGGGTCCTGTTGGGGGTGGTGCTGTTTTGGTGAGGGCTGACATCCCTCATCGGCCAGTCCACCTCCAGTCTGACCTCCAGTGTGTTGCTGTGCGGTTGTATGCCCACTGCTGGTATACAGTTTGTTCCATTTATTTACCACCCAACACAGCAGTCAGTAGTGTGGAACTTGAGAACCTGCTTGGTGAGTTACCTACGCCCTTTCTTCTCTTGGGGTACTTTAATGGTTGCCACCTTTTGTGGGGGGACTGTCTTGTTAACCTATGTGGGAGTTTGTTGGCGTCCATAATGGAGGATGAGGATCTTTCCCTCTTCAATACTGGGACGTTTGCACATTTTCACCCACAAACGGGTTCATTTATCGCAATCGACCTCTCTGTCTGCTCTCCTGACTGTCTCCTGGACTTTACCTGAGAGGTTATGGAGGATCTCCATGGAAGTGATCACTTTCCCATCCCCCTTACTGCAGCAGCATCTAGTCCATGTTCCTGGCTACCGAGGTGGAGACTGGATAAGGCAGACTGGTCCCTTTTCTCTTCTCAGATTTCTGTTAATGTCTTAGTTGAAGACTTTCCGAATACTGATGAGGCTGTTTCATTCTTTACATCAGTTTTATATTCTGCTGACCTTAACATGCTGTTCCTAAAACCTCTGGCACATATTGCTGTTGACCTGTCCCATGGTGGAATGAGGATTGCAGTGTTGTTGTATGTGCTAAGAAGTTAGCTTTCTCCCATTATCAAAGATACAGGACAGAGCATTATCTTGTTGAGTTCAGAAGGGCACAAGCTAAGGCTCGTCTGGTGCTCAGACAAGCCAGACGGGACTCTTGGATGGCTTATGTGTCATCTATAAACTCAAAGACGCCAGTGTCTCAGATGTGGAAGAGGGTGTGAGAGATCTCAGGAAAATTTACTCAAGGGTGCTGATGTCAAATGGTGAACCTGTTGGTGACCCTGCAGCTGTGACTGATGTTTTTGCGTCCGCCTTTGCAGCGGTCATCATATGGAAAGTTGTTCACCGATTTTTGCCAGACAATGGGAGATAGAGGAGGCAAGGGTACTGAACTTCCGTTCAGGGAATGTGGAGTCCTACAACCTTCCTTTCTTTTGTCACGAACTCCAGTCTGCCTTTTCCCTCTGCCATGACACCTCACCAGGGCTGGATGATATTCCCTATACGATGCTTCAACACCTGGATGATGGTGCACTGTCCTATCTCCTCAGCCTTTTTAATGGAATCTGGAGGATATCTTCTCTTCCCACATCTTGGCATGAGGCCATTGTCCTGCCATTCTAGAAGCTGGGAAAGGCAGGTTACAGTCCCCTGGAGTATCGGCCAATTGCCTTAACATCTTTCATATGCAAATTATTAGAGAAAGTAGTCAACACGTGCCTAATGTATTTCCTAGAAAGGAATGAACATCTCTCTCAATGTCAGTCTGGTTTTCGAAAATGTCGCTTAATAACAGATGCACTTATCCATCTTGAGGCTGCAGCATGTGATGCTTTTGCTAGACAGCAGCATCTGGAGTGCATTTTCTTTGATCTAGAAAAGGCATATGATACTACATGGTGGTTCGGTATCTTCCAACAACTCCGTTCTCGTGGTTTACATGGCAGGTTACCCCTCTTTATAATAAACTTTCTTTGTGACCGTTCATTCAGGGTTAGGGTTGGTGTCACTCTGTCTCCTTCATACCCTCAGGAGGAAGGGGTGCTTCAGGGAAGTGTCCTCAGTGTGACCCTTTTTGCAATAGCATTGGACGGTGTTGTGTCCTCTATTCCAGAAGGGGTGACGGCCTCACTGTATGTTGATAATATGGCTCTACGGTATGCTGATTCCCGAATGTCCTTCGCTGAACGTTGCATGCAGCTCTCTCTGGACAGTGTCTCTCTGTAGGCCACAGTGCACGGCTTCCGTTTCTCTCCAACAAAGACGGTGACCTTCCATTTCTGCCACTTGAGAGGAGTTCACTCCGACCCAGATCTCCAGTTATATGGCCACAGGGTGAGATGTGTCGATGATACAAGGTTTCTCGGACTTGCCTTTGACAGGAGACTGACGTGGTTACCTCGTATCCATTCATTACGACTTTCATGCCCCCGTGCCCTGTCTCTCCTAAGGACCCTATCTCACTTGTCTTGGGGCGCTGACAGAACCATATTGCTCCGACTTTACTGTGTCTTAATTAGGAGCAAATTGGACTATCAGTGTGTGGTGTACTCCCCTGGTACTGAGGCTCGGCTGTGGCCTCTAAATTCTGTCCATCATGCTGAGATTCATCTGCCAACTGGGACTTTCCAGTCCTCCCCGACTGAAAGTCTGTTGGTTGATGCGAACGAACCACTGCTGGATCTCCACCGGCAGTCCTTAATGGTGAAGTATTGGGACCGCCTTCACCATCTTCCGGCTTCACTGATTTGTAAGGCTATCTCTGAGGTCACTCTTCTCCCCTTTCATGACACCCAACCTCGCTATCCACACCCATTTGGGTACACACTGAGGGCTGCCATGGGGGAGTAAGGTGTCCAGTCGTCTCCTGTGCATGTCCCTCGAGTGGCTTCCTGGCTTCTTCAAGAGGTACAACCATGTGATTACTTCCTTGAGAGGAAGACTCTCTGTCCTCACGGAAGCTTTGTCTTATATTTTAGAACATGCCTCTGCTCACTATGACTCGATCCCTGTATATACTTATGGCTCTAAATCCCGTGTGGGGACAGGATTTAGTGTCATTTTTTGTGATTTTAGCCGTGGTGGGAGTCTCCCTCCTTCTGCATCTATTTTTACTGCTGAACTTACTGCCATTTTAGTTGTGGTTGAACTGATTTTTTTAGCTTTTCTCCAGCTTCTCTTATCATTTATAGTGCCTCTACCAGTGCCCTACAAACTTTGTCTCGTGGCTTCCCATTACATCCCCCTAGTCTTGACTGTCTTGGAGTGGCTCTTCTTATTATGTAGGCGAGGATACTCTGCACAACTGTGTTGGGTCCCTGCACATGTGGGAGTCGCGGGCATTGAACATGCTGACTCTGGCAAGAGCTGCTGCCTCTCACCCTTCCTCTCCTCAATACCGTGTTCCATCCGAGGATTTATGTGCAGCCACTGTGGAGACTGACCGTTTCTGCTGGCAGAGGAGGTGGGATGTAGCAGGGGTGAACAAACTCTGCAGCATTCGTAGGAACCTGGGCGATGGGGGGTATGTGGGACTGTCCCGACAGTAGGAAACAGCTTTGGCCCGTCTCTGGATTGGGCATACTAGGCTGACTCATGGTTTTTTAATAGAAAGGGCACCCCCCCTCCCTGCTGTGATGACTGTCTGGTTCCTTTGAATGTGCAGCATCTCCTTGTTGAATGCCCCAGTTTTGGGGACCTTCATCGGCGGTACCTTTCCAGGTGCTGAGCTGGTGACAGATTGTACCTTCTTTCCTCGGTTCTTGGGGTAGAGGCTTGTGCTATGGAGGGAGGTACCTTCTCTTTTGTGTTGAGTTCTGGCTTTCTCCACAAGCTGTAGGGCTTTTCCATATTTTAGTATGTTATTTAATGATATTGTTTAAAATTTTAACCCATATCTTTCCACTACGTTTTTTTTTAGCTTTGGCGGTTTCTTTTATTCTTTTATACTGTTTGTTTGTTGTATGCATTGTTTATCTCTTTGCTTTTTATCGTTTTTCATATATTTTGACTTTCTTTTAATTTTATGTTCGGCAGCATATGACCTCTGCTGTTGTGCCGCCATGTCACATTTTCATTCATTCATCCATTCATTCCCATCTACTCCATATATTCTTAATGCTTTCCACAATCCTTATCTATCCACCCTGCCATATGCTTTCTCCAAATCCATGAAGGCCACATACAACTTCTTTCCCTTCTCTAGAAGCTTTTCCACTAAAGATCTAAGAATGAATGATCTACACAACCTCTTCATTCCCTAAAGCCTCCCTGTTCTTCTCCAACTAATTACTCTGTTGTTTCCCTATCCCTGTCAATAAATATGCTACCATGTACTTTTCCCATTACACTAAGAAGACAAATGCCCCTGTGGTTACCACACACTTCTTTTTCCCCTTTCCTTTTTTACAAGGGAATAATTATACATGACTTCCAATCCCCTGGAAATCTACCTTCCTCCCAGAATAATCTGCACAACTTCCACATCTATTCTACTACTATCTCTACCCCCTTGCTTCAGCATTGCACCACACACTCCATCAATTCCTGGGGCTTTCCCCATTTTGACTTCTTTCATTGCTTCCACAACTTCCATCCTACTGATTTCTTCCTTGCTTCTCACATCCCTCCTTCTCCCAGACATTCCCTAGCCACTTATACTCACATTACTTTCATTATCTATGTTCAACAATTCCTGAAAGTGTTCTCTCCATCTGCTCACTGTTTCTCCCTTCACCACTACTAATCTACCTTTTTTATCTCTCATTTCCCGACTAACGTCATTGCCACCCTGTCTAACTTTCTTTACCTCCTTCCAGAACATTTTCTTACATTCCCTCCACTTGACACTGAAATTCCTTCCTAATTCCTCATCCACTTTCTTCTTACTCTCTCTTACTAATCTTTTCACCTCTCTCTTCCTCTCTACATATAACTCTCTCTTCCGTCTCTCAGCTTCTTCCATGCCCCTATTTCTCATCCACTCCCTATATACTTTCTTCTTTTGTGCTACTGCTTGTCTTACCTCTTCATTCCACCGTGCTGTTCGTTGCACCCCCTTTCGTCTTCTCTTCACCCCACACACTACCTCACATGTTGCACAGATTTCTTCTGTGAATATCTTGCACGCACCTTCCACGTCCCCCATTTGCTCCAATCCATATTTACCCAATTGCTCCTCCACTTCTCTCTAATATTCTGCCTTATTCTCATCCTCTTGTAACCTTTCCACTCTACTCTCATATAATACTTCCTCCCGCCCTTCCCTTCTTCTATTTCTCTATTTCACTTGGACCTTGATTCTCACCCCCACCAAGTGGTGGTCAGAAAGTCCACTCCCCCAACCTCTATATGCTCTTGCATCGATTACACACCTTCGCATCCTTTCATCCACGCACACATAATCAGTCATTGCCTTCCGTTCATTCAGTTCACCACCGACCCTTCTCAAAACTCGCCATTTATACCTATGGATTATTTTGTGCCTGAAGATTGTATTGGCTATCACCATCCCCCTCCCGGTATAAATGTCCACTAAATCACAATGAGCTATGTATTTAGGATCGAAGAACGGAGGAATAGAACAAAGGAAAGGAGAGAAAGTAGAGGACATAGTGGAAAAGTGTACACAAGAGAAATGAGAGTGCGTGAAAGCAGAGAACAGTAAAAAAAAAAAAAAAAGTTTATGAATCATACAGTAAGAGATGAGGGAGGAAAGAAGAAGTAACGGAGAATGTGAAAAGAGGACGACGGGAGGAGGTGACAGCACAGTTGAATGACAAGAGTAAAGGAGGGAAGCAGTAGATGGAGGACGTCAAATAAGTAATTAACTTATGGATAAGTAATGAATGGTAGATGAAGGATGGAAGCAGAAAACATTGTGTAAGGAAAAGTAAGGAATACGAGGTGGGATATATGGTATGAAGAAAGAAACAGAAGAACAGTAGGATATAAGAGATCCAGTGAGTGATGCAGCGAAGGAAGAAGAAAGGATGGGAAAAGGAGGTATAGAAGAAAGGGAGGACCTGTGGAGGGAAAGCAAGGAATAATGTATCGTTTGCAACCAGAAGACCCATTTCACAATCTGGAGTCGACTTAATCCCTTCTAGGCAAATCTGAATTCACGTTTATGTAGCTTGATTCTTTTCAGACTTTATCCAGGATTTACATCTTTATTCTTGGTCGCGTTTACGAGGCAATGCAGTGTTTATGACGCCGGGCACGAATTACGGAACAGGAGACACATATTCATATCCACAATCTATTCAGTATGATACGTTGAGGTCACTATAATAACTCCCATATCATCCATAATTTTCCGTCAAATTCTTTAGGTTCCATGCCATGTAATTTCTCCAGATTTACAAATTCCCATATTTCTTTAACTCACATTTTCAGGTTATCCACTCTTCTCTGTATTAATTTTGCGCCGATACATGTTCCGTCTCTGCTGCTACTTCCTGTCCAATGACCTCTCCGCTCGTTGACCACCATTTCCCTGCTACTTCCCGCACTCCCTAAGCTGGTGCCCTACCATTTACCAACTATTACCCGTACTGCCTAAGTACAGGTACTGCCATTCCTCCATTACTCACACTCCCTAAGCTTGGCATCACAATTCCCCTTACCATTACCCACACTCTCTAAACTCGTTCACTATCATTTACCCTACCACAACCTGGACTCCCAAAGCTCGTGCACCACCATTCTCCTACCATTACCCGCACTCCACTCACCAGCTGTTATCTCCACATCACCTGCTGTTATCTTTCTGCTGGACTTACAGCTTCTTTCCAGTCAACGTCGATGCCAGACAGAAAATATCCACTCCAGGATTCAGATCCAGAGCGAGCCGAATGACTCTATGTCTGTCTGTCACACACACACACACACACACACACACACTATATATATATATATATATATATATATATATATATATATATATATATATATATATATATATATATAGGATTGTGTGGGTAAAGTTGAAAGTTGGAATACAAATGTGGGCGATTGTGTGTGTGTATGCGCCAACGCAAGATCGTGCTAGAAGAGTGAGACAAGAGTTCTGGACAAATGTGGAAGTGTGCATGGAAAAGTTTGGAAGGAATGAGAGAGTGTTTTTGATTGGTGATATGAATGGTAATGTTGGGAATGTGAAGGTGGATGGAATAGTTGGTGAGTGGGGTGTGCCTGCTGAGATAGATGAGAATGGGAGTGCGTTAGTGGACATTTGTGCTGGGAGGGTGTTGGTGATAGCCAATACCCTCTTCAGGCATAAAATGATCCACAGGTATACATGGCGAGTGATGAGAAGGGTGGGTGGTGAACTGAATGAAAGGAATGCAATGATTGATTATGTGTGTGTAGATGAAAGGATGCGAAGATGTGTAAAGGATGCAAGAGTGTATAGAGGTTGGGGGAGTGGACTTTCTGACCACTACTTGGTGGTGGCCAGAATTAGAATGCAAGTAAGATGGAGGAATAGAAGAAGGGAAAGACGAGAGGAAGGAGTAGTTGCAAGGAGAGTGGAAAGGTTACAAGAGGATGAGAAAAAGGCAGAGTATAAGAGAGAAGTGGAGGAACGATTGGGCAAATATGAATTGGAGCAGATGGGGGACGTGGAAGGTGTGTGTAAGATATTTACAGAAGAAATATGTGCAGCATGTGATGTGGTGTGTGGAAGGAAGAGAAGACGGAGGAGGGTGCAAGGAACAGCGTGGTGGAATGAAGAGGTGAAACAGGCTGTGGCACAAAAGAAGAAAGCATACAATGAATGGATGAGAAATAGGGGCGTGGAAGAAGTTGAGAGGCGGAAGAGAGAGTTATATGTGGAAAGAAAGAGAGAGGTGAAAAGATTAGTAAGAGAGAGTAAGAAGAGAGTGGATGAGGAATTTGGAAGGAATTTGAGTGTAAAGTGGAGGGACTGTAAGAAAATGTTCTGGAGAGAAGTGAAAAGAGTAAGACAGGGTGGAAGTGAAGTTAGCAGGGGAGTGAAAGATAAAAATGGTAGATTACTAGTGGAGAAGGGAGAAAAAGTGAGCAGATGGAGAGAACACTTTAAGGAATTGTTGAACGTAGAGGATGGAAGTAATGCGAGTATAAGTGGCTGGGGAATGGCTGGGAGAAGGAGGGAGTTGAGAAGACAGGAAGAAATCGGTAGGATAGAAGTTGTGGAAGCAATGAAGAAAGTTAAATCGGGGAAAGCCCCAGGAATTGATGGAGTGTGTGCTGAAATGCTGAAGCATGGGGGAGAGATAGCAGTAGAATGCATGTGGAAGATGTGCAGACTGGCCTGGGAGGAAGGTAGAGTCCCGGAGGATTGGAAGTCAGGTATAATTATTCCCTTGTACAAAGGAAAAGGGGAAAAAGAAGTGTGTGGTAATCAAAGGGGCATTTGTCTTCTGAGTATAATAGGAAAAGTGTATGGTAGGATACTTATAGACAGAGTTAGAGAAAGAACAGAGAAATTAGTTGGAGAAGAACAGGGAGGCTTTAGGAAGGGAAGAGGTTGTGTAGATCAGATATTCATTCTTAGATCTTTAGTGGAAAAGTTTCAAGAGAAGGGAAGGAAGTTGTATGCGGCTTTCATGGATTTGGAGAAAGCATATGACAGGGTGGATCGACAAGGATTGTGGAAAGTGTTAAGAATATATGGAGTAGATGGGAAGTTGTTGAATGCTGTGAAGAGTATGTATGATGGTGCGAAGGCTGCAGTGCGTGTGGATGGTGAACTAAGTGAATTTTTCTCTTTGAAAGTTGGTTTGAAACAGGGATGTGTCATGTCTCCATGGTTGTTCAATCTGTACATGGATGGGGTAATAAAAGAGATACAAGGTAGGGTAGTGGATGTTGGAGTGGCCCTGGTGAGAGAGGATAGTGTTTGGAAACTCCCTGTATTGTTGTTTGCAGATGATACTGTCTTGTTGAGTGAAGACGAAGGGGAGCTGCAAGGCTTGGTGGATGAGTTTGAGAGAGTGTGTAAGAAACGGAATCTAAAGGTGAATGTAGGGAAGAGTAAAGTGATGGTCTTTGAGAGAGGTGAAGTTAGTGAATGTACAGCGAGGTTGGATGGTGAGGAATTGGAAAATGTGAGTACGTTTAAGTACTTGGGTAGTGTGATGAGTAAGGATGGAGGTTTGGAGGGTGAAGTGCTTGAAAGGGTACAGCAGGGAAGAAAGGTTGCTGGTTCCTTGAAAGCAGTGATAAGAAACAGGGAAGTGAGCATGGAAGTGAAAAAGTTACTACATGACAGTATTGTGATACCAACTCTAACGTACGGAAGTGAAGCTTGGACATTGTTGGAAGGACACAAGTCAAGAGTGAGAGCAGTGGAAATGAGTTATTTAAGAGGAGCCTGTGGAGTCACATGGAGAGACAGGCTGACCAATGAGGATATAAAGGAGCGTTGTGGTGTTGATGTGGATGTGATAGGAAGCGTTATGAGGAACACACTGAGGTGGTTTGGCCATGTGGAGAGGATGGAGGGTGAAAGACTGACGAAGAGAGTGTATGTGAGTGAGGTGGAGGGGGAAGAGGGAGGGGGAGGCCGAGGATGAGATGGAGGGATGGGGTGGAGAGGTATATGAGAGGGGGGTGTGAGTTGGGAGCAGGGCAGTGAAATGGCGGGGGACAGGACGACTTGGAGGCGATTTGTTTGTGGCCACCCCAAACGGGATTGAGGCGTCTGGCAATAAATATATATATATATATATATATATATATATTTATATATATATATATATATATATATATATATATATATATATATATATATATATATATATATATATATATATATATATATATATATATATATATATATATATATATATATATATATCCCACTGGATTTCAGGGGTGCTGGGCGAGGCATGGCACTGGGTGAGTACTAAGCTTACCGCCCTCCGCCTATCGTCTAATAGTCGCGAAGCTCATAGGTCCTTACCCGGGGTTCCCTACTTTATAAAGCCTCGAAAAATCCCAGTTTTGTCCAATTTTCCGGACAGTGGGCTCCAATGGGATATATATATATATATATATATATATATATATATATATATATATATATATATATATATATATATATATATATATATATATATATATATATATATATTTGAACGTGAGTTGTAGGTGTTTGTGAGTGCATATGGGCCTGGTAGTGAAAGGGATGAACAAGAGAGGGAGTCTTTCTGGAATGATGTTGATGAGTGTCTGCAGAGTTTTGGAGCGAATGTGAATGTGGTAATGATGGGAGATCTGAATGCTAGAGTGGGAAATGTAGCAGTTGAAGGCGTAGTTGGTATGCATGGTGTGCCTGGAAGAAATGAAAATGGGAAACGAATGATAGCAATGTGTTATGAGCGAGAGATGGTGATTGGGAATACGCTGTTTGAGAAGAAAAATATTTATAAGTATACATGGTTGAGACAGGAGGGTGGAAGGGTTGTTGATAGAGCTTTGATGGACTATGTGGTTGTGTCTAGGAATGTAATAGGAAGATTGTTGGATGTAAGAGTTCTGAGAGGGGAGGGTGGAGGTATGTCTGACCACTACCTGGTGGAGGGAAAGTTAAGAGTAGGTAAGAGATGGGTGAGAGCTAGGAGGTTTAGGTGTGGTAGGGAGGTTTTGAAAGTGAGTGAGTTAGATAAAAGAGAGAAAAAGATAGAGTATCAGGAGAAATTGAAAGATGAGTGGAAAGCAGTGAAAGATCGGGAAAATGGCAGCGTGGAGGAGGAATGGCAGTTGTTTAAGAGTGCTGTGGTGGGGCATGCAGAAGAGGTGTGTGGTGTGAGACGTGTGGGTGGTGGTGTAAGAAAAGGAAGTGAATGGTGGTGCGAGGAAGTAAGTATGGCTGTGGCTGAGAAGAGACGTGCATATGAAGTGTGGCTGCAGAGGAAGGATGAGATGTCATATGAAAGGTATAAGGAAAAGAGGAATAGAGCGAGAAGGGCTGTGCGTGATGCTAAAGTAGCAGTAGATGAGAGGTGGGGTAGGCGGCTGACAGAGAATTTTCAACAGAATAAGAAAATGTTTTGGAAGGAGGTGAAAGGGTGCGACAGGGAGAATCTGGGAAGAAAGAACGAGTAAAAGCAGAGGATGGAAGGATGTTAATTGAGATGGATGCAGTAAGGAAGAGATAGGCAGAGTATTTTGAAAGATTGTTAAATGTAGAGGAGGAAAGGGTGGCTGAGATTGTGGCGGATGGAAGGGTGCAAGCAATAAATGTGTTGGGAGAGTTGAATGATTCTTTGATCACGAAGGAGGAAGTGGAGAAGGCAGTAAAGGAGATGAAAACAGGGAAAGCTGCAGGTATGGATGGGTGTGCTGTGGAATGCCTGAAGGGTGGTGGAGTGACTATTGTTGACTGGTTAGTAAGATTGTTGAATGTGTGCTTTGAGAAAGGTATGGTGCCAATTGACTGGGCAAGTGCTTGTGTGGTCCCGTTGTATAAAGGCAAGGGTGATAATTATGAATGTACTAGCTTTAGGGGTATAAGTCTGTTGAGTGTTGTAGGTAAGGTGTATGGTAGAGTGTTAATTATGAGTGTTAGAGAGGGTACAGAGGGAGTGATTAGTGATGAGCAATGTGGCTTTAGGAGAGGGAGGGGATGCGTTGATCAGGTGTTTGCTGTGAGACAAGTGTGTGAAAAGTATTTAGCAAAAGGCAAGGATGTGTTTTGGGCATTTATGGATTTAGAGAAAGTGTATGATAGAATTGATAGGGAGGCTTTGTGGACTGTTTTAAGATTGTATGGACTTGATGGTAGGTTACTAAAAGGGGTGAAAAGTTTTTATGTAAATAGTAGAGCGTGTGTAAGAGTGGGAAATGCTGTGAGTGATTGGTTTCCCGTGAAAGTGGGGCTGCGACAGGGATGTGTGATGTCGCCTTGGTTGTTTAATATTTACATGGATGGTGTTGTAAGGGAGGTGAATGCAAGTGTTTTAGGTGGTCTGAGTCTGGTAAATGTTGATGGTGGAGAGTGGAATCTGAAGCAGCTGCTGTTTGCAGATGATACTGCACTGGTGACTGATTCAGAGGAGAGATTGAGACAGTTGGTAGAGGAGTTTGGAAGGGTGTGTGAAAGGAGGAAATTGAAAGTAAATGAGAATAAGAGTAAAGTGATGAAGTGTACGAGGTTGATAGATGGTAGGGGGATGAATATAGTTTTGATTGGTGAGTTGCTTGAGGAGGTAGATTGTTTTAAGTATCTAGGGTCACATGTTGCTGTGGATGGAAGAATAGATGCAGAAGTGAAGTTTAGAATAAATGAAGTAGGAAAGGTGCTGGGAGGAATGAAAAAAGTGTTTAAATGTCGTTCGCTTAGAATGGATGTAAAGAGAAGGCTGTATGAGGGTGTTGTGGTACCAACTGCATTATATGGGGCTGAAACATGGAATATGGGTGTAGCAGAGAGGAAAAGTTTGAATGTAATGAAGATGAGGTGTCTGAGGAGTATGTGTGGAGTGACGCGTATGGATCGGGTGCGAAATGATGAAGTGCGAAGGAGAACTGGAGTTGTTCGGGAGATGGCTGGTAGAGTTGAGCAGAGGGTGTTGCGATGGTTTGGGCATATGGAGAGAATGGATAATGAGCGATTGTTGAAAAAGGTAACTAGATCTGATGTGAGAGGTGTAAGGCTGAGAGGAAGACCATGAATAGGATGAATGGACAGTGTGAAGAGAGCGCTGGATGCGAGAGGGATGTCTGTTGAGCAAGGAAGAGTGGCTGTGCGTGACAGAAATAAATGGAGAGAAGTTGTGAATGAATAAGTGATGATGCAGCCCTGAGGGGATATTCTCTCGCATTTGGTCTGATCAGCTAGTCAGGTCAGGTGCGGGTAAGGGGATGGGTCTGTTATGATGTGGCAGGGGTAAACCAGTTCTGCTGTCGGGCCCTGCTGCGGATGTCACTGATTGCATTGCCCAGGTGACCCTTGTGCGGTGTGGTGCGGTAAGGATCTGTCCGTTCTCCCCTTTGGGGCTAAGATGTGAATGAATGTGTTTGAATGGATGAGTAAATGGAGAGTGTGTCGTCCTTTCTCGACTACCTCCCTTTCCTTGGGGGAAGCAGCCTAGGTATATATATATATATATATATATATATATATATATATACATATAACCTACCATCAAGTCCATACAATCTTAAAACAGTCCACACACATATATATATATATATATATATATATATATATATATATATATATATATATATATATATATATATATATATATATATACTGTATGTATATGATTTTATGTATGCATAGATAGATACCGTAAATAGATAGATGGATAGATAGAAATAGATACATACAGATATGTGTGTGTGTGTGTGTGTGTGTGTGGATACAAGCGCTTACTTGCCTTAACGGGCCACTAAGCTCTTCCTCTTACCAAGGGCACTCTGGCTTCACCCTCAGTTTTAACTCTTAAAGTTATCATACATGCTCGCTGGATAAGATAATAAATGTAGGATATTTCATAAATGGGATAGAATCACAAAGAAAAAATCGTTTTCATCCAGATATGGTATGATGGATACACATGAGGCGGTTGAAAATAACTCACCTGTCCGTCGAATCAAAATTCAGCTTCTACTCAGTATAATATTTCTGACGTGTGTGTCTTACTTCATCGATTACTCATTTATTATCGCAGAAGTTAAAAAGGAAGCCTTTCACTCTTAAGTAGGTAAGCACTAACAAAGAAAGGCTTCCATTTACGCCACTGATATCGGTTACTTAGTTTGACAATATAGTCAAATGATTCAGAATTGCCATAGCAACCTGCTGCACTGATCACTTGTTCATCTCAATACAGAAACTTCAAGTAACGTGCATGGCGTACTCGAATACCGATGGAAAAAAAAAATTGGGTTAAAAATACTACATGCCACAGCATTAGATCTTAACAACATCAGATCCCACGATTTTTCTGGGAATCGAATATGAAACCTCTTGCTTGTGAGGCGGGTGTTCTTCCGCGTATATCCCCAACACCACACACCTATATACAGTTAGGCCTCATGCATCAGCACATACATATACACTATACACATCCATACATCCATACATACTGTACATCCACACAAGCATACATACACCCACATCCATCCTTTCGTACATACAGATATGTATATTCATAAGCACACAGATGGATTGTTTGTGACAGGGTAACATTTTGATATGCCTTCTATCATCTACTTGCCGTAGGAGATGGCACTGTCTGACACTTAAGCAAACAGATCATATTTTAAGTTGTTGTTACCTCCGTCAAGAAAGTTTGGTTTTGTCGATCTGTCTGTCTCACAGGTTGCAGTATTGTCGCACCACTATTCGATAAAGCTACATCAGATCTTTAAAATGAATTTAAATACATACATAAAGACCCTCAAGGGAGTAGGTGATTACATCGCTGAAGAAAAATGTAAATGGTCAACATCAAAAGGGTAGGTTGCTGCCTGTGCGGATTGGCTCGTGTTGTTGTGTGACCATAAGCCCACCTAAACATACACCCGATGGGCTGCAGGCCGAGGATTCCCTTCTCCTGCAACCTACTATCATCCTTTCATTGGATAGGGAGGGAAGTCGTTTGCATACCTAGGCAACAGATCTGTTCGGTTATAGAAACGTGCACGTCTACATACACGTAGTTGGCAGCTATTGGTTGTGCTCTCACCAGCCAGGTGTCCGACATGGGAGACCCTGCCAGGACCACTGGGGCACGTAAGCTCCCCCACCACGACAAGGTGGCTGCGTCGGGGGAAGGGGGAGGGTGGGGGGAGGAGGTGTGACAGAGCTAACTATTTTGAAGACGCAGGAGGGGGGAAAAGGGGGAAGAGGCCGAAATTCAAGAAATATAAGTAAATCGCTGATGAGATTTGTCAATTATTCTCAGGACAATCATGACTGTGATGACAGTCATTATTTTTCCATGGTACTCTCCCGGCTCGTACCTGTATGAGCTACGGCCAGAAACGCAACTGTTGGTAGGGCCTCTGAAGGCGTTGGTGGGGCACTGGCACTCTGCTCGCCGCCTCTCAAAAGCTGCTAGCCTTTTCAGCTCCGATTTTAACCCGACCATTATGATAATTTTAGTGAGAAGGGCGCGAAAGTGACTTCTCACCCAAAGATATAAGCACAGTACAAAGCAAAGTGATACCCAGCAGTTTTATATCCATCCATCCATCCATCATCCAATCCTACATTGCCCCATGAGAAGCGTAGGAGCCCTGGGCTAGGCAGTTGGTCCCGACATTTAAGATGAGAGTGACCAGCCTCACTCATCCCTGAGTGGCATTACATGAGCAATCAATCCCAACCATCCCTTGGATATAAACCTTCACCGGCTCAATCCGACTGGAGGGCAATAATTATCCACCAGGTACCAAAATTTGGTTATATGGTTACCACCCAGCGTAGTGAATAGTTTCCTGGTGTTCAGGAAACCATTTGGCTTGTCACTCAGTGTAGAGTCACCCACAGGCAGAAGGAAGAGGAAAGAATGAAGGAAAGAAAGACAGAGGAGGGAGTGTAAACTTACTCGTAGGCAGAGGACAAGGAAAGAATGAAGGAAAGGAAGACAGAAGAGGATGGAAGGAAAGAAGGATGGAGGAGAGGAAAGGGCAGACACCTGACAGCATCACTACATCGAGTGAGTGGATGGTAAGCGCCCCCACCTACCACGTGGAATATTTACTTCCATACATTAGCATGGTGGAGAAGGCAGTTTCTATGACAGTCTACTGATTTTGTGAAGGATCACTCTAATTTACTTTTGACTTTACCAATCAGTGTATAGTAGTTTGGTGCTTATATGAGTGAAGATAAATTTATAAACAATGCATGTTATACACAAGGTAAGCTTAAGAAGGTTTATGAATACTACCGCTGGTGTTAACCTTCAATTCGGCGAGAGGCCAACCCTTAGCTGCAGAAAACAATTGAATGGCGGCCACAATAAACAGGTTATCAGCTCTGTCCTAGGCCAATATTCTCGTCGGTAAAGGAAACTTCGCCACACCTCTTCCTAAGTGATTTTATTTATTTTTGCTTATTACTCCTTTCTCTCCTCTTCGGTCACATTTAAAGCATTCATATACCTGAATTTTTATCATAAAATATTATACAAATTGATTTATATGTGTAATATGCAAAAGTAAATGGCTAAGGAAGACGTCCTAGGGAGCTTCCTTAACCGACGAGAATATGGACCTTAGCGACATGCTGAGGACAGTTGTTTTTTTTCCTCTCTCTCTCTTACATGACCAAAGGCAATCCTAATTTGATGGGAATCGCCTGGCCGTAGTGGTAATGTCCTATGTTTACTATTTTTCCCTCTCGTTTAGATATTAAGCCTAAATGACGATAGAGCATCAAGAGTTGAATATAATCGCCAGGCGGTAAAAAAATTAATAGTTATGATCTGAATTTTTTCGAGAGAGTTAATGGAGGTTATGTTTTATCGATTTCGAAGATGAGTGGCTATTCATAGGTTGAAAGGCATCGTCTGACGGTGACTAAAATGTGGGAGTTATAGTCTGTACCGAGTTAACCCTGTGACGACAGAAAGCCACTCGAAAGCTGAATAAATTCGTCTTACGGCAGAAGGAACATGTTATAGTTAAGATCCCTGTCGTGCTATATTATTTGTTAACCTGTGAATGGTCCTATAAACTATCAGGCATAACTGCGCAATGCTTGTGATGGTGTAGGTATTTCTATAGTGTGTGGGTGTGATCTGAAGGTTTGCGCAGATAATTAACGAGTATCCAACATGGTTTGATGTTTCCTCGTCATTCGTGACGCGTGTGCAGTCATGCCTGACGGTGTGTGGGAAAGACTGTGCAGACAAACTTCTGTAAAAGGACTCCGTTTTTATTTTCTTACGCAAGTCCATCATCCATATTATTTTTTCTCTTTAGTATGAGGATATCTACAGCATGGATTATTGGTATACATACCGCCTGGGTACGTATGTCCACTGCAGGCACCCCACACAGTAACTGGAGGATGAACAACCTTGTCATTGGTGTGTGACCAAATCCATTGGATGTAAAATCATGATAATTGCACAGACATGACTGACAGTCTATGAGACCCTTCCGATGACGAGAGGCTGCTGTTTTGAAATTTTCTGGAGGTAGTGGAAATTGTCAGTTACGGTAAGGTGTGTGTCGCCCATAGAAGGTTGGTGAAGACGATTTTACGCTTTACGATAACGAGAGGCCCTATTATTGTTTATTGTCTGTTTTGCTCATTGGGAGAACAGAGAAAGAAAGGCGAAACAGATAACATGTGGCTTCGACAGCAGTGAAAATAGCGGAAGAAAAAGGATTTTGAATACTGACACCAGATTGCACTACAAATCAGACAGAAGTAGAGGCTTCAGAACTGCGCTAAAAGCCATAGAAAAAAGCACAGTGAATTATCAACTCGGACAAGCTACGAGTATTTCGCAACCAAACAGTAATATTCATAGAACACCTACTGAACTATTTCGTCTAACAACGCAGCAACGAGAAAGCCAGGCCATGCAATCTTGCCGGAACTCTGATGCATCAAGGAGAGCTTAGCAAGCTGGTAACGCACCATGTATTGGATGACAAGGGTTGTTCACTGTCTTATGCAAAAAGGACACGGCACCCACACTTCGACAATGAGGAAGTCATTCAGACCTGGGCAGACACTCACATATTGCAAACCAAGTCAGTATAACTATTTTTAAAAATGAGTATAAAAGCGTTTGACACTGACCTGGGTGAACTCAGCGACCCATCATAGATTCACTCAGCCTCTGAATCGACCCACAAGGGTCCCACCCTTGTACGCCTGCAGGAGGTAACTCTTCTTTCCCTACCTTAGGTATATCCCGACAGGAAAGCTCAGTTTGCTCTAGCCATAAGTTTTGCTGCATTCCCTTTGATCTCCACCACTCCACGCCGACTCCTTCAGATAACATCTTATTTGACAAATCAGTCTCATGGATACGTGCCGTGTGCCCATGCAAACGGAGTTGTCGGTCACGTAATGATATGCAGAAGAACGTCTCCACTCAGACTTATGGAGTAGTCGATCATTACACATTTTGGCACGCCAGGGATACCTCATTATCCTTGGAGGGACTCAACACCATGGAATTAATTCTAAACTCAAATTTATTGGTTATTGCCCACGTCACACACGGAATCTTGGCAAGCTTATAAGACGCCATGGTACTGAGGGATGTTATGGAGGCTGTTTGTACCCCACGCACTGGAACATATCAGTCCAACAAAACAGTCTGGCAATGACAAGAAGAAAATAAAAGACGTCAACGTAGTTAATGTTGCTTTTAACATTATTGGACTCAATAACATGAATCTTATCTCTTTAACTTCGAGCACATAATTTTTGTTTTATTCCCGTTATCAGCTGACAGATTTACTTAGCCTGACGTTTAGCAGTGGTTAGATTTGAATCCTTTCGTAACAGGAGGCTCTCCTGAGCTAAATAAAATCTTCTGGTAGCAGGAAGCATAACACAAAACATGAGGTTTTCTTGTAGACACAAAGTTTACAAACCTGACGAAAAACCTTCAGTAGTGGAGGGATATGGTGGATGAGTGTGTGAGGAAGAGAGGTTTGGAAGTCGGAGAGGCTAGGGAACTGACAAGAGATCGAGCTGGCTGGATGAATATTGTGAGGTGAAGCACATGATCATGGATTTGGCACCCCTTTTTGACATGACAGCATCCGGATTGACTCTATCGGATACGATTATGTGAAGCTACAGAACATGGTAAATGTTTTTGGTGTGTCAAATAGAGCCAGGATTCCGGGGGCTTGAATGTTGAGTGAATGGAAGCGTGGCCTATTGGATTGAGCAAATTTGGGCTGTCTGGACTTTGCTACTCCTCACCCTGCCCTAAGGTGGAATCCGTATGTTGATGATGATTTTGTATAATGAAAATGTATAGTGAAATCTTGAGAAGTCCTTATGAATATATATAGATAAGACCGTAGACACTACTGAGCATGAGTTTTGGTTGTTGCTGTGGTGGTGGTGGCGGCGGTGGTAGTGGTGGTGGTGATAGCGGTATCGGTAGTGGCCGTCGGCCGAGGTTTATGCTGAGATAGTGCTAATATTTTGTCCGGCTGTCCACATGAATTTTGGGTTGGATGTCAGCATGTCAGGGTGTTCTGGATAGCGAGGGTACGTAAGTACTTACGGGATTCCATGGTGTTAACAGCACCACCTGTTAGTTACGTATTGCGACTCCTTCCTGACGATGACGTCTTTTGTCATTAGTAGCGAGTCTTTATTAACCCCAGCATTACTAGCGTCCATCTTACGCTTAATATGTCTTGTAGTATGGAAAATAATTGAACAATGGCCCCAAGATGGTAAAGTAGTGGACCATTTTGAGAAAGAGAGAGAGAGAGAGAGAGAGAGAGAGGACTCCACTTCACGAAGACTCAGTAACTTTTCGCTTAATTACATCTTGCCCAAAATGTTTATTTAACTCTAACGAAACCCTTTGCAGTTAAAGAATAAAGTTCCTCCGTTGCCAAAAGAGTCCAACTGGTGCAATTACGTGTGTGTCTTTAGTAATATTAGCGAGCAAACTCACTTGTAAAACTTATTGGCAGAACAGACACACACACACACACACACACACACACACACACACACACACACACACACACACACAGTCGGCAAGGCGTGGGTGAGTACTCGAAACCTTTCTTACTGGCTAACGATATGTCAACCAACCCCAGGTATAAATATGCTATCATAACTACGCCAGAAACGAACGAATAATTTTAGGCAATATTTGCGAGGGAAAGTGTGTGTAGAGAAATGTTTGAAGGAAGTTTTGGAGTGACAAATTAGGTGGCTTTGTGGGGCAGAAAGGTAGGTTATGTTGAAAATAACTCTTGGGGACCAAAAGAAATATAACCTCCATAAATATCTTTTAAATTCGTATGGATGTAAATTGTTAAAATGGAAAGTTACGCACACATACTGAAAATGTTCTTATTGTGGGGATACAACAGTTTTAGCCCAGCTTCTTCCCTTCGCATGAATAGGTCCAAGTCAAGCCAAAATTACTGCATTTCCTCAATAGACACACCTTACACATGGACTTTTCCTTGCGTTACATGCCAGAGAAAGCAGATACAATGGAAAAAATACCATAGGGATAAGTAAACTCAAAGTTAACCCACAGTAAAATCTTGAAATGAGATGGGTTTTAGCGTTTTAGCGAGAATAATTTGAACAAGAAAAATGAAGACACAAATGGTGATTAAGGTAAGAAAACTCGCTGCATCAGCCACATAAATTACCTTCCCGCCACCACCCAACCAGAAAATATGAAGTTTTGCTTCCTGGAAGTAATATTTGTCTGTTACGCCAGACTTGTTAAGAGCGTTCATCAAAACTTATTTTTGTGTTAGGGAGCACGATACCTTGCCCTGTCTCTTTCTGCCTTACTGACTGTTTCTACAGTCTCTTTCGTGTGCAAGAGGGACGCCTTTCCTTGGTGACATCAGCATAACTGGGTGCCTCCCCTGCCAGCTATTAAAAAGTCCCTCAACTCCTTCCCCATTCACCGGTAGGAGAATAGCGGACTGCTGACAAAGGCAACATCCCCGTGCAGTCTGCCCTGTTACTATAACAGTCGTGTTTGCTGGAAGCATTTATTTTTTCAAGACTCTCTCTCTCTCTCTCTCTCTCTCTGATCTGCTCAGGAGAAGACATGACCGGAGCTCCCCCAAGGCCCCGTTAAAATGGCGCCCGCCCAACAATTCTACTGCTGCGTGTGTTCAAGGAGTTTTAAATTCATGGTGAAAAAGGTAGTTGAGTATACCTGTTCTTTGTTTTTTGCGGTTGACAGTAGGCTTAGTTTAGAAATTAGGAAAAACCGTGAGGCAATTAACGTGTTAAGTGATAAGTTTAAAGGTTTGAGAATGAGGTTCAAATGATTGTCATGGCAGTGCATATAGAGGAAGTGGAAGCAAAAGTGTTAGACAAGGTAGACAACTTAGAAACAAGGCTAGTTAAGGCTGAGACCAGGCTAGATGATATTGATGGTTTCCCGTCATCAGGGTGCAAGGCTAAGGTACAGGCAAAAACACAAGCATCTTCCCAAGTTTGACGAATACACTGAGGAAAAATCGAATCATCTGAAACACACACTAGTCGGGACTGGGTTTTCATTGTATTTCGCCAGTTGTAACTCTTATTCAGACGGAACTGGGAAGATTTTTTTTTTTTTTTGGCTGTACATACAACTGATAGGATTGTACACATCAGAAATAGGTTTCAGGTACTAAAGAATGAAGTGCAGGATGAACCTAGCCACATACATATTGGGAATTCGTTGATTGGGCATCAAGAGTAGGAGTTTTGTGCTAAGGGTTGTAGGAAGGAGCGCTTTTTCTCTCCTAAGTGTACGATATAGGACATGACTGAGCGAGTTGAAGACTTATCAGTAACACCTCAGATGACTCGGTCTTGGTTACTGTGGTAGGGACTAATACTGTAACTTCAGGCAGGCCAAAGGAGATATTAGGAAGTATTAGGACCTTGTTGGGAAGTTTAGGGAATTCCATAGGAAGTTAGTTATCAGAGATCTGGTTCTGTGATCCTGAGCAGAATGACAGAGTCAATGGTAGGCTAGAAGGTCAGTATAGAAAGGAGAGTGTCTATTGATGTTTGGGACAATTTTATTCATGACAGGGGTTTGTACGGTGGAGGCGGCCTTCACCTCAATCGAGTAGGAAAATTTAGGTTAGGTAGGGTTCTAGACAACAGTGCTAGTCATGCACTGGTAGTGACAGAGAGGTGGAAAGAAGAGCGTTAATGGCATAATTATTAATAATCCAATCCGTGAAGGTGATGGGGTTATTGTGAGCTGATATCAGCTCACCAGCCGAGTCTGGTACAATTGACCTCACCTCAGGTCCAAGAAGACAATCAGGGAATTAATGGGAGGGGAGGGAGTGCCGTGTCAGCGGCTCATAAGAGTGTTGGAATTTCGACAGAAAATTTAAACGCTTAAATAGGACTATTTTTAGTGGGTCTCACAGCCTTACTAGATCCAGCTCAACTACTATCATTATGTATATAAAAAAAAGACAGTTATTTTTTCAGAGCGAGACCAATTTTTATTAAAGACTGTCAGCAAGAAACCGCATCCTGAACAGATATGTTTTATCCTCTCCTGGTGTGGCATCAATCTTGGTGTTTCGGGGTAAAGCAGCAAATCAACTTCATATTGTAGATGACACTGAGGATGAATGCAATGTACTAGTCATCTCAAGTTTGGCCATAAACATCAGAGGAGAATGCCAGAAACCTAAAATAAAATCTTATTACACCCGCACATCAATGTCCGATGTTATTAGTGATTGTAGCCAAATGTTTTTATCAATTCTTGCAACAATATCATCTAAGCTTGACTGCACACTGGAAGCAGCAATGATTGGCAACATTGTAACAGGTGTTGTGACTGGTCAAGCAACATGCCTACAGATATCTTTGAGTGTACTGTTGAACCAACACCGAAAGCTAGTTGACCAATTTCATAATTTTGGTGTTACATCCTCTTACTTCGGCTTTTCAGAATTTCTGCTGCCAGTTCAATGGCCAAAACTCCTCGAGGACATCCAATAGAAGCTGGGGTTGGTCCACAGCAGACAACAATAACACATGAGGAGGCAGATGTCATCATGGCATATCACATGATTCACGAAGCTTCTTCAGGCTTTTCACCAATTCGGATTGTATCTGATGACACTGCTGTGCTTCTTATCTTTGTACATCACCTGCATGCACGAACCAATGGCTTGTCAACTACAGTTGAGGTAACGATAGAGTCATGTTCTGGAGAGCACACTGTCATCCATGTCAATGAGGTGGTCAGTATGCATGCTGCAGTCATCCGTAACCTTCTTGGAGCTCATGCCCTAACTGGATGTGATGCAGTCTCTACATTTGCTGGTATTGGCAAGACAACTGTGTTCGAAACACTTGAAAATTTCACTGGTTTGCTTCTTCAAGGTGGTGTTGCAGCATCACCAGATGACGTCACTAGCTCTTGCTTGAAATGTGTAGCCATGTTGTATGGGCAGGAGCCAGAGGTATCACTAGGCCACATGTGTGTTAATGTTTTCAAGAGATCACTTGTTGGTAAACAACATGTACCATCAAAGTTCAGCAGACTTCCACCTAATCAAGGGGCATTTAAGCTACACTGTGAGCGAGCCCATTTCCAAACAGCTTTGTGGAAATCAGCAGGCATGGTTCCACTGCCCGACTTGGACCCTCTGCAGCATGGCTGAGGAATGAATGGACAAGAATTGCAACCAAAATATGCTCTGTCTGGACAGTTAGCTGCACTAGATGAAGTGCTTAATCTCGTCAACTGTGGCTGCAAAAGTGGCTGCAAAACGACACACTGTCCATGCACAAAAATTACACTTCTGTGCTCAGACTTCTGCAAATGCAGGGGCCAAGCAAGCTGTCAAAACCCGTTCAGTCTGAACATGGACAGCAGTGATGACAGTGGCAATGAGTCTGAATAAATATGGTGTTAATATATTATTATAAACCTTATATTTTGTCAAAATTAATTTCTTGAACTAATTTTTAGAACTGAACACTCATAACCCGTCATATGATACCATTACGATATAAAGCCTTTGTGTACATTTTTCATGTATGGATAAATCATTATTGCAATATTTCTAGTAATATTGTCTGATTGTTTTGTCAACAAAAATATAAAATATAACATAATTTACCCCTTTAGTAACCATCTAGACTCATTTTCAGCGTTTCATACGATTCCTGGCAGTAATTTTGGATTTTTGCGTTTTTACGAAAAAGTTCAAAGTTTTACGACTGGGACTCATCCTATTTGGATTCAGCACACACACACACACACACACACACACACACACACACACACACACACACACACACACACACACACACACACACACACACACACACACACACACACAAAATAGTCTAGAATCAGTTTTGAAAACTACTATATGTTAAACAATAAGGTCTAACGATTTCTAGCCTGGACACATTATGAGTAAGAACACAATAACAGAACCATCCCGAAGGAAAGAGAAATAGGATGAATACATGTGCCTAAGATAGATTTTACTGAACTTCAGAAAGAATGGTACACATTTGGAAGGACTGGTGCAGACTGAGCATTTGTTGTTTCTTATAACTTCCTCCAGACAATTTTATTCAAGTTGGAAACACCCCTGAGATGGAAGGGATAAATGATGACTGTAACTTCTGTTCGAAAAATCCCTCCGAAGGAGATGATGGCACGTCAACAAATATACAGAATTCTTTTTTGTGAAGATGTTAAGCTGCATATTTACGCGTTCGTGAGCCTCTTCTCGCATCCTCAGGCCACTATACCATCAGCTGATAAGCACAGCGGCACAAACCATCACCCAACACAGAGTAACTTCGTATTTTTTGCAGGAGAAAATTATTTTTTAAAAATCAACAGTTTGATGTATAACAAACACAAAGGTATTGTTTTGAACCTGCATGATTATATATATATATATATATATATATATATATATATATATATATATATATATATATATATATATATATATATATATATATATAATTTTTTTTTCATAAATGTCTTAGGGCGTCAGAAGTGGACTGCTCGTAATGACTAAGTTAATTTTACAAGACTACAAGTGGAATGAAGTAAATTCTCACAATATTCCCTTCCATGAGTTTGTTATCAGTCAGTATAAATGAAGATACTAGTGGCTATATTATTCCTTTATATAGAATTCTCTGAAAAAATGGATTAATTCAGAACAACACTTTATCCTCAAACCTTATTCTGTCTAGACTGACATTCCCGTCACCCAGTTCTTATAATGGGTGGCTACAGTTGTAATTCTGTCATTTTATCAACATACTTTTACATGGATGTCTAAAGCATTAACAAATATATTATAGTTTTCCCTGATGATTGTCCTACCTAAGTCTCAGCTACTCGAGTGTCATTATCTATACTGTTATTTAATACTGGAGAGAGAGAGAGAGAGAGAGAGAGAGAGAGAGAGAGAGAGAGAGAGAGAGAGAGAGTACAATATGCTGAAAGGCAAAGTTGTCCCGAGCAAATAGAGTTGAAAACAATAATGCATTATCAGTTGTCTAGTCATATTTCAGTTATATGACTTAAGCCCACACGGAATGGGAAAAACAGACTACTGATGGCATAGTACTCGTATATCCAGAGTACGCCCTTCTACACAAAGGCTATGAACTGCGCTCCTACCGTTCATTATATGTCACCGTTGAGAACGAGGAACTGTTTACTATGGTCCGTAGTGTGGTAATTGTCAGCGGTTACTGTGCCATCAACTTAGTCAGAGGAAGCATTATGTAAAGGACAAGAATTAGTGCACTTAATAGGCTTAATTGGGACATGAAATGCTTTATGTAACAATGATACGACGGTAATGATGGTGTGGACATAATCCTGCCAAGGGTCACACGGCCATTACCGTAAGACGAGGAATGATGTGAATAACGGATTATGATTCTCTCTCTCTCTCTCTCTCTCTCTCTCTCTCTCTCCCCAAAAAACAATGACGATCTTGCAAACGTCTTCCCCGTCAGTCTACAAACTGACCTAAAAACCATCTCCCTTCTATTCCAAATACAACCTCGACCATTTCCAATTTTCTTGCAACGTTATATCTCACAGTCCAGGATACACCATGAATATATGCAATATTTCCCTCCCCCTGACCTGAAAAAAGATCAAAACTACCTCGGTCAGAGAACAGAAATCGTACACCAGTTACGAACTCTGCTGTGCAGAGAATTCACTTGTATTCCAACAATGCAATTCAGTTGGACGGTGGAACCATTGGGAATTAATTAATGCAAACTGTCACTACAACACCGCTGGTGGAAACTGGCCTCTGACATTCGCGTCCCCCCTCCCATAACTTTCCCCCCACCCACCCCAAACACACAACCTTTTTTCCATATTCTGTCCTCTGCGTTTGCACCATATATGCTCCGATTTCCTTCATACACAATATTTTGGTAAAAGATTTTTCTCGAAATAGACTTTCAGTTACACACACACACACACACACACATATATATATATATATATATATATATATATATATATATATATATATTGTTACGGAACAGAGAAAGATAATGTACACTTTAAGTGAGAATGCTAAAAATCACTACTGTCCCGTAAAGTTCCAGGTTCAAAACAAAAGAGTTAGGTAAAATTACAAGTTAAAGTTTAATGCTCAAACTAACAACAAAACATTCAGGACTCATAAGGATAATGTAATGGCAAATAAACAGGTTAAATATATGGTTAACTGCAATAGCCTCTATTAACACGAAATTAGCAAGAGTAAATTTATCTAAGTCAGCCCTGATAAAATGAGATACCAGATAATACTCAGTGAATGCCAGATAAATTATTACAGATACAAACTATTATCAAAAATGACTGACAAAGAACCCTACATAAATTACAAACTTCACTAGGCCTACAAATTAAACTTATGCTATACAGTACAAGAACAAAATGCAACAACGGTTATACTCAAATTACACACAGCTGCTAGATGTTTGGAGATTTCTTGAGCACTCACAATAATAATATCTGTACAGGGGAGGACAGAGATGTGAACAAAATGAGGAGCAGATCTAAGTGGCCATGATGCAGAGACTGAGCTCATTATATAGGGGCCAGCAGAGCTTGATACAACTTGTAAGAAGGACGCGCAAATGAAGCCATGGGGACAAAGAGATGAAAATCCCGCACTGACAACAGAAAGGACGACTTACTCTACTATAACGGTAGAAGGGGGGGACTGAGGCAGAACACGCTCGTGATCAAACATGCAGCAACTGTGCGTTAAAATTACACAAAGGATGATGAAATCATAGGCTATGTAACACCTCCCCACAAAGAAAAAAGAAATTTACAAAGGAAATTTCTTATTACTCTAAAACAATCTGTCTAAAGTCTAGATAAGCAATCTGCAATAACATTTTCTTTCCCCTTGACATGTTGTATGTTTAATGAATACTCCTGGAGAAGTAGACTCCATCTTGTCAATCTCTGATTTTTATCTTTAAACTTACTAAGGAATTTCAGTGGGTTGTGATCGGTATAAATGACTATGGGGTCAAAACCAGAACACAAATAAAATGAAAACTGCTGTAAACCCAAAATCAAGGCCAAAAGCTCTTTCTCAATAGTGGAGTAGTTCTTTTGAGGTGGAGTGAACTTCTTACTGTAATAAGATACAGGATGTTCAATACCCTGATCATCCTCTTGCAGCAAAACAGCCCCAGCTCCTGTATCACTTGCATCAACAGCCATCTTAAAAGGCTTAGCAAAATTTGGAGTAGTGAGCACTGGCTGACTTAATAGAATAGCTTTAAGTTTGTTGAAAGAGGATTCACAGTTATCGGTCCAGACAAATTTAACTCCCTTTTTCAGTAGGTCTGTAAGTGGTGATACAAGAATAGAAAAGTTAAGAACAAATCTCCTGTAATAACCTACCATTCCCAAAAATCTTTGTAACTCTTTCCTACTTTTAGGACTGGGAAGATCACTTATAACCTGAACCTTAGCTCCTGGTGGTGAGACATGTCCATCACCAATTACATACCCAAGGTACTGAACTTTAGCTTGACCAAACTCACACTTTGATAAATTAGCTACAAGATTAGCCTGAACCAAACGCTCAAGAAATTTACTGACATGGCATAGATGATCTTTCCAGTTGTCACTGAAGATTAATACATCATCAATATAAACAACACACCCTGCCAAACCCTCTGTTACAACATTCATGAGCTTCTGAAATGTGGCTGGTGCATTCTTCATACCATATGGCATTACCGAACATGCAAAAGCCTTTCCTAGTGTTACAAAACACGTTCAGTCATAGGTACTTGCCAGTATCCCTTTAACAAATCAAACTTACTTATGTACCTAGCCTTTCCGATCTTGTCTATGCAATCTTCCACACGAGGGAGAGGGTAAGTGTCTGTTTTGGTTATCTGATTAACACGTCTGTAGTCAATGCAAAGCCGCTGTGACCCACCTGGCTTAGGGACTAGAGTGACAGGAGAACTCCACTCGCTCTGACAGGGCTCAATCATCTTGTGGTCCAACAGGTAGCCAAGCTCCTTCTGGATGAGAGGAACTTTCACTGGGTTCACACGGTAAGGAGGCAGTTTAATTGGCTTTGCGTCTCCAACCTCGACATCATGCATCAACACAGTAGTTCTTCCTGGAGTGGCACGGAACACTTGCGGGTACTCCTGCAGTAATGCCGAAAACTCCTGCCTTTCCTTGGGAGGTAGATGAGAAAGCTTAGTCTGGAGATCATTCATGATATCAGGATTCTTCCCCAAACTATCACTCAGGCTCATACTGCATGGGAGAGCTTCACTTGCAGACTCGGGTGGAACAGCTACAGTGCAGACTGGATTATTTTCTGTCCCGCCTGTGATATAACTTTAGCATGTTGATGTGACATAGTTGCTTGCTCTTTCTACGATCTGGTGTGGCGATGACATAGTTGACATCACTGAGTTTCTTCTCCACGAAATAAGGGCCACTAAACTTGCCTTGAAGAGGTTGCCCATGAACTGGTAGCAGAATCAAAACCTGATCTCCTGGCTGAAAGTGGCGTAACCTGGACTTCTTATCATACCAAGTCTTCATCTTCTCCTGAGCAGCTTCTAAATTCTCTCTCGCCAGCTGTAAAGCAGTGGACAGCCGTTCTTTGAACTTCATCACATACTCCAGCAGGTTGACGTCATCTTCCTCCGACAGCCAGCATTCCTTGAGTAACTTAAGGGGTCCTCTTACTTCATGGCCAAACAGTAGTTCAAAAGGTGAGGAGCCCAGTGATTCATTTGGAGATTCTTTTGCAGCAAACACAACGAATGGAAGACCTTTATCCCAGTCTTTCTGATGTTCCAAACAGTATTTCTTGAGCATCGATTTGAGTGTTTGATGATATCTCTCCAACGCTCCTTGGGTCTGGGGATGGTAAGCTGAAGACGTGATCTGGGTGATGCCCAACTCTTTCAGAGACTGCTTGAAAACATTTGACATGAAATTACTTCCCCGGTCTGACTGTACCTCCTTGGGCAGACCAAACTTTGTGAAGAACCCTAGCATTTCCTTAACCACGTTCTTTGCTGAGATGTTTCTAAGTGGAATGGCTTCAGGATAACGAGTAGCCATATCAATCATGGTCAACACATAAGAAAATCCTGAAGAAGTCTTAGGAAGAGGGCCCACAATATCCACCAACACACGGGTGAAAGGCGCCTCAAAAGGAGGAATGGGAACTAGAGGTGCAACCTTTTCGGTCTGATTACACTTCCCCACAACTTGACAGGTGTGACAAGACTTACAATACCAGGAAACATCCCTGAAGATACCTGGCCAGTAGAAGTGTTTCAAAATGCGTGCCACAGTCTTCCTCACTCCAAGGTGTCCTGCCAAACTGGAATCATGAGCCACTCTAATGATATCCTGCCTACAAACACGAGGGATGACAACTTGATGTACAACCTCCCATTCACAGTCGGCTGATGCTGTTGGGGGTCTCCACTTCCTCATAAGTACTCCTGACTTTACATAATAACAAGTAGAAGCACCGGCTGACTCTTCTTCACTGTAAGCAGAGTTAGCTAGACCTTTCAACTCAGGGTCAGCAACCTGCAACTCAACCAACTCTTGACGAGACAAATTATCAACACTACGGGGTACTGCCTCATCTGGTGAGTGGTCCAAATTAGCAAGAAAAGTGTCAGCTAGGATAACATCATCATCATCATTATCCTCTAAATCACCAGTAACTTTAGACTTAGCCCTAGTGACAGCACATGCAGGGAACACATCAGGGACATCACAATCCTGGGACGCAGCCACTGGCTCACTAGACAACTGAGGAGCTGGACACACTTGACTTCCACCAATATCATTTCCAAGTAAGAAAGTTACACCTGACATTGGGAGTGTCTCAACCAACCCAACCATAACGGAACCATTAACAAAACCAGACTCTAAATTAACTCTGCACAGAGGGACAGAGAGGTAATTATTCCCTACACCTTGTAAGATTACAGTTTCATCAGAGGAATTAACATTAGAGCCTAGAACACTGGTCAGCATAAGGGATTGGCAAGCACCTGTATCACGATATATTTTAACTGATTTCCTGTCATTACTGTCCAGAGGACTGACAAAACCATCAGACAGGAAATTAGCACATGAACTCTTGAGAGTGTCACCCACGTTACTGCTCAAAAGAGGAGCTCCATCATGAGAATTTAAGTTACCCCTCAAAGCAGGTTCAATTAACTCAGTTAAAGAATTCTGGGAACTCTCAAGAGTGGACACTAGACCAATTGACTGAATATTTAAAGACTCCTTTTTGTTCACATCACGCTGTCTCCTGAAACATCTCTCCGTAGTATGACCAAGCTTACTACAATAAGTACATTTACTTTTCTGAAATCTAGAGGTGAAGCTGGTATTTACTTCCTGAGAAACATCATCCTTATTCTCTTTCCTGTTACCTGTACTCTGAGTAGAGGCAACGTACTTACTCTCAGCTTTCCCTTTTTCTTTAGAATATCTCTTGTGAGTGAGAACATATTCATCAGCTAAAACTGCAGCATCAGACAAATTATCTATCCTTTTCTCATCAAGATATAGGCTTACATCTTTATAAATACACCTTTTGAAATCCTCCAGCAAAATCATCTGCTTAAATTTACCAAAATCAGAATCCACATTCTTAGAATTTAACCACTGCTCTAACAGATCTTCTTTGATTTTTGCATACTCAACATGGGATTGCTTATCTTGCTTGTAAGTTGTCCTAAATTTTACTCTATAAGCTTCAGGAACAAGTTCATAGGCCTTAAGAATCAAGCTCTTAACTACATCATAATTATCAGACTGATCCTGAGGCAAAGATGCATAAGTTACTTGAGCTTTACCGGTGAGAACAGTTTGAAGGAGTACTGGCCAATACTCCTTAGGCCAATTAAAACCTGTAGCTACCCTCTCAAACAACTGAAAATACTTTGTTAAATCAGATTCATTAAAAGGAGGGACAAGTTTAACATTTTTAGCCACATCAAAATCATTAGAGCTAGATGATCCAGTTCCACCTTGTTTCATGCGATATTCATGGTCTGCCTGAATCCTGGCAAGTTCAACTTGTGCGTGTATCTGTGCCTCCTGAATACGTGCCTCCGCCTCCTTAGCACGAGACTCCTGCAGGGCTAGCTGTAACTTAGCTAATTCAATCTGCGTTTGCTCATTTGGAGGAGTTACATTAAACAAGCTTTCATTAATCATGTCAACAATTTGATCTTTAGAATGATGAGAGCGAACAGCAATTCCCAATTGTTGAGCAACAAGCTTAAGTTCATTCTTTGTTCTGTTTTCTATATCACACACTGTTTGCACATTTGACAAAAAATCTTTGGCTTCATCAAGTGTAGTAATAGTAGACATAACTAATAAGTAACAGTCACAAAATATCAAGCAATATCCTTATGATAATATCCTGAATATCCTGATGAGAGGTCGCCAAATTTATGTTACGGAACAGAGAAAGATAATGTACACTTTAAGTGAGAATGCTAAAAATCACTACTGTCCCGTAAAGTTCCAGGTTCAAAACAAAAGAGTTAGGTAAAATTACAAGTTAAAGTTTAATGCTCAAACTAACAACAAAACATTCAGGACTCATAAGGATAATGTAATGGCAAATAAACAGGTTAAATATATGGTTAACTGCAATAGCCTCTATTAACACGAAATTAGCAAGAGTAAATTTATCTAAGTCAGCCCTGATAAAATGAGATACCAGATAATACTCAGTGAATGCCAGATAAATTATTACAGATACAAACTATTATCAAAAATGACTGACAAAGAACCCTACATAAATTACAAACTTCACTAGGCCTACAAATTAAACTTATGCTATACAGTACAAGAACAAAATGCAACAACGGTTATACTCAAATTACACACAGCTGCTAGATGTTTGGAGATTTCTTGAGCACTCACAATAATAATATCTGTACAGGGGAGGACAGAGACGTGAACAAAATGAGGAGCAGATCTAAGTGGCCATGATGCAGAGACTGAGCTCATTATATAGGGGCCAGCAGAGCTTGATACAACTTGTAAGAAGGACGCGCAAATGAAGCCATGGGGACAAAGAGATGAAAATCCCGCACTGACAACAGAAAGGACGACTTACTCTACTATAACGGTAGAAGGGGGGGACTGAGGCAGAACACGCTCGTGATCAAACATGCAGCAACTGTGCGTTAAAATTACACAAAGGATGATGAAATCATAGGCTATGTAACAATATATACCAGAGTTCGCGCCCCGCCAGGGTAATAAACTTTGGGAGTGTTCACCCGGCCACGTACTGCACTGGCGAACACAAGGGGTGCTGTAGTTGAACCAGTGTCGCTTACTATAAAGTATGCTTGCACCCAGTCGGCTTGCGCGGTCCGATTACACTTGGTTCACAGACTACACACACATCCAAAGCCACTCCAACACTACCATCACACTTACAAGCACTTCTCACCCTACATACAATCTCTACCAGACAACCTGAGCCACTTGGTAGAGACCGGTCGGGATAGACCGGTCCTGCAGTGGATACTCAAACGGCTGATGATATATATATATATATATATATATATATATATATATATATATATATATATATATATATATATATATATATATATATATAAGACCATTCACGGTGTTGGCCTCATTTATGCATTTAATTCAGTATCCTTCCGACGAATTTAACGAGCTTACGGAGGCTTCTGCTCTGTAACTGTATAAGGAATGGAAATTATGTTGAAAGAGTAGAATGTCGTGGCTCTGGTAAACACGAAATGTTGCTCGGAGTAAGTTCATCGGAGACGTATCATATGAAACCTTTTGTTTTCTTTCGTCACGATTCATGAAAATACATTTTACAAAGATTATAAATCCTGTTTAAAAATATAACTTGTTTCTTCTGCCCTTATTCTCAATTCTCAACCATTCTTTGTTGTTTGTCATGTGCAAAAATATTGTCATCTAAATTAGCTTAGAGAGAGAGAGAGAGAGAGAGAGAGAGAGAGAGGGAGGGAGATACTGTATTTGCTCAGCCGAATAAAAAAGAAAAAAAAAGTGGGAGGGATCTATATCCGTGTTTGGTTATTAGGAACCGCACTGGTGAGAGCTCAGTAGTATTCCTAGCTCTTGTTTGTTAGTGATTAAGTTAGTACATTGCGCCTTAGTACATAAAACAGTAGAATATAATGACATGCTTAATGTGCCACTATGATGATGTACATATTAGCCTCCGACTCAGCAGGACACCAAATTTTCTCCCCAGTGGCTTTTTTCTCCTCACGACCATTTGACATGGCCTGGATCATTATCAGATGCAGTTCCCATCCATGTTTTCAACATGCTACTGGTCTGTTTTTTCACCGAATGTCAGCATACCGAGGATATGAAATAATACATATTTAATTCCTCCCCCCCCCCCTTTTATCCGCAATTCAGCGCTAACGATGCATGTTTCCCGTCATCTAACTGGTTCTAGATTTCCTGGTGATAATTCTATGAATTCTTTACACCTTCTGTGGCTATCTTTTGAAATATTTTGTCTATCAACCAAGTGACATTTTGGCAGAACAAATAAAAAATTATAATACAAGGATTATTTTACTTAATACGAACAAAGCTGTACGCAAACCAGTGAAAATTTGCACTAACCATTGTTCTGAGGAACTGTATATTCACACGATTTTTGTGTTTGTCCACACAGCCGCCGCACCACCACCCACTAATTACTCAGTAGAAAAGTCTCACATAAGGGACTTTTCTACTGCCTATGTTTACATCCCTGCCAACGCGTTTGATACCTCAAAACTTTACTTGATAATTGCTTTCATTTAACTAAAATGTGGATCACTGCTTCGTCACACTCACGAACAAATGTCATTCTTGCAAAATATTTGCTCTTTTTCACTGTTTTTTTTTTTTTAACAAATTAAGATATATATATATATATATATATATATATATATATATATATATATATATATATATATATATATATATATATATTGTGTGTTGGAAGGACACAAGTCAAGAGTGGGAGCAGTGGAAATGAGTTATTTAAGAGGAGCCTGTGGAGTCACATGGAGAGACAGGCTGACGAATGAGGATATAAAGGAGATTGTTTTAGAGTAATAAGAAATGTCCTTTGTAAATTTCATTTTCTTTGTGGGGAGGTGTTACACAGCCTATGATTTCATCATCCTTTGTATAATTCTAACGTACAGTATGCTGCATGTTTGATCACGATTCGCCTCGTGGCTTCCATAGTGATCAGGCTTGTGTGTTCTACTGTTATGAGTCCATATTATAATTACAAATCATAATAGATAGATAGATAAATAGATAGATAGACAGCTCTATGCGAGCCTGGGAATGGGAAATGATCTTGCAAGTTATACTGACGAGAAGCTGAGGACAGATTACGAAGTAGCCAGTCAGTTAGTTGTCAGCAATTCACCAGGAGAACAATGCCTTGTTGACCATACACACACATACACACATACTCACACACAGGCTTCTAGAACTTTCCAATCACAGGGAACACACGTGATACGTCTCCTGTTTCACCAGAATTTAGGAAAGAGAGCTCAGAAGGAAGCTAGCCATAGAACAGACAGGTCGTAAGGAGAAGGGCTTAGCAACTTGACAGAGAGACAGGGAGATAGGTCCCGGGACTCTACTTATTACTTCGCTCTGTGTGAGAGACTTGTTAATATTCCCAAGACAAATAAAAATAGTTCCATACTATTCTTTACCTCTCCTTGTCATTGAATGACAAATGGGAAAGAAGATTATCTACTTACAAAGCTACTCAAATATAATAACCACTCGTCCACAAGTCTAATATATATATAACTTCTCTACAAGTAACTACAAAGTCTTTTATGACATTTGGTAGCAGCGAACGTATACGAACCTTGTCTACGAATCAACAGTGAATTCCTAGAAAATATCAAGATTGAAAACAAGAATACCTCTCACAACCAACAACTTACAACCAGCTCCTGACAGTTCTCTCCAACCAGCCCCCTCCGTCTCCCCGATCATCACGCTGATGTAGAGGTGAAGAGGTCACAGGACGCCTTGCAAGTAGTTTAACAATATATTGATACAAACAATCTTGCAACTTCTATGACGAACCAGAGAACTACAACCATCTACAATCAACTACAAGTAACAACACTACGAGTCGTCTGTATAATCTTCTACACACACCTACAAGTAGCGGCAGTCTTCATCCTACAACGAGTAAATCACAAGAGAAAAGGACCGAGAAAACATCGACAAAGAAAAACAAAACAAACAAACGAAGAGTGAGACACGACTCATACCTCATAACCACCAGACCTCACCCTCCTCTCTCTGCTACATCCACCCAACCCCCACTGCTGACGCAGGAGTCAAGAGGTCAAGACGACGAAGCAAATACCAAGTCCATATTCACAACTCATCTTACTCACTCATCTTCACTCAAGTTACTCATCGCTACTCATTTACTCACCACAGCTACCAGTGTGGGAAGGCGACGTCACCATGTGCTGAGATGACATCACAACGCGAGTCTGCCATGCCAAGCAACGTGTGACTGACACCAGGCATCTCTCACCCACTACTCATTACTCATTATTCACATAGCTCCTACTCATACTCATTTATTTTCACAGTTACGTTGGAAATTCGACGTTCTATGCTGAGGTTTGCCTGGGACAGCTGTTAACCACCACAAGCACCAGGCCATGGAATTTCTTGAGTAATATCATCCATCAACACAGCACTAGAATTATCAAGAGATCTTCAGTCAAACCTGTATTTTTCTTCCGAGATCGACTTTTGTATCGAAACACCTCTATGATCTGTATCAAGTGGGTAAAATTATACTTACTCATTTCTTCTCAGTGCTAAAATTAGCTATATTCAACTTTTTTTTTTTACTTTATTTCCATATATACACTTATACACTCACTATCTATCATTTATTTCAATTTATTTACTCATCTATTTTGTTAGGACATAAATAAACAAGAGGCGTATTTCATAACACCATATCTTAATGACAGGAATATTTTCGCCACCACCCACGTTAATACCAGATGACACACAATTTGCCACAACAACAGACTCACAATTAAGAGAGCCCCAAGGCAACCCACCCCTTGTACAAACCCCACCACACACTAAAGATCAAGAAACAAATACGGCAGTTTCAGATGATGAGTGGGAAATCCCCTCTGACGTAGCAAGTGCGGACTTTGTCGCTGACTTGCCCACGTATGCCAATATACTTAACAGGGTTCACCGGTCTGGTCGTACATATTCCACCATTCCCTCACACAACGATAAACACGTCCAAGTTGAATTAACAGAGCAAACAGTGAAAATGAATCAAGAAACAAATACCGCTGATCTAACAACCACACCTCAAGTGTTTGTGTATCACGAGGATAAAACTGCCCCAAAATTCTCTGGCACAGACAAAGATCGCATTGATGTCATTTCATTAGTCAGTCAGTGCGAACAAATGTTCATCAAGCGCCACATACTAGATGAACATGAGAAAATTGCCATTTTTTCATCTTGCATAAGCCAGGAAAGATGTCCAGCGAGCAGTTTGCTTCGCTCCAACAAGCTCCATAGGGCTAGGACATGTGATGAATTTAAAACTGAATTTTTGAAGAAATATGTAAACAATACAACATCAAAAAGGTTAACGTTTTAGCCTATCACCCAGCATCGAATGGGTTGGTAGAGAGACAAAATAAAAAAGTATTAGATGTGCTACGATACATTCTCAGTGAAAATTATGCAAGCTGGGATGATTGGATTCCCAGAGTAGAAGCCTCAATTAATGGATCTATAAATAAATCCATAGGTGACACACCATATTTCTTTATATATGGCACAGATAAAAAATTACCATATGAGCTCCTAGAAGGTGACAGCATGCCTATATACAATTACAATGATTACTCTAAACTCCGTTTACGTGAATTCCAGGACATACACAAAAGTCAAAAAACAATTAACGATGTCCAAGGAAGAAATGACGGAGGCATTTAACAAGAAGGCAAGAGATTCACCTATCAGCTTAGAAGACATTGTTTATGGTATCATTCATACGAGAGACAATAAATTATCCCCAAAATTTGAGGGCCCATACTGAGTAATTAACATAAAAGCAAACAAAGTTTTAATTAAGTCACTTTCAAGTGGCGAGGAGAAACAAGTTCATATTGACCATTTAAAACGAGTTTCAAGGGAATTATCCCATAATTATTCAGCCTTGGATACAACCGAACAGGCGAACGTACCTCAGGAAACCAAGCAAGAAAACAACAATGATTACAAAAAGAAATTAAGGTCATATACCAAACAATCGAACATAGGTGCAACTGTTCCAATCAAATCTACAGTACATCATTTACGAGAATTAAATATCGATTTAAACTCCTTCTATAAATGAAATAACAATCAACCGTAACGCACATCATCACTATCATCGACCACAGCATGACCATATTAGGAAATTAATAGATTTTTTTTTCGGTAGGTTACGATGAAGGGACTTATGCTATGGATTCTCCTCTACATAGCAAGAGGATATGCGCACTTAGACCCCCAACACATAGTACGACAAGGATGCCTCATAGCTCCAACGGCCACGACTACAATCGTTAAGGACGTCATGAGTACTGAAATAAGTCTGGATTACTTGTATTAATTACCTACTTATCTAGACAGGCTTGCGACGCCGATGCGAACTCTGGACTTCATGATAGGAAATTATGTTTCACAAGCACATAACACCAAGGAAGTGAATGAAATGGTAAAGTTAGCGAAATAGAAACTAGAACAGGCAAATTCAACTATGCTCATCATGATCCAAGATCTCCCATCTTATGGAACGGAGGTACTGAGCGACAGGAACAACATCACACGTAATCGCCAAAAGCGCGGTTTGTTCGATCTGGGCGGCTCAGTTCTTGGAAGCATCTTTGGATTGGCTACAGAGGATGACCTTAAAGAAATAAACAACAAATTTAATAAGATAGCTCAGGTACTAACATACCAAGATAAATTCATCACAGGACAGAACTCAGCAATGAAGACAATTGTGAAAAATCTGAAAAAAGCAGAAAACATAGCTCTCGAGAGTGTAGATAAAATAAATGAAATGGAGGGAAACGTTACACTTTTCCAACACTTCTCCATCATCACAGAACATATTGGCACGATTCTACTACAATTAGAGAACACTAGAGATCATTTCAGGGCACTTATGCAAGGAATTTCGAATGCTGGTGATGGCAAGATCACAATTGACTTACTCCCAGTTCATGAACTACGTCAGATAGTTAGTCAAGGCATACATAAACATAAATTGAAGCCTTTGTTCCGCAGTAGAGAATTCATGCAATATTACCCATATTTAGAAGCAACACTAACACCAACATCAGTAGTAGTTCATGTACCATTCATCACTGAAGATCTGTTCACAGTATACCAAATACATCCCTTCCCCTATAAAAATAACAACACTTTGGTCATCATCAACATCAACACAGACACCGAACTCATCGTGGTCTCCAAGAGACGGGACACTGTCACTTTAGCAAGTGAATCAACGATTGAACGAAAGTGCCGCACATCCTTACATGCTGTTCATCTTTGTCCTGCGTACATTTTCACGTTTCAGCCTACTGATACAGTCCCTTGTGAAATGGCTGTCATCAGAAATGACAATAGTCATCATCATTGCAACTTCACTTTTGCTCCAGATAAACTTGTACACCATCAATGCATTGGACACTCACAGTTTTTTTATTTCCCTCATAACACATCAGTTTACATAGTCTGTCCAGATATACCACCATCTCATACATCAGCATCAGGATTATACATAGCACCAGACTACTGTGCGGTATTTACACCAGCCATGTCTACTTTATCCACCATCAATCACTATGCCATTCTCAATCATACACACAAACATTTCCACCCACTGCCTGATATGAACTTAAACATGAGCACAAGTATTAAGTTGACTTCACCTAAGTTTGAAACTATGCAATTGATCAATGAAACAATGAAGCCCTGGGAAGATTTGAGTTTGAGTATGTTCAACCCATATTATTTGTATAGCCCAGCACCTACTGTCTTTATAATCGTCTGCATTGTAGTTGCAGTACTGCTGTTCGCAATGCACAGAATGCATGTAAGAAATGCTAATTTGGAGTCATTATTTAGTGGGGGGAGAGTTAACATCCAAGTTAACCCCCCTGAATGAAGTGTACATATTTTGTATATAGTATTTATATATATATATATATATATATATAAAAAGAAAAAAAAAGTACAAAGAAGAATGACCCATGTATGGCATACCAGTACCATTATCTTTAAATGAAATATTAATAACTCTTACCATAATCTTAATTTTAAACTATTTTTTTTTCTTCTTGCATGTATGCATTTCACTACAATAACCCAAGTACATACTGTATTACAGTTAAATAATTTACTTTTAATGCATTTATTCAAATATGTATACAAATTGTTTAAAATGTAATATTACTGAATAATCACTATTTACTATAAATATTATATGTATACAATATTATAATCAATATTATGTACTAATAGATTAGCATGTGTCAATGATAATTGCTGTCGGAGGACCTTCAGCTGCGTGGACCGAGCATATGTTATGAGTCCATATTATAATTACAAATCATAATAGATAGATAGATAAATAGATAGATAGACAGCTCTATGCGAGCCTGGGAATGGGAAATGATCTTGCAGTTACACTGAGGAAAAGCTGACGACAGATTACGAAGTAGCCAGTCAGTTAGTTGTCAGCAATTCACCAGGTGAACAAAGCCTTGTTGACCATACACACACATACACACATACTCACACACAGGCTTCTAGAACTTTCCAATCACAGGGAACACACGTGATACGTCTCCTGTTTCACCAGAATTTAGGAAAGAGAGCTCAGAAGGAAGCTAGCCATAGAACAGACAGGTCGTAAGGAGAAGGGCTTAGCAACTTGAGAGAGAGACAGAGAGAGCGAGACAGGGAGATAGCTCCCAGGACTCTACTTATTACTTCGCTCTGTGTGAGAGACTTGTTAATATTCCCAATACAAATAAAAATAGTTCCATACTATTCTTTACCTCTCCTTGTCATTGAATGACAAATGGGAAAGAAGATTATCTACTTACAAAGCTACTCAAGTATAACAACCGCTCGTCCACAAGTCTAATATATGTATAACTTCTCTACAAGTAACTACAAAGTCTTTTATGACACTACCTCACTCCCCCCTTCTCCCCTTGTAGTAGAGTAAGTCGTTCTTTCTGTTGTTCAGAGCAGGATTGTGAACTCTTTGTCCCCTATGGCTTCATTTGCGCGTCCTTCTTACAAGTTGTATCAAGCTCTGCCGGCCCCCATATAATGAGCTCAGTCTCTGCATTAATTGCCACTTAGATCTACTCCTCATTTTCTTCACGTCTCTGTCCTCCCCTGTATAGTGTATTATTATTTTTGTGAGTGCTCAGGAAGTCTCCAACCATCTAGCTGCTGTATAATTTGAGTATAAGTGTTATTACCATTTTTCTTGTACTGTATAGCCTAGGGCGTTGGTTCGTGGGCGTGGTAGGGTTTTTGTGATTCATGTGAAGTTTTTGATGTCAGCCAGTATTAGTAATATTTTGTATCTGTAATAATATTATAGCTTGCCTTAACTGAGCATTATTCGGTTTTCTCATTTTATCAGGGCTGACCTAGATAAATTTGCTCTTGCTAATTTCGTGTTAATAGAGGCTATTGCAGTTAACCATATATGTAACCTTTTTTGTCATTACATTATCCTTATGAGTCCTGAATGTTTAGTTGTTAGTTTGTGCATTAAACTTTAACTTGTAATTTTACCTAAGTCTTTTGTTTTGAACCTGGAACTTTGCGGGACAGTAGTGATTTTAGTATTCTCACTTGAAGTGTTCATTATCTCTCTCTGTTCCGTAACAATATCCTACTGTATACTTTTCGTATTACACTAAGAAGACAAATGCCCCGTTGATTACCACACACTTCTTTTTCTCCTTTCGATTTGTACAGGGGAATCATTATACCTGATTTCCAATCCTCTGAGACTCTACCTTCCTCCCAGGCCAATCTGCACATCTTCCACATTCATTCTCCTACTATCTCTCCCCCATGCTTCAGCATTTCACCACACACTTCATCAATTCCTGGGGCTTTCCACATTTTGACTTTCTTCATTGTTTCCACAACTTCCATCCTACTGATATCTTCCTGTCTTCTCACCTCCCTCTTTCTCCCAGCCATTCCTCAGCCACTTATACTCGCATTACTTTCATTTTCTATCTTCAACAATTCATTAAAGTGTTTTCTCCATCTGCTCACTTTTTCTCCCTTCTGATCTAGTGATCTATCATTTCATCTTTCACTCCCCCACTAACTTCACTGTCACCCTGTCCGAGTCTCTTTACTTCTTTCTGAACATTATCTTACATTCCCTCCACTTGACACTCAAATTCCTTCCAAATTCCTCATCTACTCTCTTCTTACTCTCTCTTCCTAGTCTTTTCACCTCTCTCTTCCTTTCTACATATAACTCTCTCTTCCGTCTCTCAACTTCTTCCACGCCCTTATTTCTCAACCATTCATTATAAGCTTTTTTCTTTTGTGCCACAGCCTCTCTCACCCCTTCATTCCACTATGCTGTTCTTGCATCGCCTTTGGTCTTCTCTTCACCCCCACACACCACCTCACATGCTGCACATATTTCCTCTGTGAATATCTTGCACACACCTTGCACATCCCCCGTCTGCTCCAGTTCATATTTACCCAATCGATCCTCCACTTCTCTCTTATAATCTGCCTTTTTCTCAGCCTCTTGTAACCTTTCCTCTCCCCTTGCATCCACACCATCCTCCCGTTCTTCCCTTCTTCTATTTCTCCATTTTACGTGGACCTTGATTTTGACCACCAAGTGGTCAGAAAGTCCACTCACCCAGCCTCTATATGCTGTTGCATCCATTACACATCTTCGCATCCTTTCATCCACACACACATAATCATTGCCTTCCTTTCATTCAGTTCACCATCCACCCTTCTCATCGCTCACCATGTATACCTGTGACCTGTGGATCATTTTGTGCCTAAAGAGGGTATTGGCTATCACCAACACCCTCCCAGCACAAATGTCCACTAAAGCACTGCCATTCTCATCTATCACACCAGGCACACCCCACTCACCAACTACTCCATCCACCTTCAATTTCCCTTCTTTACCATTCATATCACCAATCAAAAACACTCTCTCATTCCTTTCAAACTTTTCCATGCACACTTCTACATTTGTCCAGAACTCATCTCTCACGCTGCTTGCACGACCTTATAGTAATATATGAAAAACACTACGAAAAATAGCGTGGGGTCCAATAGACCCCAGGTTACCTTACAAGGGTTAATGTACTGGAATATGAATGTTCAGTGACTCGAGTCATTTTCTATTCTCTGCCTACACACACACACACACACACACACACACACACACACACACACACACACACACACACACACACATAAGATGTCTGTGGTCAGACGGGTGCTACGCACCTGTCTTAGTGGTGGAGGGATGCAAGCAAACAGTTCAGAGGAGAAGTGACCATTGAAGTACCAATAGAAAAAAGATAAAGATGCAACAGTGCGACGAAGAGACAGAGGTTGAGGGGAGCCAGTAAGAGGAGGAGAGTTAATGAGACACAAAGCCTTTGAATCCACCCTATTGAGAAGAGATGTATGTGGGGAGCTTCCCCACACATGAGAGTTGTACTCTAAACAAGGACGAATAAAACCCGCGTATAAAGTCAACAACTGTGCGGGGGTAAAGAAGGTACAGAGTCGGCTTAGCAAACCTAATCTATTGGAAGCAGATTTTACAAGAGATGTAATATGATCTTTCCAAGATAAGTACCGAGTGAATGAAACCCCAAGCATGTTCAAGGATGATGCAGGATTGACCTGGATGTTATTAAACATTAGTGCGTACTCCTGAGGAATATTTAGGCAGGTTGATAGGTGTAAGAACTAACTCTTTGGTGCATTAAAAACAACAAAATTATTTTTACCCCAGTCAGAGATACGAGCCAAGTCAGACATTAGGTGTGCCATAGCCTCATCCCTTGTTTGATGAGGTAACTGATGAGATGGACATTGCAGAACCAAATGGCAAAGTGAAGGGTGGAATCATCAGTGTACGAGTGGACAGGGTTAGATGTACAGCTTAGAAGGTCATTGATGAATAAAAGGAAGAGAGTTGGTGATAGGACAGAACCCTGAGGAACACCACTGTTGATAGATCTTGAAGAAGAACGATGGCCGCCTTCAACATCGGCTATAGAACAACCAGAAAGGAAGCTAAAGATGAAGGCACAGATAGAAGGATAGAAGCCGTAAGATGGCAGTTTGGAGATTAAAGATTTATGCCAGACTCGATCAAAAGCATTTGAGATGTCAAGTGCAATGGCAAAGCTTTCACCAAAATCCCGAAAGGAGGATGACCAGGAATCTGAAAAGCAGGTGTGAAGATCGCCAGTGGGGCATCCCTGACGGAACCCATACTGATGAGCAGAAAGAAGGTTGTAATAGGAAAGATGCTTTGAAAAATTTCTGTTAAGAATTGACTCGAAAACTTTTGAGACACAGGATGTTAAAGCAATTGGATGATAGTTAAAGGGTTGGGAATGGTCACCCTTCTTTGGGACTGGCTGAATAAGATCAAACTTCCAGCTAGAAAGAAAGGTACAAGTTGATAGACAAAGGCGAAAGAGTTTTCCAAGGCATGGTGTAAGCACTGAAGCACAGTTCTTGAGGACAACAGAAGGGACTTCATGAGGCCCATTTGCCTTGTTAGTAATGAGACCAGTGATAGCAGAAAATACATCAGCTGAAGAAATTTTAATGTCAGCCATGAGGAAGTCAAATGAGGGAAGTGATGGAGGAACAGCAACGGAATCATCTAAGGTTGAATTGGAGGAGAAAGTCTGAGTGAAGAGATCTGCTTTATCAGAAGAAGAAATAGCTACAGAGCCATCAGAGTAGAAAAGAGGAGGGAAGAATGGTGAGGTAAAATTGTCAGAAAGGTTTTTGGCAAGGTGCCAGAAGGAGCGGGAAGAATTCGAGTTGGAGAGTTGAGAGCATTTAGTAAAGATGAAATTAATTTTAGCAGAGCGAAGAACAGACTTAGCTCGATTCCGGGCAGAAACATGAAAAAGATGTGATTTAAGGGTGGGTTGGCTCTGGTAGGTTTTATAGGCCCTCTCCTTGTTGTAGACAACATTTGAACAAGCGTGATTAAACCAAGACATTCTGGCATTAGTCAAAGGATATGAGCTGAGAACGTATGCTTCCATGCCAAAGAGAATAACCTCCGTAATGCGTAAGGCACACTGAGATGGCTTCCGGTCATGGAAGCAATAATCATTCCATGGAAAATCAAAGAAGCACTGCCTTAGGGCCTCCCAATCTGCAGCTCCAAAGTGCCATAGTCGATGTTTCTTTGGAGGGTCCACAGGCTGTACCAGAGCGACAGGACGGGTTAAGGTAATAAGGTTGTGATCGGAGGAGCCCAATAGAGAGGAAAGATTAACAGTGTAAGCAGAAGTATTAGTTGTAAGGGAGAGATCAATTATGTTGGAGCCCTCTCCAATGCGGTCAGGGATATGGGTAGGGTACTGTACAAGCTGCTCTAGGTCATTAAGGATAGAAAAGATATAGGCTTGTTCACGAGATGGATCAGTGAAATTAAAGGAGAGCCAAAGGTGGTGGTGAACATTGAAATCTCCTAGAATGGAGATTCAGAGAAAGGAGAAATGGATAGAATGTGTTGCATTGTAGAAGTAAGATAGTTGAAGAAATTTTCATAGTCAGTAGAATTAGGGGATAAGTAAACAGTACAGATATATTTAGTCAGAGAATGACAGGAGAGCCGAAGCCAGAGAGTAGAGAATTCAGAAGAATCAAGTTCAGGAACACGAGAAGAAGATAGATCATTGCGTACATGTACACAACAGCCACCTTTGGCTTTGAAATGAGTATAGAGAAAGTAGGCAGATACAGAAAAGGGTTTGCTATCATTTGCCTCACACAGTTGAGTCTCAGTTAGGAAAAGAAGGTGAGGTATAGAGCAGGAGAGGTGGTGCTCAACAGAGCAAAATTTAGAGGAAAGGCCGCGAATGTTGCAGAAATGAAGAAGTGAGTCAGACAGTGGTTCAGGGCAGTTCGTTCAGTCGTCACTGTGAGAAAGGCGGGTGGTGGGGGCCTTTATGCCCCCCCCCCAGGTAGGGACTCCGAGGCTTGGTTATTTGTCGCCATTTTTGCTCACTAGTTTTGAAAAGGAAGTGTAGTGTGTACTGTGCATGTTGTTTGGTGTTGACAGAGAAACTTGTACTGCAGAGCTTGCTGGCCTACCCTCTGTGTTACTGAAACACTGAAAAAGTTCAGCAAAGGGGGATGGTCAGGAACTAGTCCCGAGGGCTGATGAAACAGGAGCTCCATCTCCCCCTGTCATCAGCTTTCCATCCATCTTGGGAGTATTGCCCTGCTCGACTGGTGCTACAGTCTACTCCTAATGGGTTACAATATTTGTTTCAAGGTTTTGGATATTATGTCGTTCCTCCATGTTTTCTTTAGTCTGTTCACTGATCTGCAACCCAGTATGATTATTTGATGCTTTGCTTTGGATGTTTCTGCCTCATGTGTCATGTACTATGTTTAAGGTTACAGATTCGTTTACCTGCTCTATCATTCCAGAGGTTTGTCATACTATCATTTGTTCCCTATATCGCCCAAATTTCATTTTTTTTAAATATTCGGCGTTGATTGCATTCCATATTCTTTTTTTTTTTTCTTTTTCTTTTCTTTTTTTTTTTTTTACTCACGTCGCAGTTCCTTGATTTTCTTCTGTTGTTTTCACTAGTGGGTGCAGAAGCATCTGCAAAGTTGAAGTCATGTATTTCGATGCCATTTTGACACCTTTCTCACCACTTTTTCCAGCCAAAAACTGAATAAGTGCGACCATAGAGTACATCATTTTATGATTCCCAAATTAATTTTAAAGATACTTATGGTGTATTTCCTTTCTTTTTGTACCTTTTTTCTGCCCATATCCTAACTCTTTAATATGTGGATTATAATCTTTCTCCATAATGGTTCGTTTTTGTTTAATGTCTATGAAAAATTACAATAAACTATTGTGCTCACCAACATTGCCTCTCATTTTGATTTATATGAAAAAAATATTTTAGTACCTCTTCCTCGTGCAAATCCCGCCTGGTCTTCTTCTAGGAATGTTTATTCTTTTTGATTCATTGTATATGTGCATTTTTGTCAACAACATACGCAAGAGATAGTAATTTCACTGGTCAGTAAGTATGACAGTTGGAACTGTTAAATTTCCTCTGGATATATATTATTCACCTATGTAAGCAGGCTTCTAATAGGTCATCCCCGTCCAATGATTGTTTATTTTGTTAGCTTTACTAACAAGTAATCGTTTCTCTTCGGTCTTTCAGCAGTTCTGCCGGCACATCGTCAGTTCCTGGAGCTTCATTAATTGCTTAGCTGATATCTGAGCTTCTGCTTCCACTGCTGAAATTTTTAATTGTGTTCCTGTCTCCTTGCCCTGTAATTAATTCTGTGTATTGCCTTCGTCTACTTATTTTTTTTTTTTCCTAAACAGTACTTTTCTGTAGTGGTAGGTGGGGGCGCTCATCATCCACTCACTTGATGTAATGCTGCTCTCAAGTGTCTGCCCAATCCTCTCCTCCATCCCTCTTTCCTTCCATCCTCTGCTGTCTTTCCATCATTCTTTCCACGTCCTTCTGCCTACGGGTGATGTTACACCCCCCCTTCTGTCTTCCTTTCCTTCATTCTTTCCTCTTTGTTCTGCCTGTGGGTAACTCTACACTGAGTGACAAGCCAAATGGTTTCGTGTACACCAGGAAATCATTTACTGTGCTGGATGGTAACAATATAACCAGATTTTGGCGCCTGGTGGTTTAGTGGGTCATTAAGGTGCTCCAATCGGATCGAGCCGGTGAAGGTTAATATCCAAGGGATGGTTGGGGTTTCTTGCTCAAGTAATGCCACTCAGGGATAAATGAGGCTGGTCACTCTCATCTCAAATGTCAAGACCAATTTGCCTAGCCCCGGGCTCCTACGCTGCTCATGGGGCAACATAGAACTGGATGATGGATGGATGAGTACATCCTCTATATTCTGCCCATCTCGTCAGGTAGCGATTTCTTTCTAATTCTTTCGTCTTTTAATATCTTGATGGAGTCTTTTTTTTTTTTTATGCGAGGAAGAAGGAACCAAAGGCCATGAAGGGTGGCAGTAACAGCTCCCTGAGTGGATAGGGTTAGATGTACAGCTTAACAAAAAATACATTAGATGAGCCAAAGGGAAGATCCGATCATTTTGAGATGCCTGAGGAACACCACTACGTTTGATAGATCATAGGCAGAAGAACAGATGAGAGGAGACAGTCTACAGAGCAGCCGGCTATAAATGAAAGACTGGGAGGTAACGGTTAACTCTTGCATTAGAGGGAGGCACAGATAGAAGGGATGAGAGTTTGCTGCCAGACGGAGTGCTACGCGCCCGTCGTGGAAATTAAAAATGCAAGCAGACAGTTCAGATCGAAAAGCAGTGACCATTAAAGTAGCGATAGCAAAGAAATAAAGCTAACAGTGCCCGAAGAGACAGAGGATGACCAGGAGTCAGTAAGAGGTAGGAGAGATGAGACGAAAAGCCTTTCCAGGCGTCCCTGACGGAACCCATACATGAGAGTTGACCTCCACACAGAAAGAAGGTTGTGATAAAACCCTTAAAATTTTTCTAGGGGTAAAGAAATTGACTTAAAAACTTTTGAAATACAGGACGTTAAAGCAGATTGGACGATAGTTGGAGTTGTAGGGTTGGGTCAAATCTTTGGGACTGGCTGAGTAAAATGAAACCTCCAAGCATGTTCAAGGATGATGCAGGATTAACCTGACAGACAGAAAGGCGAAAATTTTTTTTCGGCTGTTGATGGCAGGTGTAAGAACTGAGTCTTAGATGCATTAAAGACAACCATATTATTTTTACCCCAGTCAGAGATATGAGCCAAGTCAGACATTAGGTGTGTGCCTTATATGGCCTCATGCCTTGTTGCATTGGTAACTGAAGGCCAGGATGATGGCAGAAGGTGTGAATACATCAACTGAAGAAATTTTAGATGTACAGCTTAGAAAGATCATTGATGAATAAAAGGAAGTCAGAGTTGGTGATAGTGACAGAGCCCTGAGGAACAGCACCGAATCGTCTAGGAGAAGAATTGGAGGAGAAAGTTCAGGCTATAGAGATCTGCTTTATCAGTAGAAGCGGAAGCTAGCGATGAAGGCACAGATAGAAGGATGGAAACCATAGGAGGGCAGTTTCGAAATTAAAGATTTATGCCAGACTCGATCGAAAGCCGCTTTGAGATGTGTCAAGTGCAATAGCAAAGCTTTAGGCAAGGTCCCGAAAGGAGGATGAAGGAGTCTGAGGTATTGAGAAGATCGCCAGTGGAGCGTCCCTGAGACGGACCCATTTACCCATACTGACGATCAGAAAGAAGGTTGTGATAGAAAAATGCCTTAAAATTTTTCTATTAAGAATTGACTCGAAAACTTTTGAAATACAGGACGTTAAAGCAATTGGACGATAGTTGGAGGGTTGGGAGCTCCGGTCACCCTTCTTTGGGACTTCTGGCTGAATGAGAGCAAACTTCCAGCAAGAAGGGTGATTGGACAGACCAAGGCGAAATAGTTTGCCAGCTTAGTCAGAAGCACAGTTCTTGAGAACAACAGGAGGGAATGTCCATGCTTCCATATGCCCTTAGTAGAGAATAACCTGAGGCCAGTAATGGGCAAGGCACACTCAGATGGCTCACGGCCACTGGAAGCAATTTTAATCAGCTTCCATGAGGAAAATCAGAGGGGGGAAGTGACTGGAGGAACAGCACCAGTCCGTCTGGCTCCAAAATTGGAGGAGAAAGTCTGTGTGAAAGAGATCGCTGTTTTTTATCAAGAAGAAATAGCTACAGAACCATCAGAGTAGAACAGAGTGAGAAGGACAGGTTAAGGTAGATAAGGTTGTGATCGGAGGAGCGGGAAGAATTCGATTTGGAGAGTTGAGAGCATTTAGTATGGATGAAATTATTTTTAGTAGAGCGAAGAACAGACTTAGCAGCATGTGATTCCGGGCAGAAACATAAAGATTATGTGATTCAGGGGTGGGGTTGGCTCCGGTACCTTGTAGGCCTTCTTGTTGCGGACAGCATTAGAACAAGCGTGATTAAACCAAGGCTTTCTTGCATTAGTCAAAGATATGAGAAAGGAATGTATGCTTCCATGCCCGAGAGAATAACTCCGTAATGGGCAAGGCACACACTCAGATGGTCATGGAAGCAATAATCATTCAGGGAAAATCAAAGAAGTACTGCCAGAGGGCCTCCCCAGTCCGTGGCTCCAAAATACAGAACGTTTCCCGGGAGGGTCCACAGGCCCCCGTACTCCTCGGAGTGATAGGACAGGTTAAGGTAATAAGGTTGTGATCGGAGGATTCAACGGAGAGAAAAAGATTAACAGAGTAAGCAGAAGGATTAGTTGTGAGGAAGAGGTCAAGTACGTTGGAGCGGCGGTCAGGGATACGGGTAGGGTGTAACCTGACTACTCTAGGTCATTAAGGATAGAAAAGATGTAGGCTTGTTCACCAGGTGGATCCGTGAAAGGAGAGGAGAGCCAAAGGTGGTGGTGAACATTGAAATCTCCAAGAATGGAGATTTCATAATTTGTGTGAGATACCACTATTTCTGTTTGTACATCTTCCTTATATAATTTCTATCGTTGATCATTTTGATTCGTTATTTAATGATTCAGTTATTCGCGCTTCTGTCTGTATCTGATCAAAATTTCTCGTAATTTTGAAACTTTTTTTTTGTCACACTTTTTCTTCACAATTATGCAACATCCTTTCGTCATCCACTGTTGGCTATTTTTTCGTTTCCTTCACGGCATATTGTTCGTTTCATTTAGACTGTCCCTTCTTGCACTCTGTTATTCCTCAGTGATAACGTCAACCCTCAGACAGTCTGAATCATCCTCTAACCCTAACTTCATATTCTCTATTCACTTAGCTTATCGAGGTTGAAACGAACAGTGTTCGCGAAAGTAGTTTCGATATTGACCGACTTTATACTTGCTGGTACTAACCCATGCAAAGTTTCAAAGTCCACTGTCTTCATGGCTTGTATTGATTACCGATGACAACCATTGCATTTTATTATGAATGTAAGCAATGTTTTTTTTTTTTTTTTTTCACTTGGTTGAATCCAAGTATAATGTGAGATTTTCTTTAAGGAAGAATTTAGAATTCATTGGAAACAGTTGCTTTTTTCGGTGAAACTTTAGTTGTTTTCACCTATCGTCATGCTTTATGGACATCCAAAAGCTCCCAGTGCATCTCCGTAGCCTCTGTTGTCTTCTCATATGCTACTGTTAAAATCTTCCATTACTATCAGCATGGTGCCTACACCTTTACCGTCAATTTCTTTTCCTAACTCTTCACACGATGTTTTTGCTTCATCTGAGTGTCCATTGCTTAGTGTATATGCAGTAATTATTTTTTTTTATAAATTACTTTTTCTTCTTATGGACAGCTACTTTGGTGAATTTGGTTATGTGCAATGCATGGTTCTCCAGCATCTGTGTTCAGTTCAGCAACTTCACCACCTCTGTTAAAGTGATGATAAGTATTAACGTAGACTCATTTCTCATCATAGCCTCACATATAGAATATATTTTAAGGCTTTGTGCATACCCTCACTGTGTGTGTGTGTGTGTGTGTGTGTGTGTGTGTGTGTGTGTGTGTGTGTGTGTGTGTGTGTGTGTGTGTGCGTGCGTGCGTGCGTGTGTGTGTGTGTGTGTGTGTGTGTGTGTGTGTGTGTGTGTGTGTGTGTGTGACGACATGACGAACACTTTATGAGGAAGATATAGGGTGAAGAGCTGATTTTTAGGTGCATAAGTTGCACCAGATTTAAATTAATGTTCTTATGAAGACTAGTAAGTAAAAGGATAATGTTATTGGGTGAAACAAAACACTGATAAGTATTAGTACTGATGGTTTTGGAAGATGAGTAGTTATTTACAACAGCTTCATGGACTGGATCAGCAAGGTAAATCAATATGAAAGTAGAAACCGATTTTTAAACAATGTACACGTTTTTTTTTTTTTTATACTAGAAAATGAAAGAAACTACGTCTTTGAGGCTGAAAATATGGTCCTTTTAACGAAAACTGAGGCAAGACAAAGCCACATTCAAGATCCATTCATTCTGAGGTGCCACAGAACACTGAGTATTAAAGATCGAAAGTCAAAGTCACTGATATAGAACAAAAATATGGAAGACAGTTCCAGAATTCACTCGCTGAATGAAAGATATACAAACGATATTGGTTAAATCTGGAATTAGAAGCTTGGTTGACGAAGGAGAGTGTGAAAACAACTGAGTAAAAGTGATTTTTGCCACACTTTGCCAATTTTTGAATGATAAAGAATCATTTTCAGTGTTATGCTCTCTCTCTCTCTCTCTCTCTCTCTCTCTGTTCTTCCTAATGTTTACTATTTAATCAAGTATTCCATCCTGCCACAAGAGTACTGCAGACAATTGTATGCGATGGTAAGAGTTAAGTATCACAGGACTATACATGGACCTCAGAGAGTCATAATGTATATAATTTTACACTCAACAAACCTATGAAACGGATGTACTTAACCAAAACATTGCTTTAGCCGATGACTGTGGAATTATTTTTGAACATGTAATTGAATTACATCCATGACTGGAGTAGCTGATGGTATGATAATGTCATGAATGAAGTGGAGAGTTAACTATAACAAGAGCAATTGTTTGACACAAACGAGAATATCTAAAATATCTTTGTGACGTGAGACTCCAATAACCAGCAGCCACACCGTCACCCAAGACACTCACTGTCACCTTATGGAAAAATACAGTGAAAGTAATGAACACAGAACTGACTCTGGGTATACTTTATCTTAATACTCCCATTAGCATCGTTGAAAAGCATAGCCTAATAATTATGATTATAATGATGATGATAATAATAATAATAATAATAATACCAATTATTATTATTATTATTATTATTATTATTGTATTTATTATTGTTGTTTTTGTTGTTTTTGTTGTTATTATTGCTATCATTATCATTTTTATTGATCTCAAGCTTTTACCACTGATGAAGATCTTTGTATCCGTCATTATTATTATTATTATTGTCATCATCATCATTATTATTGTTGTTATTAGTATTGATATTATTAGTAATGTTATTATTATGATTCCGTCACTCTTTATCTCTGATTATAATTATTCTTACTGGGGAGGTACAGCACAATGACACTGACAGTTGCAGTAACCCTGACCTACTTTTTCAGGGTCACAAGTAAAAAAATGACAAAAAATCATGGCGTTTCAGCGTCAGTTACTTAAAATCTATTACAGATACATGGAATGTGTATGGAAATCCCGTGATAAAATAATTTTCTAATCATTTGTATGGAAATAGTTTGACGGACATTCATGTGTGACATTACGATATTTTGGACACACTGCTTTTCAACACTTGTCAGTTGCACTTGCATGCAGAAAAAACAAACAAAAAATAAGGCAATTCTTGACCCTAGAAGTTTTGTCCGGTACTGGACCAGGTCTGTACACTTTTTGGTGGCAGACTGACCTGCGATTTTGAGTTATTACAAAAAACAGTATTCTCATAAGCGGAGATCAGTAACTGTCTCGGACAGTTACCATCTTCTAGTTATTATCAGACTTGTTATTGTTGTAATAATAATAACACTAATAATAATAATTATTATTATCATTATTATGATGATGATGATGATGATGATGCTTTGCACCACTAGTACCGGAATTGGCATTTGACCATCATATTTTGCACAAGTTCTGGCATTAACGGACTATATCAATAGATGAAAATACAATAGTTTCAGCACGGCAAGTGACACGGTAAGAGAATTATGTCAGACTAGCTTTGACCCGGACTGACGCCCGCACATGTGGCATTAGTATTGATGGTAAGGTTACGATTATGGTGTTATGGCCACCACAACCACCATCATCACAGATACCACCATTTTCTGCTGAATAAAATTTCCTCTTCGTAGCATCAAAGATGTGTTAGAAATCTGACTATAGATGCGCTAACCCCCCCCCCTCTGCATAGATGCATGAAACTCAACGTAATAGCCCAACTATATTCTTCTGCTTCTCGATGATATATTACCTAAGGAAAATAAAAAAAATTAAGGTATGTAAGAGTTGTTCATAAAATATAAGTCTCCCACCCTTTACTACGAATATATATTTATTATTCGAGGCAGTTTTCGAAGTGCTCAGCCGCAACACTAAAGACGAGAACGCCACGATAACAACTACCCAAAAGTGCAAAATATAATAGTTTTAAATCAAAATACAAATATTTTATTAAGACAAGAATACCGGAGAGGATGGAGAGCGAGAGACTAACGAGGAGAGTGTATGCGAGTGAGGTGGATGGGGGAAGAGGGAGGGGGAGGCCGAGGATGAGATGAAGGGATGGAGTGGAGAGGTATCTGAAGAAGGGGGTGTCAGCTAGGAACAAGCCAGTGAAGTGACATTGGACAGGCGACATGGAGGCGATTTGTTTGTGGCTACCTCTTACGGGATTGAGGCGTCTGACAATAGAATAGAAAAATAATACTGGAATTGCACTACGATTTTAACCACTTTTAATCAAGTTTCAATAACAAGATTAAGGAGAATTTTGATGCACCATAATACTATTTACTTATCGATTCCTGATACCATAAACATGGAGTGATTTGTTTTCATAAGAACACGAAGTAGTTAAGGCAGGCACATAGGAACATATTTCTTTTCCCGTTTACTATAAGCGGTCTCTCGGTAAACTAAATGTACGGGTTTTGTTAAGAAACAATGTTCTTTTTTTTCCCCTGGTACTAAGTAGAATCTACTTTAATTATTTCAATCCCAGTACCTCATTTACCTTACATTCTTGCTATTACACAACAATTTTACGAACCTTAGGATTCGTCTGTAAGCAATGAATGCATTCATTAAGGCGTTATGTCCAACACCTTCAGTTAAAGAGATTATGGGAAAGTGAATAACACTGTCGGAATACAATAACAATAAGTTTAAATACGTCACCGGGTCCAGTAGCCTAACCTTGCATTTCTTAAGCAACTTATACCATTTGACTTCAGTTTTTAAGTAATACTTTCTTTTTCTCTCTCTCTCTCTCTCTCTCTCTCTCTCTGTATATCTATATCTATCTATCTATCTATCTATCTATCTATCTATACACACACACACACACACACACACACACACACACAAAGGTGAACTGGCCATATTGATTTTTTTTTTCCGCAAATTCCCTATTTAGTTTACAAACGCACCAAGAATCCGGGGATTTAGCGAAATTACCGTCAATATCCTTTTTTTTTTTTTTTTTTTCCGAAAATCTATGTAAAACCAACGATTTTGCCAAGACTATCAATATCATCTTGGTGAATTACTTTAACCACAGAAAAAACGGTGATTCTGTAAATCAACCGATCACTTTGTCGGTGAGTTTACAAAATCTTCAAACTGGCTCAGGTAATCCAGTCAGTAACTTTAGGCATCCGAGCAGGTCCAGGAATGAATGATACTACTGTACTGGTACATATTTGCTGTTTAGAGAGAGAGAGAGAGAGAGAGACAGGGAGGAGGAGGGAGAATCCTGATTAAAGTAAATAAGCAAAGAGCTCACTATACACAAACACAAGAAATAACATACAAACAAAACCAAACTTTTATCATGCAATGAAATAATAAACATCAAAAGATCAGGAAGTTACTTAAAGACGTCAGAAGGTATGAGAGGAGGGCAGGCTGGGTGTAATCAGTGATGTGGAGGAAAATGCAAAGAGTTGGACGGTGGGAAATAAATCTTCTGTGAAGGATGAAAGGAAGTTACTAGACTCTAGCAAAAGTTGGAAAGGAAAACTACATAAATGGAATCAGTCTGGGAGAGGTGAAGGAGAGGGTGAGGTTGGTAATGGGTCAAGTATATATACAGTTAAACAAGATCGGTGCCAAGGCACAGTAAACTCGTCTTCGGCAGTCATTTTAGTGCTGACGTATAAACATAACAGGATATCTAGTGAAAAAGATGTCACATACAAAATTTGGAGTAAATTGCGTGAAAAATGACGATTTTATGTCCATCTGAAATTTTAGGCCCGACTCACCTGTCACTGACTTCCCTTCTCCTAAGTGGGGGATGACCCTCCTGATGTACTGAGGCATGTTATAAGATGCACATATGAAAGATGCACCTTTAGGTTTTGGTTTCATGTCGATATGACGAATTTGAAAGGAGTTATGGCGAAAAACGATTTCTTCAAAGTACTTTTTTTGTTTTGTTTTTTACTTTTTTGGGGGGCTTACGGCCTGGGCCTTGGCCCAATTTGACCCAAAATTTAATTAGGTAATCAGGTCATAGCCCATCATCCCAGTAATTTTAGTCAAATTCCACCAGTAGTTTTCGTCCTCATATGCGTGGAACTGCACGAGACCTCGTTCGAGGGAACGATCGGATACTAAGCCAACTGCTACCCAAGATCTTTGTAGCTAACGACCTGCCCTCCCTCACGACACCCGACTCGATCATTCCCCAAGCAGGCACCACATCATTCAAGACGATGAAGAAGTGGAAAAGGAAGCAGAAAACTAAGACCATCATAGCTTGACAGACTCCCAGGCATCACCTTCAACTTGACACCCCCCTATGCAGAAGCAACTGCAACACAAACCCAGAAGACCGGGAAGAAAAGGACGACGAAGAAGACGTCGATGAGCCCCCATGAAGACCAAGACCAAGAGAAGCAAGTTGAAGAAGACCCTGAACAAGAACGTCAAGAAAGGGGAGAGGATGAAGACGACCAAGAAAAACACGAGTACCCAAGAACATCAAAACATGAAAAACAATAAATAAATAAATAATTAAACGTCAAGAGCAGTCAGTCCCCACAACCGGCAACAAAGGCCAGCCAGCACTTAGGACCAACTGAGCTATACAGTATGGAGGGGATATCTCCGCCGCGAGCATGTGGCTTTGGCCTCCATATTGAAACAGCTGCACTCGTCACTTGTAATACAAAAACATATATGGATTATGATTTTTTCCCCTGCCGAGTTCAACGAATTATATGGGGTACATTTAGCCAAGAATATAAAATAATGCCATAGATTCCTGTAGTGCAGAACTTATCCTTTATGGCACTAGGGCATGGAAAGGCAATGGCAGAAAGGGAAAAGATTGTGTGGTATGAACGTTGAAGTTATGGCAATGCTGAAGCTGTTTTACATTGAAATAGTGGTGTTGAATTGGTGTGGAAAGTCCTTAGACTACCCATGCCATGGAACCGAATGTCGAAATTGATAACCGCCGGAAGAAACATGGAAATATCTACAAGAGGGTGTGAACAGAAGAGAAGAGGACCTAGGGAGAAAGACTGGAGATAAATGGGCCCTTTTTTTTCGCCTCATACAAGAAGGGATACTGGGGAACAATCTTCCCACCCCTCCCCAGGGAGCAGTATTCTTACAGAATTAGCAATAAGATATAGTTCTTAATTGTGAAATGTAATGCCATCTCTCTTAGATGAATTCCTGTGCCCATTTTTGTATCTGTAAGCTGCACAATGGACCATGGGATTATAGTATCCGGAATCATCGGCTGGTTTCAAAACGCCCCTGAGCAGCTCAGTACAAAAACAGCGGGCATCAGGAGTGGTGTAACATGGCTACCACTACATCAGCACCGCCCTGGCGGAGGACACACAAATTACTCGGTGCTACCCTTGAGAAAGCCCCTCCATACTATACAGCTCAGTGTTAGGACCCCCAGAAGTGGGTCACCCAAGTAGGCCCTTCAGTCATCCTTCACTGCGACGAAAACTACGAGGCGGAAGTCAACGAATGTTTAGAGAAAAATAACGAACCGAAGCAAACCTGAGAAACCGCGAAATAAAGGAGCAACAACAAGAAAATAGAACAACCCAAAAATATAGACGCAGAAGACAAGAGGATTGACTCAGAAATGCCTGCGGATCAGAACCTCCTTGACGTAATCAGTATTCTATCGAGAAAACTACAAGAACCACAACACAATAAGACACTGGAGTGGGGACCGCTCTCACACTTTGAAATCCCTTACTTTCATCTTTCGGCTCTTGATACTTCTTCACCGTCACTATCCTGGATTCTCCCTAACTTTTCTGTCATGACAAGACAGGACAAAGAGTTACTCAGTGCACTACTGATTGCCTACCTGATTTCTGGCTAACTGAATGACAGGGTGATGCACTGTCTAACAGCTCAATTTTCTGGTTAAAGGATTGGCAGGTTGTTAACTGACTGATAGGTTCACTACCCGGCTGACTGAATAGTTAAAGAATATGGTGGTCCATTTACTATTTGAACTTGGCTGATGAATACAAAAACAAAGCATTTGCCTAATGAGTTGCTAGATGGCAAGGTTTCAGGGTGGCAGGTTGTTATGGAATCGTCATCGCTGTCTGTCAGTTTCTTCCTTAAATGAAGCCATTTTGGCCATCAGTTTTACCGTTCCCATCATTTCTGGTCATGACTGTATGAACAAGTCATAGCTTAAGCCATTATCAGCTTCTGAGATCTGATCTTTGGAGATGATTAAAAAGGAATCAGAGACCGCCAAATTTCTGTCAGTTTCACAATGTTAAAAAATGTCAAATATAACATTTCAGTATAAATTTCTGGGTATTGTTATGTCTAAAAACTCAGAAAATCATTTGCTCGCATATACAATAGATATTCGAAAAGGATATGGGCAGGTTTAGAATTTAGACTAAGTAATATTAAAGTACACTCAAACAACTTTCCTTGACGTTCCTCTCCCATTTATTTGATCCTTCCCACTAATTCTATTTTGCTCGAAGCTTCTGCGAGTAGCTTTAGCAGTGGGTGAATCAGGACGAAGCCTAAATGTAAGGAAAACGGTGGAAACGAGAAGCTGGTAAGGAGAGGAATATGGGAGGAAGGCAATGGTGAGAAGAGGAAGAAAGGAGGAAAGCAGTGGTGAGAATAAGAATATGGGAGGAAGGCAGTGGTGAGAAGCGGAATATGGGAGAAAGGCAGTGGTGAGAAGATGAATATGGGAGGAAGGCAGTAGTGAGAAGATAAATATGGGAAGAAGGCAGTGGTGAGATAATGAATATGGGAGGAAGCCAGTGGTGAGAAGAGGAATGGGGGAGGAAGACAGTGGTGAGAGGCGGAGTATGGGAGGATGGCAATGGTGAGAAGATGAATATGGGAGGAAGGCCGTGTTGAGAAAAGGAATATGATAGGAAGGCCGTGGTGAGAAGAGGAATATGGGAGGAAGGCAGTGGTGAGAAAAGGAATATGGGAGGAAGGCCGTGGTGAGAAGAGGAATATGGGAGGAAGGCCGTGGTGAGAAGAGGAATATGGGAGGAAGGCCGTGGTGAGGAAGGCAGTGATGAGGAGACGAGTACTGGAGGAAGGCAGTGGTAAGTAGAGGAATACTGGAGGTATGAAGTGGGGTAGAAAGGTTAAAATAGTTACTCTCGATCAGACCGTTTTTCACTAGTGGAATACTGAACTATGCACAAGAATCTCATACCATATCTTACATCATAATAATGCCATGATTATTAACTTACAAGTATAAAGGGCTTGAGGTAACACTTCAAAGTAACACTAGAGAAAATAATATATTACGCTATGAAGAATTATTGCACCAAGCTTTATCCAAACTCTTGGCGATGTGTCCATATATTTTACACAAACTGCGAATTTTTCTTGCTAAGGATGTTATGCAACCACTGTTTGTGCGTGTAAGTAGAGGTGGTGTAATTAGCAATTATCCTTCGTAAAAGCTGATTACATAACTAACTTGTATTTAGAGTGCTGTCAAATCAGTGAAGTTGAAGTCAGGGTCAGGCCTATATGGAAAAGGTTTCTGCTTTGGGGGCTCCTCGTGGCCTGTGAGAGGATCAGGTCTTGCTTTAGCATAAAGGTATTAATAGGTTTGTCTCAGGTCCGGTTTATGACCCAGTCAAACTCCAGTTCTGGGTCAATCAGCGTTGTAGCGTTCCAGCCGTAGTCAATTCCACCGATGCCAATGTGTTGACTTACTTTTTCTTTTTATATTGGAATGATTATATACCGTGCTCCGTTATTGTAAGCGACCATTGTTCTTTGTCTGTGGATGGCCGGGTTATGTTTTTTCTGGTCGCTCGTACATCCCACCCACGGCCCTGCCATTGTCACTGCCACCCCACACACCTCACCACAACACAACGGTAGCTGATTTTTACCTCTGTGGTCACTGTTACAGCCTTCCCATCACCCGTCCCTCCCGTTCCCTCACCTTACTGTCAACAGAACTCTGCCTGTTCCCTTGTACTTCTCATCGTATACAAGAACATGTGAACTCTTGATGTTCAAAGATTTTTGTATGAATAATGGGGGCATGTATTTCACATTGTATCAGCCAAAAAAAAAAAAAAAAAAGATTTACAAGCAGCCGTGCCACTCTGAGATTTTTTTTTAAATATGTGTTGTGTGTGTGTGTGTGTGTGTGTGTGTGTGTGTGTGTGTGTGTGTGTGTGTGTGTGTGTGTGTGTGCTGGTGCATGTTGGTCGTCGAGTTGGTAGGTTGGTTGACATATGAGTGGGGATGATGGGGTGGACAGGGTGAGCAGGGTGGGTGGGAATGACATATTTGGTCAGGGCGAACACACTGATAAGGTTAAGTGGGGTGGGCAGACTGAGCAGAGTTCCTGCAGGTAATAGGTTGGGGGGTGCACGTGGTGACTGGGGTGGGTCAGATGGATGGGCAGGGTGAGTGGGCAGTTGGGTGGCCAGGGAGAGCAGCCTGAGGGGAGTGGGTAGGTTGGCAGGGTGGGAAGGGAATGGTGGGTGAGTGGGCATGGCATGGCATGTGTGTGTGTGAGTGTGTGTGTGTGTGTGTGTGTGTGTGTGCTGGGTGGGTAGATGAGTGGGTTTGGGGGTCGGTGATCAGTGAATAGGGTGCTGTGGGGTGAACTGGTGGGCATGGAGGGTGAGGTAGGAAAACATGTCCTTGAGGGGAATATGTCCATGGTAGGAGTAGGTCCATGTGGTAGTGAGTCCATGGGGAATAATTATATCCCCTGTGGAATAGTCCCACGGGGAAAATAGGTCCTTGGGGAAAACAAATAAACGGGAGAGAAAAAGTCCATGTGAGATGATTCACTGATCTACCATTGGAAGAAAATACATCTATGAATAGAATGATGTCCATTAATAAAAAATAGGTACGTGGATGAAAATCGGACCAAGGAATAATAAGGCAGAAGGGAAAAATAAATCCATGGAGGAATAATATCCATGGGGGAAAAGAGGTCCAAGGGGGAAATATTTCGAAGAGGGAAAATATGTCCATGAGAAACTGCTGTAGGTCCAAGGGGGATACCAGGTCCTTGGGGGTAAAAATTGTTAGTGAGGGAATAGATCTCAGGAGGAAAATAGATTAGCAAATGTTGTCCCCTTAGAGGAGTAGGCGCAGACATATTTACATGCTACTGTATATTAATTCTGTCACCATCTCAACTGAATACATAACCAACTACTTTTGGGCTATATAGTGTGGAAGAGTTACGTTTGTTTGTCACTCTCCCTCTAAGGACAATGTTGGGCCCTGCAATGGACGTAATACTCGTATGGACTGATTCAGACAGTGGGGGCAACGCATATGGAAGTACCTAGAGAGGTGTGTGTGAATATTCTAACTGTAATCTAAGTTTGTTTGACATACCATGTTTCTTCAACATTTAGGTGAAGCTCTGAACTATGGGAAAATGGCAGAGGTTAGCGCAAAAGTGGCAGACATAGGTGTGAAGCAGGTGGTGCATCGTGAACATTTCAGAACGTTTGTACAAAGATGATGCTCTGCTGGTTGCACATCTGCTAAAAGTATTGAAAAAATACCAGTGTTCATAACCCCCGGTCATTACTCTAAATGGAGTTAAGAACTACTCGTACATTCAAGTAAAGATTAGGTGTTTAATTCAGATGATTATATTACTTCTAACACTCATATGATCGGCAATTTTCAGACAACTCCCATGATTTGCGAGGAGAGTTCCTTGCAAACGCTTTTAACCGAATACAAAGCATCAGTAGCAGATATTTCACAACATTTGCAGCATGACGTAGAGAGACAGGCGACTGGGATAATGGGATGGATGAGTGACAAAGTGTAAAATGCTGTGGCAGGAGTTAAGGCCAACTGATCATGGGATGGCTAAGGGAGGCAGCTATTTCACTGGAGTTTTCGCAGGACACAACCAGTTTATATCCCTCCCAGACTCACTATTTGTGGAGTTTGATCAACTATCTATCTGCCAATCTTTCTATTTATATTTATATCTATATTATTTACCGTATATTATTTAACATATATTACATATATATATTATACATTAAATATATTACATATAATTACATTTATATATAAAAGAAAGTATAGTATAGAGTTTTATGTAGTAATAATTATATATGAACAATGTCCTCTGCTTGACGAAATTAAAATAATTTGCGAGACCCAACGCAGTGTTGTTTGTTTGTTCATCAATCATGCCCAAAACAAGGGCCAGAGACCCCCAAAGCCACATATATTCTGAATCAGGGTGACCCATGGATGGTTTTAGGGGGGTCAATATTCAGATTTGGGTAATTTGAGGTCAGCAGTGGAGTGTTCACCTCTATGGCCCAGGCAAAGCTGGTTACCCCTGTAGCCCAATTTTTGGCATGGGGACTCACATGATCTTCAATTCGGGCACGGGCTATGTGAGGTTGAGCTCCGAGGTCGTTTGAGGTCACTGGCTGGAGGTCATTTGAGGTCACCGGTAATACACGCTCAAACAACTGGACCCAGCAGCCCAATTTTTGACATAAAGACTCACATGATCTCCAGTTCGGATATGGGCCATGTGTGGTTGACCTACGAGGTCATTTGAGGTCACTGGTAATACATGCTCGAACGGCTGGACCCAGCAACCCAATTTTTGGCATGGAGACTCACATCACCTCCAGTTCGGACATAGGCTATGTGAGGCTGACCTTCGAGGTAATTTCAGGTCACCAGTCAGAGGTCATTTGAGGTCACTGGTAATAGTGAACAACTGCACACAAATAGCCTATTGCGCATTAGTCTGAGAAAGCTGAAATAGAAAGTTCCTGCACCTCTTATAATCCCTCTTTATCTTTCGGGAGTGGACAAAAACATTGAACTAGAACAAACAGGATTAGAGTGTTCATCTTTTTGGCCTGGGCAACGCCTGGTACCCCTGCTAGTCGTATATAAATAAGTGGCATTACTGGCGGGAGAGTTGGTAGTGTGTTGACTGTCCTACAAGCTGATCTACTCATACAATTTTTACCCTCCACCTGACAGAGTCAGAGGAGGGTTTTGCTATCATTGTGATCAATAGGCGTCCATCCGTAGAGCTGGGCGGCAGGGAGGCTGGCTGGACTTAGATATTTCGTTTCCGGGTCAGAGCTCAAAAATATTCACTGTAGATCATGAAATTTCACATAGTTATGTGTCTTATACAGTAGTGAACTGGTGCCTTTTGATAGGTAGAATAATGTGTCTTAAGTAGTTTTTTAAAGTAATGAAAGCAGTAAAAAATATATAATTTTTTCCAGAGATTTCAATGGCACCTGCACAAGGAATCGGATGGGCCCGGTTATGTGTCCTCAAGGCGTTTTCCTTACGTCCACCTTTAAAAGAATATATATATATATATATATATATATATATATATATATATATATATATATATATATATATATATATATATATATATATATATATATATATATATATTTTGGGGGGGGGAGAGTGAGGGCCGTTATGCACTTGGTTAGGAGTGCAGGAAGGTGGGGGGGTATGTGCTTGGACAGATGGAGGGTTGCACCAGCTTGACATAACCCATGTGCTAACAAGATGAAGTGTGCAAAACCCACAATGAATGACTGGTCTACAGGCATGTTTACACGATCAGAGGGATTCGTGAGTACCTGTGGTTTTGAGGTAGGCAATGGATAATATTGGGAAAGTTATCGTTGTAGACACGATGTCTGGAAAAATTTTCTCCGCTTCTCATATACTGTTTATAGGGTGTGTGATTTTTCAACATGTTTCCAAGCTGGTAAGAAATGTGGTCGGACACGATAAGTATTCACAAAGAACCTTAAGGCTGAACCACTAAACTTGCCTTGTGCCCTTGACCTTCGACTTGTTGCTCTCAAAATTTAATCAGTTCACCTGATCCTATCCCTCAAGCCTGCTTGTAATCAGATAAAAATGTTGAAGTTGATCTTCCGTATGAATTTTTCTTTATTTTGACCAACTGTTCTGAGAGTATAGGAATATCAACCATGCTTAACCTAAAACCTTGCTACCAAGTTTGATCAGTCAATTCAGACTCATTTGAGACAAAAATCTGAACCTTTGACCTTGCTCTGTGACCTTTATCTTTGATATTACTCGAATCACATCACCCTTTACCAACCCTCAACCGTTCCACCTTGTTTGGTGAAACTGAAATCAAAACTCTAAGTTGCCCTTGCTCTTGCTCTATGGTCTTTTTCAGTCAAAAAACAGTTGCCTTTTTTTCTGATGATCTTCAGTTACTTATTATTCCAGATTTCGTGTAATCACGTCCAGTAATTTTTCCAACATCCCGATAAGAGACACATCCAGAAGGACAGACAGGCAAACCAGACCAAACGTACGATATAACCTCCTTATGCTGCGGGCACGGGAATAACGAAGTAATATTTTTGACAGTCATTGTTTGTATGTTACCGGGTATATGTATCACTCTTTGTCTGGATTAACAATAAAGATGAATTCCAGTTTCTTACACATTGATTTACAAGGGACATTCAACATGAAGGCAGACAAGAGAGACGTGCCCTACTCGTAATAATGGTTTCATAATTGGCTACCAGGAAATAGGGTTCAGTTTACACTGTTCTAATATCAGCTTGCGAACCCGACCAAATTTGGGTTGAGGGCTCAGGTACCCAGCAGCAGATGAGAGCTCTCCTTTCCCAACTTCTGACTTAACGTGAATAGGTAATTACCAACTCCTGCAGCCTTACTCACTTATGGCCCTCCCTGCCTCCACTGAATCTCGTAGACTTGAAATTGCTGGGAGATTGGATCTTACTTTACCAGATTAAAATAAAGAATGTCATAGTACATTGCTGACTTCCGTTTTGTAATATTTGTTTTTGTTACTCTTGTTTAGGATTCAGTTATTATATAGAATACAGCTGTAAACTTATGTAATCTAAGAATTACCTCCACAAGTAATGATGATGAAAAGACATAGGTAAGTATCCCTTTTGAGTTCACTGATCAGTGATCCAGGGATAGTTGTCGATGGCGGTGGAGCAGTGACGCCACCAGTGTCATGCAACTCCTCCAAATGGTCAGTCCAACAATGAGTGTATAAATGTCTTCAGTTGCTGTATCGTTTATATAATTTATCAGAATTCAGAAGCTCAGTCTTACTTGGATGATGTACACTTTCCTCAGGAAAAGGATAGTTAGAGAATTTATTTCTCATATATCCGTCACACCGTTATTGCAAACATATGTTCTGATCGGGAAATATAGGTTTCACAAAAAGGTAATGGGGGATGGGTTTGCTTAAACGTGAACGTCTGTGTAGACTTCATTGTTGAAAACTTATGGACATGTAAATCTGACTGAGGTAAAACTGTTGATGAGCGTTTCTGTCTACAGCCAGAGGGACGAGGCAACCACAAACAAATTGCTCAAGTCGCTCTGTTCTCTGTCATCAGGCTGCCCGCCCTCCAACGCACACATCCATCGTTCATATACATCCCTTTTACTCCATCCTTCTATCTCCCCCTCGGCTTCCTCCTCCCCCTCTTCCCTTTCACCTCACATGCACCAGTAGTCAGTCTCTAATTCTATGTTCTCTGAACATGGTCAGGGCATCTTATGGTACTTCCAACAGCTTCCAGGAAATCAGCATGAATACCGCAATACTCCCATGTTTACTCATTTGTCTGTCTGTCTCCCTATGCAGCACCGCGCGTTGATACAGGGCTGGCACAGTCCCCCAGACCATAAGAACTAGTCTACCTCTATTCTTACTTCGGTAAGTCATAGGGATTTTATGCAGAAATGCATTTAAAAGGAATAGTTTTGTGATTTACATGTACAGCGTCTGTCCTAAAAGAAAACAAACGTTTTAATTATCGCGCACACATGCCGGTTTAGTGTGCCTGCGAAGGGAGCACGTGTAGCAGTGACTTTGAGCTTTAGCCGCAGCCGCATCACACCATCTTACTTAGTCACCGAGGTGCACGCACTTGAGTGAACGTGTGTTTAGTGCACTTGGTGTTTTCTTGCATGTTGAGCAATGAAGGAACTTGAAGAACAGCATGTTTGCGTGATATTCTTTTTCAAATTGGGAAAAACTTTTCATGAGGCCTTTCAAATGTTGCAGGAGGCTTATGGGGAGGATTGCTGGAGCCGTTTGCAAAGTCACAAGTGGTTCCAGCAAGTCATATCGAGAAGAACATACACCGAAGGCGATCCCAGATCTGAACGGCCTTGCGGGTCAACAGACAACGATCATGTTGAAAACGTGGGTGCTGTGATTCGTAAAAATCATCGCCTGACTGTCCATGAAGTTTCCAAAGAGGCTGGCATCTGGAAACATTCGTGCCCCACAAATCCGAGAAACTGAAAATGCATCATGTTGCTGCAAAATTTGTCCTGCATCTGCTGACAGTTAAAAAAAAAAAAAAAAAAAAGAGGAAGAAGAAAGAAAACCGTGCCATAGTCTATCAGGGGTTGTTTGATTGTTGAATGCTGATGAAAACTTTCTGAAAATTGTCCTAACAGTTGATGGAACATGGGTGTACGACTAAGATGTCAGTCGTTGCGGTGGGTTGGAACATCATCACCATGACCAAAAAAAAATGATTGTCAGAGTCGCTGAAATATGGTGATTTTTTTTTTCTTTTTTTTTTTTTTATAGGGCGTCGTTCATCGTGAGTTTGTTTCAAGTGGTCAGAGAGTCAATACATAGTTTTACTCGGACGTCCTGAAACGATTGAGGGAGGCAGTGAGGAGGAAGAGGCCTGAGACGAGGACAAACAAAACCTGGATACAGCACCATGACAATGAACCTGCTAACGTGTCGCTCCTTATTCGTGACTTTTTTTGGCGCACCAGGAGACGACCATCTTCCCTCAGCTGCCCTGCTCTCCGGACATGGCCCCTCTCACCAGCACAGTTGCAGGAATTCATGGCTAACCATCATACATATATCATTATCTTTTTCAGTGTTCGAGCGACACAAAAAAAGCAAGATCACTGGACATTTGAATCGTGTTTTTTAATCCGTCCGACTTTGGCATAGGCTTAGCAACCCATTCCCTAAAGCCCAGCAGTCCTCCTACATACCATACACCTCCACATGTCATCACTTGGATGCTAACACCCACCATTCATAGAATACATGATAGGGCTGTCTCATACAGTACTGGTGTACTGATATTAGCAAGGTTGTCCGTAAGACATGTCGGATCTTAGAGTACATCAGTAAAGTGTATCGCCCTCCTTTAGAAGGCGGACTGGTAATGTTTTTGCCTGCCTGTGTGTGTGTGTGTGTGTGTGTGTGTGTGTGTATTCCCATTATATCTCATAAACAGCATGAGCTATCAATATGAAACCTTCCGGGTATGAAGTTATGGCCAAAATCTTGGCCGAGTTCTTTAATGGGCACCCGGGGTCAAGGTCAAGGTCATCAAAATGGCTGCCAAATGTCAACTAGTTTTTATCGCCAGCCTTTAGCACCATTATAGCTCATAAACGGCTTGAGCTATCAACATGAAACCTTCAGGGTATCAAGATATGGCCAGAATCTTGGCTTGGTCAACAGCATATTCTGGCGGGCGATTAGCATTCGGCTTCCGAATGCTTTTCTTTCATTTTAAATAAAATATATATCCTTAAGCTGTTCCTTACCACAGGCGATATTCGAACCCGCGTCCTGTAGCACAATACTGTGGTATTTCAAAGCATCTAGAATGCTAAAACCCTGTTCATCTGTCATACAGCCCATTGTGAGACACATGGTTAATTTCTGGAAGAATTCATCGTCAGTAAAATTTAACCGGTTTATAATATTTTTGACCTGAAAAATCCAGTTGTAGGCTTTCTACTACGCGAATGAGCATTGTATGTGTGTGTCTCTGTCCACATTTGACCTCTTTAGATGTCAATGTGGCATACTTCAAAATATGTGGGACGACGAACTGACATCAATGGTAAGAATTACAGTTGCCTGCGGTCAATTGCGTGTGAGCCACGCACTCTTTTATGCCAGATTTTTCACCAGACAATGGGAATCCTCTACAGGTCATACTGCTGGGTGGAATGAGCTGAAATTGTACATGGGCATGCCCGGTGTGTCAGAGAAGGTTCATGTCAATTTTGGTGTCGTCAGTGCTCGTCTTGGAAGCAGCGTGGCAGGTAGTGTTTTTAACCCATCTCTATTTTTAAAGTTCCTTTCCGAGTAAGCAGTGCGAGTTATTCGATATTTCTGTATCGAGATAAACAAATGAACAAAGCTGCAGGTTGCTATGGCAACTTTGAAACAATCGACTATATTGCCCAACAAAATAACAGTTATCAGAGCAGTTAATGGGAGCCATCTTTCTTTGTTAGTGTTTAACTGTTAAAGAATAAAAAGTTTTTCTTAACTTCTGGGATAATAATGGAGTTGTCAACAAAGCAAAACGCGCACGTCATGAATATTATACTGAATCGAAGTTGAATTGCAATTCGACGGACAGGTGAGTCAATTTCAGTCACCTCGTGTATCGTCCATACCATACCTGGAAGAAGACGATTATGTCTTTATGATTATGATTTATGAAATATTCTACCGTCATTATCTTATGTGAGCATACATGATAATTTATGAGTTCAAATCGAGGATGAAGCCGGAGTGTTCTAGGCAGGAGCAAGCGCTTAGTGGCCCGATAAGGCCGCTAAGCGCTTGTACACACACACACACACATCGTCAATAGAGTGGAGTCAAAGGCTTTTCGTCTCATTAACTCTCCTCCTCTTACTGACTCCCTTCAACCTCTGTCTCTTCGTCGCACTGTTACATCTTTACCTCTTTTCTATCGCTACTTCAATGGTCACTGCTCCTCTGAACTGTATGCATGCATTCCTCCACCTCTACGACGGGCGGATAGCACCCGTCTAGCAGCAAACTATTATCCCTTTTCTGTTCAACTCTCTAATGCAAGAGTTAACCGTTATTCCCGGTCAACTCTGGAACTGTCTCCCTGTCTGTATTTCCTGCTTCCTATGATCTCTAGTCTTTCAAACGCAGTGTGTCCAGGCATCTCGAAATGATCGGATCTTGAATTTGGCTCTCTCTTGTATTTTGTTTTTCTCTTGGAAGGGACAACAATTGCGGGCTCACGAGGTTTGATTCCTTCTTCCTCGCATAAAAAAAAAACACACACACACAGATTGATAGATAGTACTACTGAAATAAAGAGAAGAACTGATAGAAGTGGGTAATGGAGAGGGGGTATAATATGTGTAACGGAAAGAAAAACTAGGATAGGGAAGATGATGCAGAAGTACTTGCATTAGTAAGATCCAAAAATGTAAGCTCCAAAGGGATCATTATGGCAAGTGAAACAGGACAGGAAAGGGTAACGAGTGTGTGTATTTTGGGAGGTGGGGGTGGGGGTGGGGATTAAGGATATGTTTTAGCGGCAGAAGGAACGGAGGGAGTGAATCGAGTCTATTATGTATGCCCGTAACACTCCCTGTTAAACATTGACCTGACCCTCACACTTTATAAGGTACTATACAGTACCTTCTCACCATACAGCAGAAACTTAGCTACTGCTTTTCCTCTACTTTTCCCCTTTCTGTCTGTACCTTTCCCTTTTCTCTCTGTACCTTTCCTTTTCCTCCCTTTTTCTCTTTTACTTTCGAGGACCCTGTTATTTTCTCCATATCTTAATATACATGACAGAATTGATAGGGAGGCTTTGTGGACTGTTTTAAGATTCTGTGGAATTGATGGTAGGTTACTAAAAGGGGTGAAAAGTTTTTATGTAAATAGTACAGCGTGTGTAAGGGTGGGAAATACTGTGAGTGATTGGTTCCCCGTGAGAGTGGGGCTGCGACAGGGATGTGTGATGTCGCCTTGGTTGTTTAATATTTATATGGAGGGTATTGTAAGGGAGATGAATGCAAGATTTTTAGGTGGAGGTCTGAGTCTGGTGAATGTTGATGGTAGAGAGTGGAATCTGAAGCATCTGCTGTTTGCAGATGATACTGCACTGGTGGCTGATTCAGAGGAGAGATTGAGACAGTTGGTAGAGGAGTTTGGAAGGGTGTGTGAAAGGAGGAAATTGAAAGTAAATGAGAGTAAGAGTAAAGTGATGAAGTGTATGAGGTCAGTAGATGGTAGGAGGATGAATATAATTTTGAACGGTGAGTTGCTCTAGGAGGTAGAGTGTTTTAAGTATTTACAGTCACATGTTGCTCTGGATGGAAGAATATGTGCAGAAGTGAAGTTCAGAATGAATGAAGTATGAAAGGTGTTGGGAGGAATGAAAAAAGTGTTTAGATGTCGTTCATTTAGAATGGATGTAAGGAGAAGGCTATGTGAGGGTGTTGTGGTACCGACTGCATTATATGGGGCCGAAGCATGGAATATTGGTGTAGAAGAGAGGAAAGGTTTGAATGTAATGGAGACGAGGTGTCTGAGGAGTATGTGTGGAGTGACGCATATGGATCGAGTGAGAAATGATGAAGTGCGAAGGAGAACTGGAGTTGTTCAGGAGATGGCTGATCGAGGGTGTTGTGATGGTTTGGGCATATGGAGAGATTGGATAATGAACAATTAGTGAAAAAGATAACTAGATCTGATGTGAGAGGTGTAAGGCTGAGAGGAAGACCATGCATAGGATGGATGGACAGTGTAAAGAGAGCATTGGGTGCGAGCGGGATGCCCGTTGAGCAAGGAAGAGTGGCTGTGCGTGACAGAAAAAAATGGAGAGAAATTGTGAATGAATAAATGATGACGCAGCCCTGAGGGGATATCCTCCTGCATTTGGTCTGATCAGATGATCAGGTCAGGTTCGGATAAGGGGATGGGTCTATTATGATGTGGCAGGGGTAAACCAGCTCTGCGGTCGGGCCCTGCCGCGGATGTCACTGACTGCACTGCGCAGTTGACCCTCGTGCGTGTGGTGCGGTGAGGATCTGTCCCTTCTCCCCTTCGGGGCTTAGATGCGAATGAATGTGTTTAAATGGATGAGTAAAATGGGAGTGTGTCGTCCTGTTTCGGCTACCTCCCTTTCCTGTGGCACCCCACGGGATGCATAGAGCCTCGATGAACTCCACCAATATTTGTCTCTTGCCTTCTCCTTCAGGTCCCACCAACACTCCTCTCCTGCTTCTCTCTTCATTGTCCTCAGCCAGGTTTCCCTCGGCCTACCTGTGCCTCTTCTTCCTCTAGCAGTCCACTCTGGCACATCCTGTATTAAACTGCCTTCTTTTCTATATAATGCCCAGCCATTTCCAGCGAGACAGTCTCACATATACATCAACTGGTACCACTGGTAATATCCCCTACTTTTTTATTTGTAACTCTGTATTGCCACTTTACCCCAAGTATCCTTCTCAGTATTTTATTCTAAAATCCTAATATTTTCTGATATGTTGCAATTGTACAGTACTATGATTCATGCCCATAAATTAAAATTGGTCTAACAATGGACTTGTACACTTTATGCTTTAGTATGTACCAAAACCATAATATTATTCCAAACAGGTTTCAACATTCCAACAGCTCACCTAGGCTGTCTAATCCTCTCCTCAGTTTCGTTGTTTAATGATCCATTAGATGGTACAGCCGTTCCCAGATATTCAAAATTTTCTACATTCTTCACTACAGTATTCCCAATTACATAATCGATTTGGTTCTCCATGTTCATATTAATAATTTCAGTCTTTCCACAATTTAATACCTATCCTACTTTTTCTCCTTCCTCCACCAGACAATCATGCACCCTCTGCATCTCGTAAATACTTCCGCAAATCTGTACAATATCATCAGAATAGTCCAAATCCATTAGCCTCCTATTTTCTTTCCAATTAATTCCTACACCTGTTCTCCTTACAACATTTCTCATAACATAATCCATAACCAAAACAAACAGCAAAGGCGAAAGAACTCCTCCTTGAATCACTCGTGACGTATCTTCAATGAATCACCAAAAGAACCACCCACCATTACCTTACAAAAAGTCCCTTCATGCAGACTTCCAACACTATTTATAAACTTTGTGACATACCATAGAATCTCATAATTTTCAACATAGCTCCACGTGAAACACTACCAAATGCCTTTTCAAAATCCGCAAAACACATACTAAGTGGCATTTTCATCTCATTAGCTTGCTGCATTAGATGCCTTACAATAAAAATCTGATTATTACAACCTCGACCCTTTCTAAATCCCGCTTGTTCTTCTCTTAAAATTTTATCAATTACTGGCTCTATTCTGTTCAAGAAGATTTTGGAGAAGACTTTTGCAACTACAGGTGTTAAAGTTATCCCCGTCCAATTTCCACACACACTTAATTCTCCCTTTTTTGGTATTTTTATAATTACTCCATTTTTCCACTCTTCTGGGATTCCACCATTATCCCAAGCCACATTAAAAAGTTTCAAAAGTGCATTCATCAACTCATCATTTTCCACCTTAAGCATTTCAGGAAATATTCCATCCTCTCCTGGGACCTTAAAATTCTTTAATTCCTTTATAGATTTTGCTACCTCTTCGAAGGTTATATCCTGTGTTTCTATATGCAAATCTCTCTCAGCTGGCAATATGTCCTCTTCAGCTGGGATTAGTCTATTTAGAACACATTCAAAATGCTCCGTCCATCTTACTTTTATATCCAAATCTTTAGTCAAGTTACCATTTCTAACTCGTACAGGTACCTCCTTCCTTCTCTTTTCAGTCCCAGTTAACTCCCTTATAACCTGATTCACTGCTCTTGTGCTCTGACCGTCTTAACTTAATTTCTATCTCTGTTGCCTTTTCATCATACAACCTCCTCTTATCACGTCTCACGAGTCTTTTTACTTCAGAATGTACACCCCAGTACTTCGCTCTAAGTACATCAACTACCTGGCGATCAACATGTTGTTCTTCACTCCTTCGCTTAGGCTCTTTCCTTTTCTCAATTGCATTCCATGTTTCATCTGACATCCACTTTTTCCTTCTCGCTTTTCCCTTTTCCTTAATAGTAACCTTAGCATTCTCATGCAAAACCTCTTTTACCTCTCTTCACATTTGATTAATATCATTGTCTTCAGAATGGATGAGAAATAAGGACGTGGAAGAAGTTGAGAGGCGGAAGAGAGAGTTATATGTAGAAAGAAAGAGAGAGGTAAAAAGAATAGTAAGAGAAAGAAGAGAGTGAATGAGGAATTTGGAAGGAATTTGAGTGTAAAGTGGAGGGACTGTAAGAAAATGTTCTGGAAAGAGGTGAAAAGAGTAAGACAGGGTGGAAGTGAAGTTAGCAGGGAAGTGAAAGATAAAAATGGTAGATTACTAGTGGAGAATGGAGAAAAAGTGAGCAGATGGAGAGAACACTTTAAGGAATTGTTGAACATAGAGGATGGAAGTAATGCGAGTATAAGTGGCTGGGGAATGGCTGGGAGAAGGAGGGAGGTGAGAAGACAGGAAGAAATCAGTAGGATAGAAGTTGTGGAAGCAATGAAGAAAGTTGAATCGGGAAAAGCCCCAGGAATTGATGGAGTGTGTGGTGAAATGCTGAAACATGGGGGAGAGATAGTAGTAGAATGGATGTGGAAGATGTGCAGATTGGCCTGGGAGGAAGGTAGAGTCCCAGAGGATTGGAAGTCAGGTATAATTATTCCCTTGTACAAGGGAAAAGGGGAAAAAGAAGTGTGTGGTAATCATCGGGGCATTTGTCTTCTTAGTATAATAGGAAAAGTGTATGGTAGGATACTTATTGACAAAGTAAAAGAAAGAACAGAGAAATTAGTTGGAGACGAACAGGGAGGCTTTAGGAAGGGAAGAGGTTGTGTAGATAAGATATTCATTCTTAGATCTTTAGTGGAAAAGTTTCTAGAGAAGGGAAAGAAGTTATATGCGGCTTTCATGGATTTGGAGAAAGCATATGACAGGATGGATAGACAAGGATTGTGGAAAGTGTAAGAGTATATGGAGTAGATGAGAAGTTGTTGAATGCTGTGAAGAGTGTGTACGATGGTGTGAAGGGTGCAGTGCGTGTGGATGGTGAACTAAGTGAATTTTTCTCTTTGAAAGTTGGGTTGAAACAGGGATGTGTCATGTCTCCATGGTTGTTCAATCTGTACATGGATGGGGTAATAAAAGAGGTACAAGGTAGGGTAGTGGATGTTGGAGTGGCCCTGGTGAGAAAGGATAGTGTTTGGAAACTCCTTGTACTGTTGTTTGCAGATGATACTGTGTTGTTGAGTGAAGACGAAGGGGAGCTGCAAGGCTTGGTGGATGAGTTTGGGAGAGTGTGTAAGAAATGGAATTTAAAGGTGAATGTAGGGAAGAGTAAAGTGATGGTCTTTGAGAGAGGTGAAGTCAGTGAATGTACAGCGAGGTTGGATGGTGAGGAATTGGAAAATGTGAATACGTTTAAGTACTTGGGTAGTGTGATGAGTAAGGATGGAGGTTTAGAGGGTGAAGTGCTTGAAAGGGTACAGCAGGGAAGAAAGGTTGCTGGTTCTTTGAAAGCAGTGATAAGAAACAGGGAAGTGAGCATGGAAGTGAAAAAGTTACTACATGACAGTATTGTGATACCATCTCTAACGTATGGAAGTGAAGCTTGGACGTTGTTGGAGGGACACAAGTCAAGAGTGAGAGCAATGGAAATGAGTTATTTAAGAGGAGCCTGTGGAGTCACATGGAGAGACAGGCTGATGAATGAGGATATAAAGGAGCGTTGTGGTGTTGATGTGGATGTGATAGGAAACGTTATGAGGAACACACTGAGGTGGTTTGGCCATGTGGAGAGGATGGAGGGTGAAAGACTGACGAGAGTGTATGTGAGTGAGGTGGAGGGGGGAAGAGGGAGGGGGAGGCCGAAGATGAGATGGAGGGATGGGGTGGAGAGGTATATGAGAGAGGGAGGTGTGAGTTGGGAGCAGGGTAGTGAAATGGCGGGGGACAGGGCGACTTGGAGGCGATTTGTTTGTGGCCACCCCAAACGGGATTGAGGCGTCTGGCAATAGATAGATAGATAGATAGTCTTCAGAGTCCATCAAAGTCTGCAGGACTAGAAACCTGTTCCTACATTCTTATGGAAACTTTTCCATCGTGTTCTCATCATTTCTCATCTCATCCAAATCATATTTATTACCTCCTGTACAATTACCATTAACGTTTCTCTTAAGTTATATTTTGATCTTTGACACAACAAGTTGATGATCACTACCTATATCTGCCCCCCTTCTTACGCAAACATCTTGCAGATAACTCCTATGCCTTCTGCTAATTGTAATGTGGTCAGTCTGGTTACAATATTTATCCCATAGTGAAATCCAAGTAGTTTTATGTATTTTTCTTCACTCAAAGATAGTTCCACCAATTATAAGGTCATTTGCCAAACAAAAGTTCCAAACTGCACCCCATTTTCGTTTCTTATACCAACACCCTCCTTACCCATACAAACTTTAAAGCCATCCCTACAACTACCAACATTCGCATTAAAATCACCAATGCAAACTAACATATCATGTCTTGCCAGTCTATTCACTACATCCTGCAGCTTCTCACAAAAGTCACCCTTCATCAGCAGCCTCATCTGTCAGAGCGTACCCTACCACCATGCTAATATTACTATTGTCAGATTTTAAGCCAGCATAAAGCAAGCGTTCATTAATTGGCCAAACTCACATAGTGCCTTGCATGCCTCTCTGTTTAGCAGTAAGCCTACTTCTTGGTAATGATTTCCATCACACCTACCAGAAACCAACAAAGCAATACCATCTTCCAAATTCATTTTATCAACTCCAATCAACCTCGTTTCTGTAAGAGCACAAATATCTATATTGTATTCCTTCAACACTGAAATAGGTTCTTCCATTTTACCAGCCTGATTGAAAGTTCGAACATTCCAATTTCCTATTCTTAAGGTTCCTTTTGGATGTACAAACTTATTTCTACACCGTGGGATTCTTAGCACCCCCTGCCCACTTAAGGGCTGTACGGAACTGAGGGCCATGTAATAATGTTTTGTGTGTGTGTCTCTGTGTATGTGTGTGTGTGTGTGTGTATATATATATATATATATATATATATATATATATATATATATATATATATATATATATATATATATATATATAATGTAAGGCGTAGTGGCCTGAGTTTCTAACAAAGGTGTCTTGAGTTCCACTCTATTTTTACCCCTGGGGGTAGGTTTTTTTTTTTCAAGAATACTCCCCCAGTATCCCTGCTTGTCGTAAAAGGCGACTAAAAGGGTTGGCGGAGGGTTAGTGCCCCTCCCCGGAAAACAACTAACTAAAAAAACAAACAATAAGCCTCGGACAAGGACTGACCAAACGATGACGACCAAGGACCGGACAAAGGACATGGTTATCGGAACGTGGAATGTAAGGGGAACGAATGATGAGGTGAAAGAGAGAGAGATTGTCCAGGTGCTTGAGGGTGCGAAAGTGGATGTATGTGAAATAACTGAAACAAAATGGAGAGGAGAAAATGTGAGAGAATGGAAGTATGGATGGGGTATATGTGCAGGAGTAGGTGAGAATGAGAGGGCAAAGGAAGGAGTATATACAGTTGTGAGTAAAAGATGGAGGAGGAGCATAAGACAGTATGGATCAGTTGGGTCAAGGATTGTGTGGGTAAAGTTGAAAGTTGGAATACAAATGTGGGCGATTGTGTGTGTGTATGCGCCAACGCAAGATCGTGCTAGAAGAGTGAGAGAAGAGTTCTGGACAAATGTGGAAGTGCGCATGGATAAGTTTGGAAGGAATGAGAGAGTGTTTTTGATTGGTGATATGAATGGTAAAGTTGGGAATGTGAAGGTGGATGGAATATTTGGTGAGTGGGATGTGCCTGCTGAGATAGATGAGAATGGGAGTGCGTTAGTGGACATTTGTGCTGGGAGGGTGTTGGTGATAGCCAATACCCTCTTCAGGCATAAAATGATCCACAGGTATACATGGCGAGTGATGAGAAGGGTGGGTGGTGAACTGAATGAAAGGAAGGCAATCATTGATTACGTGTGTGTGGATGAAAGGATGCGAAGATATGTAATGGATGCAAGAGTTTATACAGGTTGGGGGAATGGACTCTCTGACCACTACTTGGTTGTGGCCAGAATTAGAATTCAAGTAAGATGGAGGAATAGAAGAAGGGAAAGACGAGAGGAAGGAGTAGTTGCAAGGAGAGTGGAAAGGTTATAAGAGGATGAGAAAATGGCAGAGTATAAGAGAGAAGTGGAGGAACGATTGAGCAAATATGAACAGGAGCAGATGGGAGATGTGGAAGGTGTGTGTAGGATATTTACAGAAGAAATATGTGCAGCATGTGATGTGGTGTGTGGAAGGAAGAGAAGACGGAGGGGGGTGCAAGGAACAGCGTGGTGGCTTGAAAAGGTGAAACAGGCTGTGGCACAAAAGATGAAAGCATACAATGAATGGATGAGAAATAGGGGCATGGAAGAAGTTGAGAGGCGGAAGAGAGAGTTATATGTAGAAAGAAAGAGAGAGGTGAAAAGATTAGTAAGAGAGAGTAAGAAGAGAGAGAATGAGGAATTTGGAAGAAATTTGAGTGTAAAGTGGAGGGACTGTAAGAAAATGTTCTGGAAAGAGGTGAAAAGAGTAAGACAGGATGGAAGTGAAGTTAGCAGGGGAGTGAAAGATAAAAATGGTAGATTACTAGTGGAGAAGGGAGAAAAAGTGAGCAGATGGAGAGAACACTTTAAGGATTTGTTGAACGTAGAGGATGGAAGTAATGCGAGTATAAGTGGCTGGGGAATGGCGGGGAGAAAGAGGGAGGTGAGAAGACAGGAAGAAATCAGTAGGATAGAAGTTGTGGAAGCAATGAAGAAAGTTAAATCGGGGAAAGCCCCAGGAATTGATGGAGTGTGTGGTGAAATGCTGAAGCATGGGGGAGAGATAGTAGTAGAATGGATGTAGAAGATGTGCAGAATGGCCTGGGAGGAAGGTAGAGTCCCAGAAGATTGGAAGTCAGGTATAATTATTCCCTTGTACAAAGGAAAAGGGGAAAAAGAAGTTTGTGGTAATCATAGGGGCATTTGTCTTCTTAGTATAATAGGAAAAGTGTATGGTAGGATACTTATTGACAGAGTAAGAGAAAGAACAGAGAAATTAGTTGGAGAAGAACAGGGAGGCTTTAGGAAGGGAAGAAGTCGTTTAGATCAGATATTCATTCTTAGATCTTTAGTGGAAAAGTTTCTAGAGGAGGGAAAGAAGTTGTATGTAGCTTTATTGGATTTGGAGAAAGCATATGACAGGGTGGATAGACAAGGATTGTGGAAAGTGTTAAGCATATATGGAGTAGATGGGAAGTTGTTGAATGCTGTGAAGAGTATGTACGATGGTGCGAAGGCTGCAATGTGTGTGGATGGTGAACTAAGTGAATTTTTCTCTTTGAAAGTTGGGTTGAAACAGGGATGTGTCATGTCTCCATGGTTGTTCAATCTGTACTTGGATGGGGTAATAAAAGAGGTACAAGGTAGGGTAGTGGATGTTGGAGTGGCCCTGGTGAGAGAGGATAGTGTTTGGAAACTCCCTGTACTGTTGTTTGCAGATGATACTGTGTTGTTGAGTGAAGACGAAGGGGAGCTGCAAGGCTTGGTGGATGAGTTTGGGAGAGTGTGTAAGAAAAGGAATCTAAACGTGAATGTAGGGAAGAGTAGAGTGATGGTCTTTGAGAGAGGTGAAGTCAGTGAATGTACAGCGAGGTTGGATGGTGAGGAATTGGAAAATGTGAGTACGTTTAAGTACTTGGGTAGTGTGATGAGTAAGGATGGAGGTTTAGAGGGTGAAGTGCTTGAAAGGGTACAGCAGGGAAGAAAGGTTGCTGGTTCTTTGAAAGCAGTGATAAGAAACAGGGAAGTGAGCATGGAAGTGAAAAAGTTACTACATGACAGTATTGCGATACCAACTCTAACGTACGGAAGTAAAGCTTGGACGTTGTTGGAAGGACACAAGTCAAGAGTGAGAGCAGTGGAAATGAGTTATTTAAGAGGAGCCTGTGGAGTCACATGGAGAGACAGGCTGACGAATGAGGATATAAAGGAGCGTTGTGGTGTTGATGTGGATGTGATAGGAAGCGTTATGAGGAACACACTGAGGTGGTTTGGCCATGTGGAGAGGATGGAGGGTGAAAGACTGACTGACGAGAGTGTATGTGAATGAGGTGGAGGGGGGAAGAGGGAGGGGGAGGATGAGGATGAGATAGAGAGATTGGGTAGAGAGGTATATGAGAGAGGGGGGTGTGAGTTGCGAGCAGGGCAGTGAAATGGCGGGGGACAGGGCGAGTTGGAGGCGATTTGTTTGTGGCCACCCCAAACGGGATTGAGGCGTCTGGCAATATATATATATATATATATATATATATATAGATATATATATATATATATATATATATATATATATATATATGGAGCCTCTGTGTTACAGTGGTAGAGTGTGCGTTTCGCACGCTGGTGAGCGAGGGTTCGCCTCCCGCCAGAGTTGTAAAAACTTTGGGAAGTGTTCACCAAGCCACTTGCTACTTTGGCGGACAAAAGGGGTGCTGTGGTTGAACCAGTGTCGCATACTAGTATGCTTGCACCCAGTCGGCTTAAGGCGGGCCGATTACACTTGGTTCACACACTACACACACATCCAAAGCCACTACAACACTACAATCACACTCACAAGCACTTCCCACCCTACATAAAGTCCCTACAAGACAGCGTAAGCCACTGGGTAGAGATACAATGGCTGTATCGTCCCTGCTTCGGTGGGAGTAGGCTGGTCCTGCAGTGGACCTCAAAGGCTAATGATGATGATGATGATGATGAATATATATATATATATATATATATATATATATATATATATATATATATATATATATATATATATTACATGACCATTACATATTACAAGTGCCTCTGCATTTTACGTTTGTAGGAGCAATTACTCTCACACTGTTGAGTCCAACAACAGTCACTCATCATGTCTGGATTGAATCGGCCTTGAATCAGCTCTCCATTATGACAATTTCGTGGTGAAACCTTTCGCCACGTTCATAACTGACACTGCCAGAAATAAATAGAAAGAAGTTCAAATGAGAATGGAAGAAATTTATCTTGAGCGACATTCAAGCACAGAGTGCATAGTAACTCTTCAACATCTTGTCCACAAGCTCCTCATAATTCGATGCTCGAAAATTTCCTAGGTAGTTCTTGGTAAGAACCATGAAGCTCTCCCGAGCAGCCCTTTCTAGCTCAGATAAGCTCTTTACAAAATCCTGATCAATGAGTATATGTTGAATTTCAGGGACTAATGAAAGAAAAAAAAAAACTGCCTTTACTTTGGCCTCAGATACAATGCCTTGGAACTTAGTTAGCAAGCAGTGGATGCCAGGATCATCTTGATCCATGGCCTTCACAAAGTTCTTCATCAAAGTTTCAAATGAAGTGGAGGCAAGAATACCTTCTCAGGGTGAACAAGAGGTTTCTTAAAACAGTTGAACCCTCTAATAATATCCTTCGATCACACGGGCCATTCCTTTTGTGTGTAATGCTTGGCGTCTGCTGTGATGTCCCATGAACTAAGAAAACTAATGTGCTTTATGTAATCTTGCTAAAGTCCTAGAGGCAAGCAGATCACTTTCAGATCCGCACAGATGCTCCAATGATGTGTTTTGTAGCCAGCTGCGGTCGACAGCGTGCTCGTGGTTACATAATTTTCATTCATTCCATGGGCATGCACAGTTGGAACAGAAGAAAGCTCATCTCCATTTTGGAGAAGGACCGCCTTCAGTGCATTCTTCCCAGAATTTATGAACAACCGCCGTTTTCCTCTTTGATACAGACGAGACTTACAAAGGTCTTGCTTGAACGATAAAGTATCATAACAGTAACAAAACATGTCATCCATCTTGAAGTACATGGAGAGCTTTTCATGTCTATGATGGAAGGTGGTGGTACAAACTCCACCTCGTAGCATGTTCCATCGCATGAGTCAAGACCCAAGAAAATCATTTTTCTCCTTGGGGGAGTTAAGGTCTCTCATGAGGTCATGGAGCTCTACCTGACTGATGAGGTGTGGCTCCTTGCTCTCTAAATCTTCTTGAAAGTCGGCATCCATGCAACACTTCTCCTCACTAGATTCTGATTCACTTGTGGTACTTAATGGAGGACCTGGAGCTGGAAGCTCGGGTCCATGGGGTGCTTGCCTTAGAGAAAGTACGTTAGGATACCTGATCCTGGACAGAGTTTTCACTTAATTCCATTTGGTGTTTGCGAGGCAAAAGTAGCAGTCAGGACAGTGATCAATTGGTTCGCGCCAAACCATTGGTACAGCGAATGGCATACCCGATGGCCGTTTCATGTGGTTTACATGGAGATGCATGCAATATGGGATGCCCACTTCTTGCATTGATTACCACAAGGACATTTGAAGTAATGTTTTTAAGCACTTTTAACATTCCTTTTAATTGGTTTCTTCAGGGTTTCAGGAGTAAAAAACCAGTAGATACATCAAAAATAGTGATGAATTCATACCGCTGCGATTCTTCATTGTTTGCCAACACAGATCAAGGCACTGCAACAGTAAAGAAAATCTGAAATGGAATAATAGCAAATATAAGATCACCGTTGCATACATTGGTGTCCAAAAAAAAGAAGAAAAAGAAAAAGAAAGAAAATCATCTGTTTAATGGTGGGAAAATTTTAACCGACTTTCGACTGTGGCTGGTTCACTTTGAGTTGCTAAATATCTTGTGATTCTGGTACTTCCTTGAAGCTGATATAACCACCACAATTACTAGCTGAATGCAACTTTGCAAGGTCTTTGTATTTCTATGACTGGAGTCAAATCGGATTTTCCAACACACGAGCAGATTATCCTATGGTATAATGCTTCTCGAAAACTGGACGTGCTGGCGAAAATTGGATATCATGTTCGAAATTTACAGGTTCGTGTTGCTTAGAATCACCTAAAAATCTACTACAACCATAACATTTTTTAAATTTCGTCGACCAGTGTTCTTTCATGCCCAATTCAGCACTTGCACAGAATTTTTATATTTGTTTCTGTATTTAATTAAGTCTTTTATTTTATGCCTCTGAGATAAATAAAATAGTTCTTTGTAAGCTACAGTGACATATGAAGGCGTATATCCTTTGGTAAAACGTTAACTGTGATAGTTTGACATTACTGGTTCTCTGGATTTCCCTCTTCAGTATAGCGAAATCGTCTGAAACAGCGAAACCGTGTTAATGTGAAATTAACAATAGTTAATTAGCAGCCAAAGTGTTACAGGTGTTTTGTTGTCGCCACACTGGATGAACTCTGGGATTGGGTGTCGGTAACTGATGGATTGCCAGATGAACAACTTGCTAGAAAGCTAATACAAACATTCTCAGATAGATAGATAGATAAATAGAGAGAGAGAGAGAGAGAGAGAGAGAGAGAGAGAGAGTTGAGAGACAATCATACTAAGACAGACTGACAAACTGGCTAAAAGTCATATTGAGGAACATATCCAGCCTTGAGCAAAAATTCACCAGCATTTCTTTGTCGGCTGTGGCAATGGAAGGTATTACATAGCTATTTTTATGTGACAGGAATATGAAGCATACAACAAAAAAGTATGAGAAGGAAGGATACCGGTATTCTCTGTCGTTTGGGGGGGTATGACATAATATGGATAGCAGGACACAATGCCGGCAAAGGAATATCAACAAACATTTTTACACGGTGTTACGTACATTGATATATCACAGGTAGATAGTGCATAGATATGCAGATAGATGCATTAATCAAAATACTTTTTGCTTACAAATGACGAGCAGAAGCCACTACAGCCAACATAGGGTGATTACTGGGCCTGGTCAGTGATACCCGGGATGGAACCCAGATGAACAGTGGGTTTCTGTTAATCTCTCTCTCTCTCTCTCTCTCTCTCTCTCTCTCTCTCTCTCTCTCTCTCTTGTGTATGTGACTCTCTATTCTTGTAATAAGTGAGTCTTGAGTTTTTATTGTTATTATGATAATTGAAGAGCAGGAGGAGTTAAAGATGAAATACAGGGAGTTGATCTTGATTTCTTACCTTCAGAGAAAGTCTTAAGTTGAGCAGCGTATGTATTACAGAGACTTATTATACTAAATAAGTCTAGTCGGACCCCTCTTCTTTTTCACTCTTTCCACTACCTGTCGGTTCTATAGCTAACCTCCTTCTGAGCTCTGCTTCCTAAATTCTGGTGTAGCAGGGGTCGTGTCACGTGTGTTACACTGTTGTTGAAATGTCCTAGAAGCCTGTGTGTGAGTAGGTGTGTATGTGTGTGTATGGTCACTAGGCATTGTTCGTATGCTTATCTCGCTGACACACTACCTATCTCATCCCCTGACTTGCTGCTTCCGGTGTATTGTCAACATTTCTTCACTTAGACTTGCAAGCTCATATCCCGTTCCCAGGCTTATCCGGTGCTCTGTCTATCTGTCTATCTATCTATCTATAATGTTTTCTATAATGAACTGTATTTATAATATGGAGTCCTTACATTGCTCGGTCACTCCGCTGGAGGTCCTCCTACAGCAATCATTATTGACATATGCTAATCCATTAATACATAATAGTCTTCTTCTTAACTCTTAATATATAATATTGATTATAATATTGTACAGGTATATTCATGGTAAATTGCAATGATCCTAGTAACATTACATTTTAAACAAGCTGCAAACATAATTGAATAAATAAAGTTAAACTATTGAACTATAATACAGTTTGTAAATTGGTTATTGTAGTAAAATGCATACATGCACGAAAAAAAAAAAAGTTTAAATTTAAGATTATAGTAAGAGCTATTAATATTTCATTTAAAGATAATGCTACTGGTATAGCATACTTCTAAATCATGGGTCGTTCTTCTTTGTATTTTTTTATATATATAATTAATACTGTATACAAAATATGTACACTTCATTCAGGGGGGTTAACTTGGATGTTAACTCTACCGCCACTAAATACTGACCCCAAATTTGCAATTCTTACATGCATTCTGTGCATTGCGAACAGCACTACTGCAAATACAATGCAGAAGATTATAAAGACAGTAGGTTCTGGGCTATACACATAATATGGGTTGAACATACTCAAACTCCAATCTTCCCAGGGCTTCATTGTTTCATTGATCAGTTGCATAGTTTCAAACTTAGGTGAAGTCAACTTAATACTTGTGCTCATGTTTCAGTCCATATATGGTAGTGGGTGGAAATGTTTGTGTGTATGATTGAGGATGGCGTAGTGATTGATGGTGGATATGATGGACAAGGATGGTGTAAATACCGCACAGTAGTCTGGTGCTATGTATAATCCTGAGGCTGAAGTATGAGATGGTGGTATATCTGGACAGACTATGTAAACTGATGTGTTATGAGTAAAATAAAAAAACTGTGAGTGTCCGATGCATTGATGGTGTACAAGCTTATCTGGAGCAAAAGTGAAGTTGCAGTAATGATGCATATTGTTATTTCTGATGATAGCCATTTCACAAGGGACTGTATCAGTAGGCTGAAAAGTGAAAATGTATGCAGGACAAAGATGAACAGCATGTAAGGATGTGCGGCACTTTCGTTCAATCGTTGATTCACTTGCGAAAATGACAGTGTTCCGTCTCTTGGAGACCATGATGAGTTCGGTGTCTGTGTTGATGTTGATGATGACCAAAGTGTTATTATTCTTAGAAGGGAAGGGGTGTATTTGGTATACTGTGAACAGGTCTTCAGTTATGAATGGTACATGAAAAGAAGGGAAGGGGTGTATTTGGTATACTGTGAACAGGTCTTCAGTTATGAATGGTACATGAAAAGAAGGGAAGGGGTGTATTTGGTATACTGTGAACAGGTCTTCAGTTATGAATGGTACATGAACTACTACTGATGTTGGTGTTAGTGTTGCTTCTAAATATGGATAATATTGCATGAAATCCCTACTTCGGAAGAAAGGCTTCAATTTATGTTTATGTATGTCTTGACTAATTATCTGACGTAGCTCATGAACTGGAAGTAAGTCAATTGTGATCTTGCCATCATCAGCATTCGAAATTCCTTGCATAAGTGCCCTGTAACGAACTCTAGTGTTTTCTAATTGTAGTAGAATTGTGTCAATATGTTCTGTGATGACGGAGAAGTGTTGGAAAAGTGTTATGTTACCTTCCATTTCATTTATTTTATCTACACTTGCGAGAGCTATGTTTTCTGCCTTTTTCAGATTTTTCACAATTGTCTTCATTGCTGAGTTATGTCCTGTGATGAATTTATCTTGGTATGTTAGTACCTGTGCTATTTTATTAAATTTGTTGTTTATTTCTTTAAGGTCTTCCTCTGTAGCAAATCTAAAGATATTCCCAAGAACTGCACCACCCAGGTCGAACAAACCGCGCTTTTGGCGAGTACGTGTGATGTTGTTCTTGTTGATCAATACCTCCGTTCCATAAGATGGGAGATCTTGGATCATGATGAGCATAGTTGACTTAGCCTGTTCTGCTTTCCATTTCGCTAACTTCACTATGTCATCCACTTCCTTTGTGTTATGTGCTTGTGAAACATAGCCTCCTATCATGAAGTCCAGGGTTCGGATTGGTCTTGCGATATTTTCTAGATAAGAAGGTAATTCATACAAGTAATCCAGACTTATTTCAGTACTCATGACGTCTTTTACGATTGAAGTCGTGGCCGTTGGAGCTATGAGGCATCCTTGCCGTACTATGTGTTGGGGGTCTAAGTGCGCATATCCTCTTGCTATGTAGAGGAGAATCCATAGCATAAGTCCCTTCATCGCTACCTACCGACAAAAAAATATATTAATTTCCTAATATGGTCATGCTGTGGTCGATGATAGTGATGATATGCGTTACGGTTGATTGTTATTTCATTTATAGAAGGAGTTTAAATCGTTATTTAATTCTCGTAAATGATGTACTGTAGATTTTATTGGAACAGTTGCACCTATGTTTGATTGTTTGGTATATGACCTTAATTTATTTTTGTAATTATTGTTGTTTTTTTGATTGGTTTCATGAGTTACGTTCGTTTGTTCGGTTGTATCCGATGCTGAATAATTATTGGATAGTTCCCTTGAAACTCGTTTTAAATGGTCAATATGAACTTGTTTCTCTTCGTCACTAGACAGTGGCTTGATTAAAACTTTGTTTGCTTTTATGTTAATTACTCTGTATGGGCCCTCAAATTTTGGGGATAATTTATTGTCTCGTATGAATGATACCATAAACAATGTCTCCTAAGCTATGTTTGTTTGGTATATGACCTTAATTTATTTTTGTAATTATTGTTGTTTTTTTGATTGGTTTCATGAGTTACGGTCGTTTGTTCGGTTGTATCCGATGCTGAATAATTATTGGATAGTTCCCTTGAAAACTCTTTTTAAATGGTCAATATGCACTTATTTCTCTTCGCCACTAGACACTGACTTAATTAAAACTTTGTTTGCTTTTATGTTAATTACTCTGTATGGGCCCTCAAATTTTGGGGATAATTTATTGTCTCGTATAAATGATACCATGAACAATGTCTCCTAAGCTGATAGGTGAATCTCTTGCCTTCTTGTTAAATGCCTCCATCATTTCTTCCCTGGACATTGTTAATTGTTTTTTGACTCTTTTGTGTATGTCCTGGAATTCACGTAAACGGAGTTTAGAGTAATCATCGTAATTGTATAATGGGTAGACTGTCACCTTCTAGGAGCTCATATGGTAGTTTTTTTTATCCGTCCCATATATAATGAAATGTGGTGTGTCACCTATGGATTTATTTATAGATCCATTAATTGCGGCTTCTACTCTTGGAATCCAATCATCCCAGCTTGCATAATTTTCATTGAGAATGTGTCGTAGCACATCTAATACTTTTTTGTTTTGTCTCTCTACCAACCCATTGGATGCTGGGTGATAGGCTAAAACATTAACCTTTTTGATGTTGTATTGTTACATATTTCTTGTAAGATATCAGAATTAAATTCTCCTCCATTATCACTTATTAGTACCTTTGGGGTAGAAAAGCGACATATTACAGTATCTGTTATTGCCTTTGCTACTGTCTCTGCTGTTTTATCTTTAATTGGGGCTAAAATGACAACGGTAAAAATGATCCGTTGCTACGAATAGTTTTTTTTTTTTATGCGAGGAAGAAGGAACCAAAGGCCATGAACCCGCAGTAACAGTTCCCTCCAAGAGAAAAACAAAATACAATAGAGAGCCAAATTCAAGATCCAATCATTTTGAGATGCCTGGACACACTGCGTTTGAAAGACTGGAGATCATAGGCAGCAGGAAATACAGATAGAGGGAGACAGTTCCAGAGCTGACCTGTTGCATAAATGAAAGACTGGGAGTAACGGTTAACTCTTGCATTAGAGAGTTGGACAGAAAAGGGATGAGAGTTTCCTGCCAGACGGGTGCTACGCGCCTGTCGTAGAGGTGGAGGAATGCAAGCAGACAGTTCAGAGGGCAGTGACCATTAAAGTAGCGATAGAAAAGAGATAAAGATGCAACAGTGCGGCAAAGAGACAGAGGTTGAAGGGAGTCAGTAAGAGGAGGAGAGTTAATGATACGAAAAGCCTTTGACTCCACCCTATTGAGAAGAGCTGTATGTGGGGAGCCTCCCCACACATGAGAGTTGTACTCCACACAGGGGCAGATAAAACCCCTGTATAGAGTCAACAATTGTGCAGGGGTAAAGAAAGAGCGGAGTCGGCTTAGCACACCCAATCTCTTGGAAGCAGATTTTACAAGAGATGTAATATGATCTTTCCAAGATAAGTCCCGAGTAAATGAAACCCCAAGCATGTTCAAGGATGATGCAGGATTAAGCTGAATATTATTAAACATTAGTGGGTATACCTGTGGATGATTTTGTCGGGTTGATAGGTGTAAGAACTGAGTCTTAGATGCATTAAAAACAACCATATTATTTTTACCCCAGTCAGAGATACGAGCCAAGTCAGACATTAGGTGTGCCATAGCCTCATCCCTTGTTTGTTGAAGTAACTGTTGAGATGGGCGTTGCGGGAACCGAATGGAAAGGTGAAGGGTGGAGTCATCAGCATATGAGTGGATAGGGTTAGATGTACAGCTTAGAAGATCATTGATGAATAAAAGGAAGAGTGTTGGTGATAGAACAGAGCCCTGAGGAACACCACTGTTCATAGATCTAGGAGAAGAGCGATGGCCATCTACAACAGCGGCTATAGAACGACCAGAAAGGAAGCTAGCGATGAAGGCACAGATAGAAGGATAGAAACCGTAGGAGGGCAGTTTGGAAATTAAAGATATATGCCAGATTCGATCGAAAGCCTTTGAGATGTGAAGTGCAATGGCAAAGCTTTCGCCAAAGTCCCAAAAGGAGGATGACCAGGAGTCCGAAAGGTAGGTGAGAAGATCGCCAGTGGAGCGTCCCTGACGGAACCCATACTGACGATCGGAAAGAAGGTTGTGATAGGAAAGATGCCTTAAAATTTTTCTATTGAGAATTGACTCGAAAACTTTTGAAAAACAGGACGTTAAAGCAATTGGACAATAGTTGGAGGGTTAGGAGTGGTCACCCTTCTTTGGGACTGGCTGAATGAGAGCAAACTTCCAGCAAGAAGGAAAGGTACAAGTTGATAGACAAAGGCGAAAGAGTTTGCCTAGGCAGGGTGTAAGCACAGAAGCACAGTTCTTGAGAACAACAGGAGGGACCCCATCAGGCCCATATGCCTTGTTAGTACTGAGGCATTGGTTATTATTGTGTGATAATGGCATCTTGAGTAAGTCAAGAGCGACAACGTCCCATGGTTGATGTGGTACAGGGTAATTACCCATCGGTGCAGGTGTGATTGGGTATCCTTTGTGTTTTGCACATGATTCGCATCTGTCTATATGATTGTTTATATCTCTTCGTAATGAAGGCCAGTAATATAACAGCTGGGCTTGTTTGAATGTTTTATCCTTTCCAGGATTTGCTGCATGTGGGCAATCGTGTATCGTTCGTAATACTTGGGGTATCATGTCATTAGGTACTACCAACTGGTTAGTATTTCTTTGGCATTTTGGTTGTTTTGGTTTGATCTTGTATAAAGTATTATTGACTATTGTGAATTGTTCGAGTGGTACATGCAATTTGGGTAATTGTATGTCATCTCCACTTTCTAACTTGTATATAACTTTAGACCATACTGGGTCAAGTCTTTGTGCGATATCATCGTGGTTTCGGATATTTCCTTTGAGATCTAATGCCACAACCTGAATTGTGTTCGGGTTCCTAGATAATGTGTCGGCTACTATGTTCATTTTACCTTGTATATAATGAATTTGTACATTGTAGTTTTCAACTGTACATTTCCATCTTGCTCTCCTCCCAGAGAGGAGCTTTTCTTTAACCCCTTAGCGGCGGGGCATCACTTTCGTGACGCTTGGGAGCAAGGGATCATACCGCGGGGCTGTCACTTTTGCGATTCTGTGTTATTTTGAATTCGCCTGGGCTTTCAAGTGTTGGCTTGTATCATCTATCAGTACTGCCAATGTCCAACACTAGTCAGCACTCCTAATCTCATCTGTACTCACATCCATTGTTGACAATTTAGCCATTTCTCCCCGTTCTTGACTCCCCTCCCTACCTCCCCTCCATTACCCTCTCCTCTTGCCTGCCTGGCCATGCTACACTAAGTAAATCCTCCATGGAATTTTCCACTGATTTCATCCATTGAAATAAGCCCTATGCCCTATTCTTATACCAAATAATATGTACCAAAAAGAAATAAGGTAAATGAGAGTGCCATACACCTGGAATTGGCTAATTATCACCTGACAACACCTCACGTGCACTTGTTCGCTAATTTTCGCTGTTTATTTCCCCTTAAAATATGCAGTATAATCTATTCTCGTAATAAAAATATATATAAGAAAGGAAGGGAGAAGCCTAAGTGATATTTACATTCACCTGGAACTACATAATTATTGCAGGCCACCGCACTGTATTCTACGCTAAATAAATCTTCCCTGGAATTTTCCACTGATTTCATCCATTGAAATAAGCCCTATGCCCTATTCTTATACCAAATAATATATACCAAAAAGAAATAAGGAAAGTGATAGTGCCATACACCTGGAATTGGCTAAATATCACCTGACAACACCTCACATGCACTCGTTCACTAATTTTCGCTGTTTATTTCCCCTTGAAATATGCCGTATAATCTATTCTTGTAATAAGAATATATATAAGGAGGGAAGGGAGAAGCCTAAGTGATATTTACATTCACCTGGAACTACCTAATTTATAATGTATTGTCTAGATTTCCTGCCAATCATTTCGCAGCTATATATTAGCAGCTCTCAAGAGGCTGACGTTGGCAGTAATGCATTCTCCCTAGGTAGGCCACCCCGGCCCACCACTATCAGTTTACTGTCGTCTTTCAAGGTGAAAGTACGACGGATTCGCTCCTGCTAACTTCCGCCGCTTTTTAGCCCCATGCAAAGGGACCTGTGACCTCTACCCCCTACTAAACCTCGTGTGGAGAGAAGTAAAGGGCTGACAATTGATAGAGAGTGGCTATGATCTTTCTGGTGAGTAAAACAGTGTAAGTGGAATTGTAAATAATGTGTAAACAGCAAGTGAAAGCAATGAATGTAAATACAAGTGAACAGTGGATAATAGTTTAAACATACCCACTAGTGGTTTGTGGTCGGTGAATAAGTGTATTTTGTAACCATATACCAAATTTCGAAACTTTTGTAATGCAAAAACCACTGCAAGTGCCTCTAAGACTGTAGTGCAATAATTTTTCTCTGCACCTTTTGTTTGTCTGCTGGCAAATGCAATTGGTTGATTCTTTCCTCTTATCTTCCTGCATCAGTTCAGCCCCTAATTCTTTAACTGATGCGTCTGTACAGATAATAAATGTTTTTGTGAAATCCAGATATGCCAAACAAGGTACATTTGTTAGTTTAATTTTTAGATTGTTAAATGCTTGTTTTTGTTCTTCTTCCCATTGGAATATAGCATCTTTTTTGAGTAGTTGGAATAGAGGAAAGGCTATATGAGAGAATTGTGGTACGAATGACCTATAGCATCCAGCTAAACCTAAAAATTGTCTAACTTCGTCAATCGTAGTGGGTTCAGGAAAATCTCTCACTCCCTGTATTTTGTCATCAGTGGTGTGAATACCATTAGAACTTAATTTGTGGCCTAAGAAATTTATTTCCTTAAAGCAAAATTTGCATTTAGAAAGCTTAATTTTTAAATCAGCATCACTAAGCTTTTGTAAGAGTAAGTCTAATTTCTTGAGATGTTCTGTAATATTTTTCGTTGCGATTATAATATCGTCAAGATAAACAAATATTCCTTGTCCTAAAATTCCGGACAATACGTATTTCATAAGATGCTGGAATGTGCCTGGGGCTGTCCTCAGTCCCATCGGCATCCTTGTATATTGGTAGTGTCCTCTATTTGTGGAAAAGGCGGTGTATTTACGTGACTCCTGTTCAACCGGTATTTGGTAATAACCATTTAGTAGATCGATTGTGGAAAGTACATTATTTTCCGATCCAAGATTCTGTAGAACGTTGCTTAGCAATGGCATGGGAAAATCGGTCTGGGATTGTGTGATTGTTTAGTTTACGGTAATCTACTACCGCACGCATTTCTCCTTTTCGTTTGGGCACGAAGAATAATGGGGCATTCCACGGGGAGACTGAAGGTTCAATAATTCCAAGTTTTAACATTTCATCGACATACTGATTTGCAAGTGTACATTGAGATTGTGGGATGCGGTAGGCTGGTACGAAAATTGGTGGTGTTTCTGGGTGCACATTAATCTTGTGATTAATCAGGTTAGTACACCCTAATCGTTCTCCGGGTAATGCTACGGTGTCCCTGTGTGTTTCCAGCAGGGTTAACAAATCATTTTTTTCATCAAATTCACCTGAGTGAATTAAATTCTCTTTTATGCTTTCTCTATCCGCAGATTTTATCTCACTTGTCACTCCAGCTATAACTATTTCCTTCACAGGGGCGGGACATTTTTCAATATTAACTATGCAATTCCCCTTTTTCAACTGAACTTCCCCATTCATGTGATTAATTATGAATATCTGAGTTTGCCCTTCGTCGTTCATCTGACATAATGCGTTTTCTACTGACAATCCCTTTACTTTACATAATTCTTCTAAGACAAGAACAGTACTATTCAGTAATTTGCTTTTTATGGTAACTTTCATATAGGAATTAGGTGGTATAACTAAATCATTCGTGAGATGGGCGGGAAAATCTGATAAATCAGTACTGTTACCTGGGTCTCTAATTATGGAGGCTGGGGCTGGTGGTGTGAGTGGATCTATACACTCATCTGTTTGTGTATGTTTGTTTAAGCTTTTAATATTACCAATTATTTTTGGTTCTCTTTTACTAATCGGTTAGGGCTCTGATGGTATTTCCTCTATGAATTCATTGTCAAAGTCTATTCCATTCATTTGTGGGAGTAAAGTTATGTTCTCTGCTCTCATGCATCTTAAGCCCAGTAACATATGAGCTTTAATTGCTAAGTTTTCAACGATATAGAAAAATTCAGAGATTGGTCTTGTAGTCTCTGTGAAACTAATATTTAACCTTATCATACCTTTTACTCTGATTTTTTTTTCCATCTACTGTATATAAATCTAAATCAGCTTCTTCCAGAAAAGTTACTTTCTTCTTAGTTTTAAATTTCTATTTATTTCTTCTTGTGTAATTAAGTTCACTGGAGATCCTATGTCTAAAAATATGGAAACGTTTTGATCCTCACATACAGCTGGTATCAAGATACACTCGTTTCCCAACATGCCTCCTACGTGAATTTTAGACTTGCTTTTCTTTACGTTTGTTCGTTTTTTGTCATGACTTGGTCTTCCCCCGATTTGAACATGGACACAATTTTTTCTACTGTTTTGCAGTTACTGGTCCAGTGCCCTTGGTATCTATGATGCCTACAGTAAGGACCAAATCCTTGTGTCTTTTGACTATCCTCTTTTGTTTTGATAAAGCATTCATTCCTTGTGTGTCCTTGTTTTGCACAATAATGACATAGAATGGACCTATCTCTTGGCTGTGACCTACGAGGTGACCTCCCATATGTAGTGTTGCCTGTGGCACGAGATCTGCTCGGGCTGCGAGGAAACTTATGAAACTGCCTGTAGCCTGGTGTTTGTGATCGAACTCTCGACACGTTTAGTTGTTTGCTCTGCCTGCTTTCGGGTCGCGATCGATTTTGTTATCTGTTTGGAGTCGTTGTAGACGTTTTCACAGCTGATACTGTCTCAGGTGCTCTCATTCTACTAGAATGTGCGTGTGTGTCGATCATCCCTGCTTTACTGCACTGCATCTCTACCTCATTCATTAAGTCTAGTAAGCACATGCCTGGGGTGTACGCGATCGTCTTGGCGATCTTAAGGGTCCTATCAGGTAATTTACACAAGGCAGCTACATAACCAGTGATGTCCACGACGAGGTCTGGGGACATCTTTCCATCATCTGTTATCCAGTTTGAGTTTTCCAAAGTAGCTAATAATGTTCTTTTGACTGTGGAGACATCAGCAGTTATTTCACTGAGCACATGGTTTGTAGTGTGCTCCCTTACAAGATCTACAACCTTATGTAATTCTGGAATTATACCTGGCAAGAAGTTCATACCTCCAGAAAATTTCTTCAAAAATTCAGTATTAAATTCATCATATGTCTTAGCCTTGAGGAGATTGTCTGACCTTAGTAAATTGCTTGTTGGACATCTTTCCTGGTTTATGCAAGATGAAAAAATGGCAATTTTCTCTTGTTCATCTAGTATGTGTCTTTTGATAAAGATTTGTTCGCACTGACTGATCAATGAAATGACGTCAATACGATCTTTTTCTGTGCCAGAGAATTTTGGGGCAGTTTTATCTTCATGATAAACATAAACATGAGGTGGGGATGTTTGATCCGCGATATTTGTTGCGTTATTCATTTTCACTGTTTGCTCTGGTAATTTAACTTGGACTTGTTTATCATTGTGTGAGGGAATAGTGGAATAGGTTCGGCCTGAAAAGTGAACCCTGTTAAGTATATTGTCATATGTGTGCAAGTCTCAGACAAAGTCCTCACTTGCTATAGCACATCACAGGGGGTTTCCCACTCATCATCTAGAACTGACGTATTTGTTTCTTGATCTTTAGTTTGTGTTGAGTTTTGTACAATGGGTGTGTTGCTTTGGTGCTCTCCTAATTGTGGATCTGCTGTGGGCACTAATTGTTTATCATCTGGTATTAATGTGGGTGGTGGCGAAAATATCCCTGTCATTAAGGTATGGTGTTATGAAATACGCCTTTTGTTTATGTCCTAGCTAAATAGATGAGTAAATGAGTTGTAATAAATGATAGATAGTGAGTGTATAAGTGTATATATAGAAATAAGTAAAGGAATTGAATATACCTAATTTTAGCACTGAGAAGAAATGAGCAAGTATAATTTCACCCACTTGATACAGATCGGAGAGGCGTGTCGATGCAACTGTCGATCTCAGAAGGAAAATGCATGGTTGAGTGAAGATCTATTGATAATTCCAGGAATGTGTTGATGGACGATATTACTCAGGAAATTCCATGGCCTGGTGCATGTAGTGGTTAACAGCTGTAGTCACAGGCAAACCTCAGCATAGAACGTCGAATTTCCAACTCAATACTGTGGAAATAAATGAGTATGAGTAGGAGCTTTTTTTTTTTTTTTTTTTATGCGAGGAAGAAGGAACCAAAGGCCATGAGCCCGCAGTAACAGTTCCCTCCAAGAGATAAACAAAATACAATAGAGAGCCAAATTCAAGATCCGATCATTTTGAGATGCCTGGACACACTGCGTTTGAAAGACTGGAGATCATAGGCAGCAGGAAATACAGATAGAGGGAGACAGTTCCAGAGCTGACCTGTTGCATAAATGAAAGACTGGGAGTAACGGTTAACTCTTGCATTAGAGAGTTGGACAGAAAAGGGATGAGAGTTTTCTGCCAGACGGGTGCTACGCGCCTGTCGTAGAGGTGGAGGAATGCAAGCAGACAGTTCAGAGGGCAGTGACCATTAAAGTAGCGATAGAAAAGAGATAAAGATGCAACAGTGCGGCAAAGAGACAGAGGTTGAAGGGAGTCAGTAAGAGGAGTTGAGTTAATGAGACGAAAAGCCTTTGACTCCACCCTATTGAGAAGAGCTGTATGTGGGGAGCCTCCCCACACATGAGAGTTGTACTCCACACAGGGGCAGATAACACCCCTGTATATAGTCAACAATTGTGCAGGGGTAAAGAAAGAGTGGAGTCGGCTTAGCACACCCAATCTCTTGGAAGCAGATTTTACAAGAGATGTAATATGATCTTTCCAAGATAAGTCCTGAGTAAATGAAACCCCAAGCATGTTCAAGGATGATGCAGGATTAAGCTGAATATTATTAAACATTAATGGATATACCTGTGGAAGATTTTGTCGGGTTGATAGGTGTAAGAACTGGGTCTTAGATGCATTAAAGACAACCATATTATTTTTACCCCAGTCAGAGATACGAGCCAAGTCAGACATTAGGTGTGCCATAGCCTCATCCCTTGTTTCTTGAAGTAACTGTTGAGATGGGCGTTGCGGGAACCGAATGGAAAGGTGAAGGGTGGAGTCATCAGCATATGAGTGGATAGGGTTAGATGTACAGCTTAGAAGATCATTGATGAATAAAAGGAAGAGAGTTGGTGATAGGACAGAGCCCTGAGGAACACCACTGTTCATAGATCTAGGAGAAGAACGATGGCCGTCTACAACAGCGGCTATAGAACGACCAGAAAGGAAGCTAGCGATGAAGGCACAGATAGAAGGATAGAAACCGTAGGAGGGCAGTTTGGAAATTAAAGATTTATGCCAGACTCGATCGAAAGCCTTTGAGATGTCAAGTGCAATGGCAAAGCTTTTGCCAAAGTCCCGAAAGGAGGATGACCAGGAGTCTGAAAGGTAGGTGAGAAGATCGCCAGTGGAGCGTCCCTGACGGAACCCATACTGACGATCGGAAAGAAGGTTGTGATAGGAAAGATGCCTTAAAATTTTTTCTATTAAGAATTGACTCAAAAACTTTTGAAATACAGGACGTTAAAGCAATTGGACGATAGTTGGAGGGTTGGGAGTGGTCACCCTTCTTTGGGACTGGCTGAATGAGAGCAAACTTCCAGCAAGAAGGAAAGGAACAAGTTGACAGACAAAGGCGAAAGAGTTTGCCTAGGCAGGGTGTAAGCACAGAAGCACAGTTCTGGAGAACAACAGGAGGGACCCCTTCAGGCCCATATGCCTTGTTAGTACTGAGGCCAGTGATGGCAGAAAATACATCAACTGAAGAAATTTTAATGTCAGCCATGAGGAAGTCAGTGATGGAGGAACATCATCGGAATCATCTAAGGTGGAATTGGAGAAGAAAGTCTGTGCGAAGAGATCTGCTTTATCAGCAGAAGAAATAGCTACAGAACCATCAGAGTAGAAAAGAGGAGGGAAGGATGATGAGGTAAAGTTGTTAGAAAGATTTTTGGCAAGGTGCCAGAAGGAGCGGGAAGAATTCGAGGTGGAGAGTTGAGAGCATTTAGTATGGATGAAATTATTTTTAGTAGAGCAAAGAACAGACTTAGCACGATTCCGGGCAGAAACGTAAAGATGATGTGATTCATGGGTGGGTTGGCTCCGGTACCTTTTGCAGGCCTTCTCCTTGTTGCGGACAGCATTAGAACAAGCGTGATTAAACCAAGGCTTTCTTGCGTTAGTCAAAGGATATGAGAAAGGAATGTATGCTTCCATGCCCGAGAGAATAACCTCCGTAATGCACAAGGCACACTCAGATGGCTCACGGCCATGGAAGCAATAATCATTCCAGGGAAAATCAAAGAAGTACTGCCTGAGGGCTTCCCAGTTCGCGGCTCCAAAATGCCACAGACGACGTTTCCCTGCAGGGTCCACAGGCCGTCATTAAGGATAGAAAAGATGTAGGTTTGTTCACCAGGTGGATCCGTGAAAGGAGAGGAGAGCCAAAGGTGGTGGTGAACATTGAAATCTCCAAGAATGGAGATTTTAGAGAAAGGCAAAATGGACAGAATGTGTTCCAACGTAGAAGTAAGATAGTTGAAGAATTTTTGATAGTCAGTAGAATTAGGGGATAAGTAAACAGCACAGATATATTTAGTCAGAGAATGACAGGAAAGCCGAAGCCAGAGTGTGGAGAATTCAGAAGAATCAAGTTCAGGAACACGAGAGCAAGATAAGTCGTTGCGTATGTATACACAACAGCCACCTTTGGCTTTGAAATGAGTATAGAGAAAGTAGGAGGATACAGAAAAGGGTTTGCTGTCGGTTGCCTCAGACAGCTGAGTCTCCGTCAGAAA
>NC_137044.1:35233105-35288105 GCF_032717465.1 Coenobita brevimanus
TGTGTGTGTGTGTGTGTGGTTCTGTGTTTGTGTGTTTTTGTATGTGTGTTTGTATGGTTGGTTGTGTGTGTTAATGTCTTCGTGGGTGTGTTTTTTGTGTATTTGAGAGTTTCTGTGTATTTTACTTTGTGTGTGATTATGTAAGTTTTGTGAGTTTTTATGTGTGTCTGTGTTTTTGTGTTTGTATGTTTGTGTATGTATTTATGTGTTTGTGCCTGTGTTTGTGCTTGTGTGCTTTTGTGTTTCCACGTGCTTGTTTCTGTGTGTGTTTGTGTTTGTGTGTGCTTGTGTATGTGTGTGTGAATGTGTTTATGAGTGAATGTGTGTGTGGGGGGGGGTGCACAAACAATATTATTCACACAGTTTGGTCCAATTTCATCAAACTTGGAGTTCAGGGCAGAGTGACACATAGGTTTTTAGTGTCAGTCCTGTGTACCATTCCGTCTTTCATGGTCAGAACCATTAACCAAACGCCAAACAATTTTATTCAGCTGGAAGTAAGTCATATGATGCTGAGTGCTAATAATTTTTTTATTCAAGAAAGAAGGAACCAAAGGCCAGGAGCCTGCAAACAAACAAGAACAATACAAAAGAGAGCCAAATTCAAGATCCGCTTATTTCGAGATGCCTGGACACACTGCGTTCGAAAGACTGGAGATCATAGGAAGCAGGAAATACAGACAGAGGGAGACAGTTACAGAGTAGACCTGTTGCATAAAGAAAGGACTGGGAGTAACGGTTACCCCTTGCATTAGAGAAATGGACAGAAAAGGGATGAGAGTTTGTTGCTAGACGGGTGGTATGCACCCGTCGTAGAGGTGGAGGGTTGCTTGCGGACAGCTCAGAGGAGCAGTGATCATGGAAGCAGTGATAGAAAAGAGATAAAGATGCAACAGTGCGGCGAAGAGACAGAGATTGAAGGGAGCCAGTAAGAAGAGGAGAGTTGATGAGATGAAAATCCTTTGACTCCACCGTATTGACAAGAGCTGTATGTGGGGAGCCTCCCCACACATGAGACTTTTACTCTAAACAGGGGCGAATAAAACCCGTGTATAAAGTCAACAACTGTGCAGGAGTAAAGAAGGTATGGAGTCGGCTTAGCACACCTAATCTCTTGGAAGCAGATTGTACAAGAGATGCAATATGAGTTTTCCAAGATAAGTCCCGAGTGAATGAAACCCCAAGCATGTTCAAGGATGATGCAGGATTGAGCTGGATATTATTAAACATTAGAGGGTACTCCTCTGGAAGATTGTAATGGGTTGATAGGTGTGAAAATTGAGTTTTTGATGCATTAAAAATAACAAGATTATTTTTACCCCAGTCAGAGATACGAGCCAAGTCAGATATTAGGTGTGCCATAGCCTCATCCCTTGTTTGTTGAAGAAACTGCTGAGAAAGACGCTGCGGGAATCAAATGGAAGGGTGAAGAGGTGAATCATCAGCATACGAGTGGATATGGTTAGATGTACAGCTTAGAAGGTCATTGATGAATAAAAGGAAGAGAGCTGGTGATAGGACAGAGCCCTGAGGAACACCACTGTTCATAGATCTAGGAGAAGAATGATGGCCGTCTACAGCAGCAGAAAAGAAGCTATAGATGAAGGCACAGATAGAAGAATAGAAACCGTAAGAGGGCAATCTGGAAATTAAAGACTTATGTCAGACTCGATCGAACGCCTTTGAGATGTCAAGTGCAATGGCAAAGCTTTCGCCAAAGTTCTGAAAGGAGGATGACCAAGAATCTGAAAGGTAGGTGAGAAGATCGCCAGTAGAGCGTTCCTGACGGAACCCATACTGACGATCAGAAAGAATGTTATGATAGGAAAGATGCTTTAAAATTTTTCTGTTAAGAATTGACTTGAAAATTTTTGAGACACTGGATGTTAAAGCAATTGGATGATAGTTAGAGGGTTGGGAATGGTCACACTTCTTTGCGACTGGCTGAATGAGAGCAAACTTCCAGCAAGAGGGAATGGTACAAGTTGACAAAGGCGATAGAGTTTACCCAGGCAGGGTGTAAGCACTGAAGCACAGTTCTTGAGGACAACAGGAGGGACTTCATCAGGCCCATATGTCTTGTTAGTATTGAGGCCAGTGATGGCAGAAAACGCATTAGCTGAAGAAATTTTAATATCAGCCATGAGGAAGTCTCAAGGGGGAAGTGATGGAGGAACAGCAACGGAATTGTCGAAGGTGGAAATGGAGGAGAAAGTCTGAGTGAAGAGATCTGCTCTATCAGTAGAAGAAATAGCTACAGAGCCATCAGAAGAGAAAAGAGGAGGGAAGGATGATGAGGTGAAGTTGTTAGAAAGGTTTTTGGCAAGGAGTCAGAAAAAGCGGGAAGAATTCGAGCTGGAGAGTTGAGAGCACTTAGTACGGATGATATTACTTTTACCACGATTCTGGGCAGAAACATAAACATGATGTGATTCAGGGTGGGTTGGCTCTGGTACCGTTAATAGGCCCTCTCCTCGTTGCGGACAGCATTAGAATAAGCGTGATTAAACCAAGGCTTTCTTGCATTAGTCAAAGGATATGTGAAAAAATATATGCTTCAGTGCCAAAGAGAATAACCTCCGTAATGCGCAAGGCACATTCAGATAGCTCCCGGCCACATAAGCAATATTCAATCCAGGGAAAATCAAAGAAGTACTGCCTGAGGGCCTCTCAATCCGCAGCTCCAAAGTGCCACAGACGACGTTTCTTTGGAGGGTCCACAGGACGTACTGGAGTGATAGGACAGGTCAAGGTAATAAGGTCGTGATCGGAGGACCTCAACGGAGAGGAAAGATTAACAGTATATGCAGAAGGATTAGTTGTAAGGAAGAGATCAGGTATGTTGGAGCTCTCTTCAATGCGGTCAGGGATATGGGTAGGGTACTGTACAAGCTGCTCTAAGTCATTAAGGATAGAAAAGATGCAGGCTTGTTCACCAGGTGGATCAGTGAAAGAAGAGGAGAGCCAAAGGTGATGGTGACCTAGAATGGAGATTTCGGATTAAGGAGAAATGGATAGAATGTGTTCCATTGTAGAAGTAAGATAGTCAAAGAAATTTTGATAGTAGAATTGGGGGATAAGTAAACAGCACAGATATATTTAATCAGAGAATGACAAGGAAGCCGAAGCCAGACAATGGAGAATTCGGAGGAATCAAGTTCAGGAACACAAGAGCATGATAAATCGTTGCATACATGTACACAACATCCACCTTTGTCTTTGAAATGAGTATAGAGAAAGTAGGAGGATACAGAAAAGGGTTTGCTGTCAGTTGCCTCAGACAGCTGAGTCTCTGTCAAGAATAGAAGGTGACGTTTAGAGGGGGAGAGGTGGTGTTCAACAGAGAGAGTGTTAGAGGAAACGCCACGATTGTTCCTGAAATGAAGAAGTGAGTCAGTCATTGGTTCTAGGCATCTCTCTGAGTCGTCACCGGGAGAGGGGCGGATAGTGGGAGAATTTATGATCCCCCGCCCCCCTGGGGACTCCGAGGCCCGATTTTTTGAAGTCATTTTACTTTTTTTATTTTGAAAATAAAGTATAGTGTATACTGTGCATGTAGTTTGGTGATGATAGAGGAATTTGTATTGGAGAGCATGCTGGCCTACTTTCTGTGTTAATGAAACACTGAAAAGGTTCAGCAATCGGGGATGGTCAGGAACTAGTCCCAAGGGCTGATGAAACGGGAGCTCCAGCTCTCCCTGTCATCAGCTTTCCATCCTCCTAGGGAGTACTGCCCTGCTTGACTGGTGCTACCGTCTACCATTACCCAAACGCCAAACGATCTTATTCAGCTGGAAATAAGTCATAGGAGGCTGAATGTTGATCACAGTCAGAACCATTAACCAAACGTCAAACGATTTTATTTAGCTGGTAGTAAGTCATATGAGGCTGAGTGCTGATCATAGTCAGAACCATTAACCAAACACCAAACGATTTTATTCAGCTGGAAATAAGTCATAGGAGGCTGAGTGCTGATCATAGAACCATTCGCCTGACGCCAAATAATTTTATTCAGCAGAACCTAAATCATACCAGCGAGAGTGCTGAAAGTGGATTTTTATTTTTGTTTTTTACTGATTTATTTGTTGACTGGTTTGCTTTATCCATATTAGATACCGTGGCATTATTTATACATGAAGTTACAAAAACTACCGTACTATAAATACTGCTGCTGGTGCTACTATTACTAGTACTGCTATACTACTACTGCTATTACTACTACTACTACTACTACTACTACTACTACTACTGCTTTTTTTTAAAATCACCTCCAGCCATTGGGGAATTATATTCTGAAGATCAAAACCAAACTTCCTATTGTAGTTCACCATTTGGAGTTGTAATGTGAAGGTTAACATTAACCCTCATTTTACAATCCGTTGGTCCCCAGCATGTCAACGGCTGTGGTTACCAACCATCTACTATTACTTGTGTTACTTTATTTTATATTTATTGATATTAGTGTTGATAATGACATTAATCTACTGGAGTCACTGGTCTATGCGACTCTCGACCACAATAGTTTCGTAATCCTTACCCTCCAGAGAGACAGGCCTGAGGGCAGATGATCTTGTGCCCCTGACACATAGGAGTGCTGACCTCACGAGGGAGAATGACAGTCGACATCTCATCCAGGCCATAACAGAACTCTGCGGTTGACGTTTCTTCTCAGAGAGAACCTCTGCCAGTCTCGAGTAGAATCTCACCGCCTCTGGACCCATCCCATCTGATGTTGTGAACACAAGGGGGGTGAATCGACCGTGGTCCACATGTTGGATCCTTTCTTGATAGGTTCTTTTTTCTTTTTTTTTCTTGTTCATTCCTTTTGTGTGCAGCTTCCAGACACAGTTCACGATGACATGCTGCCATGAGATCGAATATCCTGATGTCAAAGAATGCCCTCTGCTCACGTGTTCAGAAACCTTGAGCACTGACATCCACTCTTGCATCATTTGATGTGTTTGCTGTTCTGTGGGTGAAGTGCTCGCTGTCTAGGGCTAGCAGAGCTGGCTCAGTCGTAACATCATGACATATTATTTCCTGCAGCATTTTGGCAGTGAGGTCGTGTACTTCATCGTGTCGGATGCAAACAAAGCCTCCCTTCTTGCAAACCATTGCATGGTTTGCATCAAAGGCAGTGCCACAGACAGAGTGTTGAGGTAGGTTTTCTATTGGCCACCCATATCTCAAGGCCATGGCGTCAATAAATTCTTGTTTGTTGAAGTGGAAGCCTTTTGCCTTGAGAGGCAGGTTTGTGAGCCAGTTCGATGCACCAGCCTCCTGTGCAGTTTCAACTCTTCTGCACTGGTCTGGTGTTAGATGTTCGGTTATGTGCTGCAGCTTGACCTTTTGTTTTGCCTTTCGCTTCTTGCTTATCTGTGTCTTTATGTCTTCCTACTACTACTGCTGCTGCTGCTACTACTACTACTACTACTACTACTACTACTACTACTACTACTACTACTACTACAACTACTACTACTACTACTACTACTACCACTGCTACTACTACTACTACTACTACTACTACCACGTCTACTACTACTACTACTACTATTATTTTTATAATTAATTACTATTACAACAGAAAACAAGGTGAAGACGAATAAGTATATTACATAGCAAGGCATCCAGCCAGAAGCCAGCACAGGTAGACACCTGGGTGGGTCTACTGAGACCCGTGATCGAAACCAGTGCAAGTCCAGAGCTTTTTTTTTTTTTTTTTTCCCCTATTTCATCTTAGGTTCATGACAAATATCGTTTTTGATTCTCAGTGTATCATGTACCATTAAATATTCTCTCTGTCTGTCTGTCTGTCTGTCTGTCTCTTTCTCTCTCTCTCTCTCTCTCTCTCTCTCTCTCTCTCTCTCTCTCTCTCTCTCTCTCTCACACACACACACACACACACACACACACACAGGAATAACCTCATCACACCGATTAGTTTCCTTTTCATTGTATTCTTGCTACTCCCTGATGACTCTATTCAGTTGAGGAGAGACATTTCCAGCTGGAGGAGTTAGATACGGCCTTAATCAACTCCTCCACTACTCCACTCCAATGGAATCCTTTTAAATAATCCTCTGGTAATAACAAGAATAAAATTAAAACCACGTCATCGTACTGAAGGGAACAGGAACCGGAACCCTGACTGAGATCCAGAATATATCGACCCCTAGTCCTGGAAAATATTGTTTTTATTTTTACCGCTGTCATGGTGGGCACAGTTGTAGTATTTAACATCAAGCAAGGTCAAGTGATTTTGTTCAGGTAAGAGTGAGCATGACAGCCTGAACGTACTGTACTACCATTAACCCTCTAGTCTCGGAACATGTCTAGTATTCTATTCCAGCCAACGCAAGACATTTGTACAAGCTTAGAGTGAGTCATACGAGCCTGAGAGGTTTAATAACAATATCCGTAACTCTCTCATGGTCGGGAAAACTCTAGTATTCTATTCCAAATATCCTCGCACGGCTTTATTCAGATAAGAGTATGTCACAGAAGCCTGAGTGTTAATACTATGCACTTTTTACCTTAACTTGGCACAAATTTTTGTCCTTTTGCAGCTTATTTCACGTAGCTCAGTGCCAGAATAACACAATGCTATGGTTCTACATCCTTCACATAACACTTTTTCGTGACTAGCATCATACTCTAGTCCTGATCTATTGTTACAACTCAGCATATACGATGCAGTGATGACAGTTTTAGGCCAGGTTAAAATATAAAGGGCATAGCAACCTTAGCCCTGTCATGGTGGGAACAACTCCAGTATTTGATCCAGGTAACGCCAGACCATTGTATTCAACTGACTGAAAGTTGACGGATCTTGAGTTCACAATATTACTCATAACCGAGGTATTGGCTCAGCTACTTGATTTTCGTTATAGTAAGCTACATCAGTGTGTTTGGTATAAATTGTAATAAAATACTAGAGTTGTACCGACCATTCGAGATTTAATGATGACAGGACCAACACTCTTAGTGTTTCGTGACTCAGAATCGGTTGAATCAAATCATGTTGCCTTATCTGACGCTAAATATTAGAGGCATCTTGATTATGAGAGTTATTTTTTCCATATGAGTTTGTCAAAGGCTTTATTTATGATTAAAGTTCTGATTATGTACTACGTTAGATAAGTAGATATGTAGATAGACGGAGAGACATTTTGATTGAATAAACAAATGAGACAGATTGATTTATAAATATATTTTTCCCTACATACGACTGACAGAAGCAGCAACACCCAACACTAGTAGATACCTGGGTCCAGTTAGTGAGGACCTGGGATCGAAACCAGACCCTTGTGCTCGGTTTCTTTTACCTTGTGATCCTAAAATCCATGTATGATTAAAAATATCTGAGGATAATGAGGGAAAAAAGGGGAAACGAGATGAGAGGGTAGATGAACAGTTTTGTGGGGCTATGAGAGTCTCTCTCTCTCTCTCTCTCTCTCTCTCTCTCTCTCTCTCTCTCTCTCTCTCTCTCCATACTGCCCATGTTTTATGCTATATAATTATCAGGTTTACATATAACCCTGTCCGGCTCATATGATTTCCTCTCAGGTGAATAAAATGGCCTGGCAGCAGCTGGAATGAAATACCAGAGTTGTCCCGACCATGAGAGAGTTAATGGTAACAACAGTAATTCACTCAGGCCACTTATAACTCACCCTCAGCTAAATAAAATCGTATGTCATTAGCTGGAATAAAATACTGGATTTGTGCTGACCCTGAAACATTTAATGAATCATAGCAATTTACCAAGACTTGACTTAGGCATCCAGTAGTGACCCTGTGGCAACGCTACCAGGCACAAACAGACAGAGACAGACAGGCACAGACATAGCTTGACTGGTATGTAGAGACTGAATGTAAATCGTCAGTCAAAACAACAGCTGGATAAAGAGACTAAAAGCAGGGAGATGTTCAGACGGACTGATAAACAGAAAAACAGTAAAATATGTGGAAGGAAAGGTAGATCAAATAAATAACAGACACACTGGCTGACAATATATCCGATTAATTATATGATTTGAAGACCTCTGTCACCCTTATTGTGATTATATATATATATATATATATATATATATATATATATATATATATATATATATATATATATATATAGATAGATAGATAGATAGATAGATAGACAGATAGATATACACACAGAGAGAAACAGGGAGGCAAATAATCCGAAACAGATATAGGTGGATATAGATAAATAAATATACAGGCAGATAGGCCGATATATACATAACTTTTTCTTCAGAATGACTCACAAAAGCCCCAACAGCAAACACTGATTGGTAACTGCGGCCAGGATAGAAATCATATTATACCATGTTGGCTCCTTCATGTCTTTGAAAAAAAAAAAAAAAAGCATATTAGCAGCCAAATAAATATAAAGGAGCGTTGTGGTGTGGATGTGGATGTGATAGGAAGCGTTATGAGGAACACACTGAGGTGGTTTGGCCATGTGGAGAGGATGGAGGGTGAAAGACTGACGAAGAGAGTGTATGTGAGTGAGGTGGAGGGGGGAAGAGGGAGGGGGAGGCCGAGGATGAGATGGAGGGATGGGGTGGAGAGGTATATGAGAGAGGGGGGTGTGAGTTGGGAGCAGGGCAGTGAAATGGCGGGGGACAGGGCGACTTGGAGGCGATTTGTTTGTGGCCACCCCAAACGGGATTAAGGCGTCTGGCAATAGGTAGATAGATAGATAGCAGCCAAATTTTTCGAAACATCATTCCTCTCTCTCTCTCTCTTGGCATTTAGTTTTTGCCAACAACAAACAGTGGTTACAAATTAAACTCAAAACATTCCTACATTGACATGTCTTTTCTGCTGCTTATCAGTCAGTCAGTCTTCAAATCTGTCTTTATCTGTTCGTCTGTCTATCTATCGTTGTACCTATCTGTCTATGTAATGCATCAGTCAGTCTAATTTGATAGATATGTAGAGGCGAACAAAGGTATAGAGATAGAGAGACAGATAGATACGGATAAGTAGTCAGGTGGGTAGATAGATAAATAGATGAATAGATATTTAGGTGGGTAAGCAGGTAGATAAAAAATAGACAAACAGACATATACGAGCATAAATGGACGGTTGGATGGATATGTAGACTGATGGATAGACATATTGACTGAATGATAAATACACAATATATTGATAAGCAACCATACTGTCATAGATTAACAGGTACACACAACCAAATAAATAAATACAAAAACAAATCGGCAGGTAAACAGAAGCGACAACAGGCAACAGTGGTGGAAAACTGGGTTTGGCTACGGAGAGCTCGGGATCGATCCCTTTTAACCAAACTCACTTCTTTTTATAACTTCACACATTGTTTAACACAAACTGAGGGGTCTCTCTCTCTCTCTCTCTCTCTCTCTCTCTCTCTCTCTCTCTCTCTCTCTCTCTCCGAAGGTTGCCTTGGCATGTATCTATGACATTTTACAAGCTTCCCCTTCAAGGCAGTATCAGACTCGTCCAGCTGGAAATGTCTCTCAAGAACTGTTGTTCTCAAGAACTGTGCTTCTGTGCTTACACCCTGCCTAGGCAAACTCTTTCGTCTTTGTCTGTCAACTTGTACCTTTCCTTCTTGCTGGAAGTTTGCTCTCATTCAGCCAGTCCCAAAGAAGGGTGACCACTCCCAACCCTCCAACTATCGTCCAATTGCTTTAACGTCCAGTATTTCAAAAGTTTTCGAGTCAATTCTTAATAGAAAAATTTTAAGGCATCTTTCCTATCACAACCTTCTTTCCGATCGTCAGTATGGGTTCCGTCAGGGACGCTCCACTGGCGATCTTCTCACCTACCTTTCAGACTCCTGGTCATCCTCCTTTCGGGACTTTGACGAAAGCTTTGCCATTGCACTTGACATCTCAAAGGCTTTCGATCGAGTCTGGCATAAATCTTTAATTTCCAAACTGCCCTCCTACGGTTTCTATCCTTCTATCTGTGCCTTCATCGCTAGCTTCCTTTCTGGTCGTTCTATAGCCGCTGTTGTAAACGGCCATCGTTCTTCTCCTAGATCTATCAACAGTGGTGTTCCTCAGGGCTCTGTCCTATCACCAACTCTCTTCCATTTATTCATCAATGATCTTCTAAGCTGTACATCTAACCCTATCCACTCATACGCTGATGACTCCACCCTTCACCTTTCCATTCGGTTCCCGCAACGCCCATCTCAACAGTTACTTCAACAAACAAGGGATGAGGCTATGGCACACCTAATGTCTGACTTGGCTCGTATCTCTGACTGGGGTAAAAATAATATAGTTGTCTTTAATGCATCTAAGACTCAGTTCTTACACCTATCAACCCGACAAAATCTTCCACAGGTATACCCACTAATGTTTAATAATATTCAGCTTAATCCTGCATCATCCTTGAACATGCTTGGGGTTTCATTTACTCGGGACTTATCTTGGAAAGATCATATTACATCTATTGTAAAATCTGCTTCCAAGAGATTGGGTGTGCTAAGCCAACTCCGCTCTTTCTTTACCCCTGCGCAATTGTTGACTCTATACAGGGGTTTTATCCACCCCTGTGTGGAGTACAACTCTCATGTGTGGGGAGGCTCCCCACATACAGCTCTTCTCAATAGGGTGGAGTCAAAGGCTTTTCGTATCATTAACTCTCCTCCTCTTACTGACTCCCTTCAACCTCTGTCTCTTCGCCGCACTGTTGCATCTTTATCTCTTTTCTATCGCTACTTTAATGGTCACTGCTCCTCTGAACTGTCTGCTTGCATTCCTCCACCTCTACGACGGGCGCGTAGCACCCGTCTGGCAGCAAACTCTCATCCTTTTTCTGTCCAACTCTCTAATGCAAGAGTTAACCGTTACTCCCAGTCTTTCATTTATGCAACAGGTCAGCTCTGGAACTGTCTCCCTCTGTCTGTATTTTCTGCTGCCTATGATCTCCAGTCTTTCAAACGCAGTGTGTCCAGGCATCTCAAAATGATCGGATCTTGAATTTGGCTCTCTATTGTATTTTGTTTTTCTCTTGGAGGGAACTGTTACTGCGGGCTCATGGCCTTTGGTTCCTTCTTCCTCGCATTAAAAAAAAAAAAAATCTCAGAGTAGCAAGAAAACAATGAAAAAGAAAACAATTGGTGTGAAGGGGTAATTCCTCTGAGAGAGAGAGAGAGAAAGAGAGAGAGAGAGAGAGAGATTACAGTACAGAGTTTCGTCGAAAAAGGATTTTCCTGATGTGTAGTACCTTAAGATACAGCGACATGTCAAAAACGTCAACCCTCTATGAGACCCAGTATATATTCACTATGGGTGGTGAGTGTTAACTCTGAAGTGGTCATATGTGGAGGTGTGTGCTATGCAGCAGGAATCTTGGACCTCATGGAGGGGGTTGCTAGGCCTATGCACAAAGTCGGATTCATTAAATAAATAAGTGAAAAAAAAAAAAAAATCCTCTCCATTAAATTATTGTTGATTACTTTAGCAAAACCTTATCATTAGGCTTTGACACTCTTTGGAGACGGTGTAAATGAACTACTGACCGCAAGTGAAAGTGTGTATGTATTAAAGGGAAGCCTGGTAAAACGAGTGTCATAAATACCAGACAATGCAGCCATGACAGAGAGAGAGAGAGAGAGAGAGAGAGAGAGAGAGAGAGAGAGAGAGAGAGAGAGAGAGAGAGAGAGAGAGAGAGAGAGAGAGAGAGAGAGAGAGACCAAGGATGTAGGCTACAAAGAACAAAACCAATCCACCCCCCTCCCCGCAAAAAAAAAATAAAAAAATAAAAAAAATAAACTGACAAATAAACATAAAAAGAAGAGGCAGTACTTAATAAGGTTAAATCCCGGGCCTCACAAACCTGACCCAGTTATCTACCTGTGTTTACTGTAGTGGCTTCTGTCCCTCATAGGTAAGGAAGATCAAGCATTTCACTCGTACACGTAAATGTCATTCAGCTGAATTTTCAGTCAATTTTTATATTTCTTGATTTACGTATATCAGTCTTAGTAAGCAAAATCAATAGCCTGACAGTCTCTCTCTCTCTCTCTCTCTCTCTCTCTCTCTCTCTCTCTCTCTCTCTTCATTTATTTTCAGGTGTGTCTGTGTACCTACCAACCTTCTTATCTATTTACTCTCTCCGACAAGAAGAGTATGTTTTCGCCATGTTTGTTTGTTTGTCTGCTAGGAGGTTCACTCAAAACTAAAAGAGTGATTTGGCCCAAATTAGGTGAGTAGATAGCCCATATCCCAGGGTACAATCGATTAACTTTTGGGACCGATCCGGATCGTATTACAGATTCTGGATCCGGAAAGCACATTTTACGAAACCCTAATCAGTGATGAGAAAGCCTAACCCATTATGAAGAGTGGTTTGGAAATTTCGTTGCCCTTGTCGGAGAGACGCGGTCCGCTGAGTGCCCCTCTAGTTGATGCAGTAACCCTTCACCTACCAGCCACCTACTCCCAAAGTTCATTTACGGTGGTCACAACAAAACGCCTTCAACCCTATGGTTGCCAATTACCTGCTTCCAGTATTTCCGTTGATGTCACACGATTACATTATGTTGAACAGAGAAATATGGGGCAAAAAAAAAAGTCAAACTATCACATTTAACGTTTTACCAGAGGCTATGTACGATGGTGCGAAGGCTGCAGTGCGTGTGGATGGTGAACTAAGTGAATTTTTCTCTTTGAAAGTTGGTTTGAAACAGGGATGTGTCATGTCTCCATGGTTGTTCAATCTGTACATGGATGGGGTAATAAAAGAGGTACAAGGTAGGGTAGTGGATGTTGGAGTGACCCTGGTGAGAGAGGATAGTGTTTGGAAACTCCCTGTACTTTTGTTTGCAGATGATACTGTGTTGTTGAGTGAAGACGAAGGGGAGCTGCAAGGCTTGATGGATGAGTTTGAGAGAGTGTGTAAGAAACGGAACCTAAAGGTGAATGTAGGGAAGAGTAAAGTGATGGTCTTTGAGAGAGGTGAAGTTAGTGAATGTACAGCGAGGTTGGATGGTGAGGAATTGGAAAATGTGAGTACGTTTAAGTATTTGGGTAGTGTGATGAGTAAGGATGGAGGTTTGGAGGGTGAAGTGCTTGAAAGGGTACAGCAGGGAAGAAAGGTTGCTGGTTCCTTGAAAGCAGTGATAAGAAACAGGGAAGTGAGCATGGAAGTGAAAAAGTTACTACATGACAGTATTGTGATACCAACTCTAACGTACGGAAGTGAAGCTTGGACATTGTTGGAAGGACACAAGTCAAGAGTGAGAGCAGTGGAAATGAGTTATTTGAGAGGAGCCTGTGGAGTCACGTGGAGAGACAGGCTGACGAATGAGGATATAAAGGAGCGTTGTGGTGTGGATGTGGATGTGATAGGAAGCGTTATGAGGAACACACTGAGGTGGTTTGGCCATGTGGAGAGGATGGAGGGTGAAAGACTGACGAAGAGAGTGTATATGAGTGAGGTGGAGGGGGGAAGAGGGAGGGGGAGGCCGAGGATGAGATGGAGGGATGGGGTGGAGAGGTATATGAGAGAGGGGGGTGTGAGTTGGGAGCAGGGGAGTGAAATGGCGGGGAACAGGGCGACTTGGAGGCGATTTGTTTGTGGCCACCCCAAACGGGATTGAGGCGTCTGGCAATAGATAGATAGATGTTACTGTATCTTACAAACGACTATTTTAGTTACCCAGAGGAAAGGAATATATAACAAGATTAACTACAGAAACAAAGATGGAAATTATGTGCAAATGCTGAAATGAACATGAAATAATTAGAAGAATCCCTCATTCATATCCTGGTTCGATCCCAGGTCTCACTCATCAGACCCAGTTATCTACCTGTGTTGGCTGTTGTGGTTTCTGTAGGAGTGCATACCAGTTTATCTATTCGTCTATTTATTTTATTCGTTTATGTATCTGCCTGTATGAAGAGTTAACATCTTTAGCATATCTTTTAAACGAGCACTATCATCCAGGCTTCCAGACACTTCAAAATGACTTGGAGGTAACAACCTGAGATGATGAGATGTCTCACATGGAGCATTAGACTGCCTTGTGAAAACTAATGCTTCCAGAGATCTTATGGCAGTATCAGGGTTGCATTTCCAACTAATTCAAATTATTGTACACTGATGTCATTACCCTCATGAACCTCTCGTCAAGTAGTGGCATTTTCTTGCATATGAGCAGCCCAGCCCAGCTCAACTAATGCTTTTGTGAAGCTTATATATCAGCAACCACAGGGCAGATTACTGCGTGATTTGCACCGTGTGAAGAGTTAACATCTTGACAGGTTTCATCACACCCCGGCGGTGCACGTGCAACGCGCCAAGTGCAGCGTGTCAGAAATATTCAAAAGAAGGCCACAGGCCAGACAGTTGGTGTAGAGGCATGAAACTTGGTAGGTTGATAGCCATTAATATACTCTAGGCATCCTCGGGGTGGAAGGCGACATTTCTGTGCTTTCGGATTTAAATGGCCTTGCTTGTACCTCACCGACAAAGGCTTTTTACTGGTAAGTATGTTACTTGTATATCTTTCCATCAAAATTATGGTACAGTGCTGTATAATCATCCATATATCATTACAAGCAGGCAGTTTGATGTTACTGTAGTGGTCTGATGAAATAAAATATTGTTAAAAAAATATAAACAGTAGGATGAAACAAAGTACTCTACACATATTTGTTAAAAATCTTCCATCCCTCATCATCCAGTCCCTTTTGGCCGCATCAGGAGCACAGGAGCCAGGGTCTAGTTGACCAGCCTCACTTGCCCCTGAGTGGAAATGTGTAAACAATAAGCCCATCACTTCTTGGCTCCTGCTTCCGTCCCATTGTCACACCGTGCATTTCATGACATGACCACACTGCATTCCAGCATGAGCTTACCTCAGTACCTGATGCCTGCCCATTATTTTTGACAAGATACTGGTTTAATTTTGTCAAAACACCATAATTAATTAGGAAATCATAAGTTTTTTAGTGAATATTACATACCATATACAGGCATACCACGGTTTAATTATCCAATTGGTTAAGAACCTATCGCTAGGTGGGGTTTCGTATCTCGGAGTAGATTAAACATGTAAAGTATAATGATGCTTTTTTGAGCCTTGAGTTTCCTCCCAAGCCAAGTCCTAAACCTACCCAAATAAGTCCAAAAACAAATTTCTAGCTAACCTAAACCCACAGTAGTTTAAAACAAGTTAAACTAAGCCTAAAATCAGTTTGTAACTCACCTAAACCCAAAAACAAAATCTGAAATTCATCAAAAATGTCTGGAAAAAATCACTTAGTAAACTGTGCCCCCAAAATGACAATGTTCACTCCACCTATGACTAAAACACATTAATCAAAGTCTAATAACAGTTTATAAATCAACCTAAACACAAAATTTAAGTCTAAATTATCACCAAGATTGGTTTTTAAAAAACAAAAAATCCATAGTTATACCGGAGTTTGGCCATTGTTCAGTGGGGTAGGGTGGTATTTCTGTCATAAAGACTTTGTAGTTACTTGTAGAGAAGTATATTTTAGACTTGTGGTCGAGCGGCTTTTATATCTTGTAGTAGTTTCCCCACCAGATGTCATGTAGTGACAGGAAAGGTAAAGAATAGTATGGGACTATTTTTATTTGTCTTGGAAATATTAAACAGGTATAAGAGTATAAGTCCCGGGTAGCTACCTCCCTGTCTCGCTATCTCTCTCTCTTTCTGTTCTAAGGCTAATCTCCGTCTCGACCTCTCTCTAGGGTCCCTTGTCTCCTTCTAAACTCTCTTTCCTAAAATCTGGTGTAGTAGTGGTGTGTCACGTATGTTCCTCATGGCAACCAGATCTTTCTCACGAGAGGACTGCTGACAGCTAACTGCATCATCTCCTTACTGGCCGCTGTCGTCAGCTTTCCTCCGTGTAAGCATGTTTAGCGCTGCTCGCTTCTCGCAGACACAACACCTTCTCATCATTTGACTTCCTGCTTCTATCTGTCTCTCTATCTATCTATTTATCTATCTATCTATTATGTAGTCCTATATTTGCTCGGCTGCGCGAAAATGGCGTACCATCGACATTTAATAGTTATAATATATTAATACATACTACATACACATTATAATGAACTTATAAGCTAATTAAGTGAAATACATAATATTGTAAAGTAACATAATTGTATGAATATTGTATACATATATTATTCATAGTAAATAGTGATTATTCAGTAATATTACATTTTAAATAAGTTGAATACATATTGGAATAAATGCATTAAAGTAAATTATTTAACTGTAATACAGTATGTACTTGGGATATTATAGTGAAATGCATACATGCAAGAATAAAAATAGTTTAAAATTAAGATTATTGTAAGAGTTATTAATATTTCATTCAAAGATAATGGTACTGGTCTGTCATATATGGGTCATTCTTCTTTGTGTTATTATTTTTATTTTATTTTTTTTTATATATATAATTAATACTATATACAAAATATATACACTTCATTCAGGGTGGTTAACTGTGATGTTAACTCTCCCCCCACTAAACAATGACTCCAAATTAGCAATTCTTGCATGCATTCTGTGCATGGCCAACAGCAATACTGCAACTACAATGCAGATGATTATAAAGACAGAAGGTGCTTGGCTATACACATAATATGGGTTGAACATACTCAAACTCAAATCTTCCCAGGGCTTCATTGTTTCATTGATCAGCTGCATAGTTTCAAACTTAGGTGAAGTCAGCTTAATACTTGTGCTCATGTTTAAGTTCATATCAGGCAGTGGGTGGAAATGTTTGTGTGTATGGTTGATAATGGTGTAGTGATTGATGGTGGAAAAAGTAGACATGGATGGTGTAAATACCGCACAGTAGTCTGGTGCTATGTATAATCCTGAGGCTGATGTATGAGATGGTGGTATATCTGGACAGACTATGTAAACTGATGTGTTATGAGGGAAAAAAAACTGCGAGTGTCCAATGCGTTGATGGTGTACAAGTTTATCTGGAGCAAAAGTGAAGTTGCAATGATGATGAATATTGTTATTGCTGATGATAGCCATTTCACAAGGGACCGTATCAGTAGGCTGAAACGTGAAAATGTACGCAGGACAAAGATGAACAGCATGTAAGGATGTGCGGCACTTTCGCTCAATCGTTGACTCACTTGCGAAAGTGACAGTGTCTCGTCTCTTGGAGACCATGATGAGTTCGGTGTCTGTGTTGATGTTGATGATGACCAAAGTGTTGTTGTTTTTATAGGGGAAGGGGTGTATTTGGTATACTGTGAACAGGTCTTCCGTGATGAATGGTACATGAACTATCACTGATGTTGGTGTTAGTGTTGCTTCCAAGTACGGGTAATATTGCATAAATTCCCTACTGCGGAACAATGGCTTCAGTTTATGTTTATGTATGCCTTGACTAACTATCTGACGTAGCTCATGAACTGGGAGTAAGTCATTTGTGATCTTGCCATCACCAGCATTCGAAATTCCTTGCATAAGTGCCCTGAAATGATCTCTAGTGTTCTCTAGTTGTAGTAGAATCGTGTCAATATGTTCTGTGATGATGGAGAAGTGCTGGAAAAGAGTAACGTTGCCCTCTAAGTCATTTATTTTATCTACACTCTCGAGAGCTACGTTTTCTGCTTGTTTCAGATTTTTCACAATTGTCTTCATTGCCGAGTTCTGTCCTGTGATGAATTTATCCTGGTATGTTAGTACCTGAGCTATCTTATTAAATTTGTTGTTTATTTCTTTAAGGTCATCCTCTGTAGCCAATCCAAAGATGTTCCCAAGAATTGCGCCGCCCAGATCGAACAAACCGCGCTTTTGGCGAGTACGTGGGATATTGTTCCTGTCGCCCAGTACCTCCGTTCCATAAGATGGGAGATCTTGGATCATGACGAGCATAGTTGACTTCGCCTGTTCTAGTTTCCATTTCGCTAACTTCACCATTTCATCCACTTCCTTGGTGATATGTGATTGTGAAACATAATTCCCTATCTTGAAGTCCAGAGTTCGCATCGGCGTCGCAAGTCTTTCTACATAAGTAGGTAAGTCATACAAGTAATCTAGACTTATTTCAGTACTCATGACGTCCTTGACGATTGTAGTCGTGGCCGTTGGAGCTATGAGGCATCCTTGTCGTACTATATGCTTGGGGTCTAGGTGCGCATATACTCTTACTATGTATAGGAGAATCCATAGCATAAGTCCCTTCATCGTAACCTACCGAAAAAAAAAAAATCTATTAATTTCCTATAAAGCTGTGGTTGATGATAGTGATGATGTGCGTTACGGTTGGCTGTTATTTCATTTATAGAAGGAGTTTAAATCGATATTTAATTCTCGTAAATGATGTACTGTAGATTTCATTGGAATAGTTGCACCTATGTTCGATTGTTTGGTATATGACCTTAATTTCTTTTTGTAATCATTGTTGTGTTCTTGCTTGGTTTCTTGAGGTACGTTCACCTGTTCGGTTGTATCCGAGGCTGAATAATTATGTGATAATTCCCTTGAAACTCGTTTTAAATGGTCAATATGAACTTGTTTTTCCTCGCCACTTGAAAGTGACTTAATTAAAACTTTGTTTGCCTTTATGTTAATTACTCTGTATGGGCCCTCAAATTTAGGGGATAATTTATTGTCTCTCGTATGAATGACTCCGTAAACAATGTCTCCTAAGCTGATAGGTGAATCTTTTGCCTTCTTGTTAAATGCCTCCGTCATTTCTTCCTTGGACATCGTTAATTGTTTTTGCACTCTTTTGTGAATGTCCTGGAATTCACGTAAACGGAGTTTAGAGTAATCATCGTAATTGTATATAGGCATGCTGTCACCTTCTAGGAGCTCATATGGTAATTTTTTATCTGTGCCATATATAATGAAATGTGGTGTGTCACCAATGGATTTATTTATAGACCCATTAATGGAGGCCTCTACTCTGGGAATCCAATCATCCCAGCTTGCATAATTTTCACTGAGAATGTGTCGTAGCACATCTAATACCTTTTTATTTTGTCTCTCTGCCAACCCATTCGATGCTGGGTGATAGGCCAAAACGTTAACCTTTTTAATGTTGTATTGTTTACATATTTCTTGTAAGATCTCAGAATTAAATTCTCCTCCATTATCACTTATTAATACCTTTGGGGTAGTAAAGCGACATATTACATTATCTGTTAATGCCTTTGCTACTGTCTCTGCTGTCTTATCTTTAATTGGAGCTAAAATGACATAACGGGAAAAATGATCTGTTGCTACGAATAAGTATAGGTTATTATTGTATGATAATGGCATCTTGAGTAAATCAACAGCGACAACGTCCCATGGTTGATGTGGTACTGGGTAATTACCCATCGGTGCAGGTGTGATTGGGTATCCTTTGTGTTTCGCACATGATTCGCATCTGTCTATATGATCGCTATGCCGAGGTATCGCATCTAGGGGTATTGTATCTTGGGGTCTGCCTGTATTTAACCCCTCCCGTCCAGGTGGCATGTACACATGACGACTAGGGGACATGTATACATTGATCTAGTGTTTTGTAGTATAATTGTTATTGTATTATATAACCAAACCATACGTGCTCCCTACGTGTCAACAAGTGGGTTGGTGGAGGGTTAGTGCCCCTCCCAGTAAAACAAATAACTCAAAGTCAAATGGCCACCCCTTACGGGATTATGGTGTCTGGGAATAGATAGATAGATAGATGTATCTGCCTGTGCACCTCTAACAGTTTATTAATCTAGATATTCAAAAAAAAAAAAAATGATCCTCCTGTCACGTTATTTATTTATCTTTCACATCTTCAATGAAAATGCGTGTGTATATGCAATATATGTTTCTTTTTATATATCTACCTAGCCTATCTATCTGTCTGCTTATCTATCGCTGTCTATATTAGTATATGTATATCTGTCAATAGATCATTTATATATCTACACCCATATACGTTTGTCTCTGTTTCTAACCACCTTTTTGTGTATTTATATCAAATATAAAAGTATAGTAGAGGATTACCGAATATTGGCATTCCTACCTGAACACCCTGTTACCTGGGCTTTTGACCTTCCCTATGACCTTTGCCTTTGAGTAATTGCCCGAAACCTTTCCACATAGTTTGGTGTATATCAAATAAAACTTTAACATGACATTGCCCTGTGACCTTGACCTTTGGTTAGTTTTTCTAAAACACAAGAGGTTTTCTTTTTGACTGACTCTCAACGCTCCATCAAGGCTGGTCCAAAACTGATTAAGTCTCCTAGTTGTTTGATAGGCGCTGATGTAGTGTGGTGGCAGGCATGGAAGGGTGGTGGTAGCAATAACAAATGTGGATGTACAATATGGGTTAGTAGCGTATATGAGGGAGCCTGGTGAGGTGTGATGGCAGGCACATAAGGGTGGCAGTAGAAATAACAATGCTAGTTTATGAATGAGGTTGGTGTGGTATATGAGGAGTGGTTCTTTTTATTTAAGGACAGAAAGTGCTGGAAGTATTACTGTTGGAAAGGAAGTGGATAAATTTGCTGGAATTGAAAGAAAAAAACTGTGTGTGTGTGTGTGTGTGTGTGTGTGTGTGTGTGTGTGTGTGATTTACCACATAAACTTAATGAAAACAACTACACTGCAACAGCAATATTGAACAAAAACTATCTTTTCTGAGAAACGAGCTGTGGCTGAATCGGTAGAGAGGCGGCCTGGAGTCCTGATAGACGCAGGTTCGAATCCCGGCTGGAGCAGGGAACAGTTTAAGGTTTTGAATTTCATAAAAAGCAGACTTTCCTGATCTACCAGATGACCCGCCGACATGTAAAAATACCCCCGCTAATACCAATACACCAGTCCTGTATGAGACAGCCCTAGCATGTATTCAATATGGACTGTGGGTGTTAGTGCCGAAGTGGTGACATGTGGAGGTGTAGGAGGACTACTGGGCCTTGGGATAGGCTACTGCCCCCGAGATATAGGCCTTGAGGCCTTTGCCCAGAGTCGGACACATAAAAAAAAAAAATTACACACACACACACACACACACACACACACACACACACACACACGTTAATACAGGAAAACTAAAGAAGTGTCCTTGAAACTACTAATCGAAACCTGGTTCTCAGGTACGGATCAGGCCCCTTCTTCCACTCTGCCTGCGACGCTTTTATTTACAATAATCATGTTTGTTAATTATGTTGATATTTTGTCAGACTGAACCTGGCTAAAAGAGACAAAGTAAAATGGCCGCCCATGATTATCCTAACCTACCTAGCACGTATGAGAAGGGCCTCAGTGAACCTGATATGGTCTGAACTTAGTATTGGACTAGCTTAATCTTTATTTGGCCACTTTGACCTTTCTATCATTAACACCGGCACGACACAGATACTCGGTCAACTAATGTACTTTAGTAATTCATCAGCGCTAAAAGAACACCTTCCTGTTCCTCAAAATCACCTCGCGCTTTTGTTTCTCGAGCTTGAGGTGTCCAGCCTCTGCCCTCACTTGTTGGTGCAACACTCAAAAGCACAGTCTTGACACCTGGTCATCTACCTTAGTGGTCCTTGTGCAGTCGATAGGCATAAATAAACTAATATCTATGCAACAGGACGAGCTACACTGCCTCCCACTGACACTCACAGGTGGTAAAAAAAAAAAAAAAAATTACCGCGCACCATTTCCGTCTTTCAGTCAGTGAATAGGCAGCAATGATTTACATGCCGCTGATGATGTGCATTAGGCACTTTCAAGAGATAAATATAAATAAAATTAACAAAATTACCAACACTGACTAGGATGCAAGATGGTCTCCATACAGTTACAGGACACTAACATGTTCCTGTGCAACTTGTCATAATGATTAATGAACATAAGATCTTCAAAAATTACGTGTTTAGATGGTTTGACTCGTTAACACATAAATCATAAAAAGACCTAAACAATAATAATCGTCATCATCATCATCATCATCATCATCATAATAATAATAATAATAATAATAATAATAATAATAACAATTATAATAATAACCAGAGGGGCACTAATGGAGCGCATCTCTTCGACAAGAGCAACTTAATTTGGATTTTGAAAAATGTGTTTTCCGGATCCGGAATCTGTACTACGATCCGGATTGGTCTAAAAAGTTAATCGATTGTTCCCTAAGACATGGGTTAACTAGCCACCCTTGATCAAAATCTCTCATTTTTTTAGTAATCCTGCTAACAAACAAACAAACGGGCGAAAACATAATTTCCTTGTCGGAGAGAATAAAGAAAAAGGTGAATGAAGCTGTTTGGTGAAGGGACAATTGTGTCAATTTTGAAGCAAATTCGTGGGTAAAAAAAAAAAAAAAATTACGCCAAGCTGAAGACGAGTTTGGAATTAAGAAGTATAGTAATCTATCTATCTATCTATTGCCAGACGCCTCAATCCCGTTTGGGGTGGCCACAAACAAATCGCCTCCAAGTCGCCCTGTCCCCCGCCATTTCCCTGCCCTGCTCCCAACTCACACCCCCCTCTCTCATATACCTCTCCACCCCATCTCTCCATCTCATCCTTGGCCTCCCCCTCCCTCTTTCCCCCTCCACCTCACTCACATACACTCTCTTCGTCAGTCTTTCACCCTCCATCCTCTCCACATGGCCAAACCACCTCAGTGTGTTCCTCATAACGCTTCCTATCACATCCACATCAACACCACGACAGCCTTTATATCCTCATTCGTCAGCCTGTCTCTCCACGTGACTCCACAGGCTCCTCTTAAATAACTCATTTCCACGGCTTTCACTCTTGACTTGTGTCCTTCCAACAACGTCCAAGCTTCACTTCCGTATGTTAGAGTTGGTATCACAATATTGTCATGTAGTAACTTTTTCACTTCCATGCTCACTTCCCTGTTTCTTATCACTGCTTTCAAAGAACCAGCAACCTTTCTTCCCTGCTGTACCCTTTCAAGCACTTCACCCTCCAAACCTCCATCCTTACTCATCACACTACCCAAGTACTTAAACGTACTCACATTTTCCAATTCCTCACCATCCAACCTCGCTGTACATTCACGGACTTCACCTCTCTCAAAGACCATCACTTTACTCTTCCCTACATTCACCTTTAGATTCCGTTTCTTACACACTCTCTCAAACTCATCCACCAAGCCTTGCAGCTCCCCTTCATCTTCACTCAACAACACAGTATCATCTGCAAACAACAGTATAGGGAGTTTCCAAACACTATCCTCTCTCACCAGGGCCACTCCAACATCCACTACCCTACCTTGTACCTCTTTTATTACCCCATCCATGTACAGATTGAACAACCATGGAGACATGACACATCCCTGTTTCAACCCAACTTTCAAAGAGAAAAATTCACTTAGTTCACCATCCACAGGCACTGCAGCCTTCGCACCATCGTACATACTCTTCACAGCATTCAACAACTTCCCATCTACTCCATATAATCTTAACACTTTCCACAATCCTAGTCTATCCACCCTGTCATATGCTTTCTCCAAATCCATGAAAGCCGCATACAACTTCTTTCCCTTCTCTAGAAACTTTTCCACTAAAGATCTGAGAATGAATATCTGATCTACACAACCTCTTCTCTTCCTAAAGCCTCCTTGTTCTTCTCCAACTAATTTCTCTGTTCTTTCTCTAACTCTGTCAATAAGTATCCTACCATACACTTTTCCTATTATACTAAGAAGACAAATGCCCCTATGATTACCACACACTTCTTTTTCCCCTTTTCCTTTGTACAAGGGAATAATTATACCTGACTTCCAATCCTCCAGGACTCTACCTTCCTCCCAGGCCAATCTGCACATCTTCCACATCCATTCTACTACTATCTCTCCCCCATGCTTCAGCATTTCACCACACGCTCCATCAATTCCTGGGGCTTTCCCTGATTTAACTTTCTTCATTGCTTCCACAACTTCTATCCTACTGATTTCTTCCTGTCTTCTCACCTCCCTCCTTCTCCCAGCCATTCCCCAGCCACTTATACTCGCATTACTTCCATCCTCCACGTTCAACAATTCCTTAAAGTGTTCTCTCCATCTGCTCACTTTTTCTCCCTTCTCCACTAGTAATCTACCATTTTTATCTTTCACTCCCCTGCTAACTTCACTTCCACCCTGTCTTACTCTTTTCACCTCTTTCCAGAACATTTTCTTACAGTCCCTCCACTTTACACTCAAATTCCTTCCAAATTCCTCATCCACTCTCTTCTTACTCTCTCTTACTAATCTTTTCACCTCTCTCTTTCTACATATAACTCTCTCTTCCGCCTCTCAACTTCTTCCACGCCCCTATTTCTCATCCATTCATTGTATGCTTTCTTCTTTTGTGCCACAACCCGTTTCACCTCTTCAGTCCACCACGTTGTTCCTTGCACCCCCCTCCGTCTTCTCTTCCTTCCACACACCACATCACATGCTGCACATATTTCTTCTGTAAATATTCTACACACACCTTCCACGTCCCCCATCTGCTCCAACTCATATTTGCCCAATCGTTCCTCCACTTCTCTCTTATACTCTGCCTTTTTCTCATCCTCTTGTAACCTTTCCACTCTCCTTGCAACGACTCCTTCCTCTCGTCTTTCCCTTCTTCTATGCCTCCATCTTACTTGAACTTTAATTCTGGCCACCACCAAGTAGTGGTCAGAAAGTCCACTCCCCCAACCTCTATAAACTCTTGCATCCAATATACATCTTCGCATCCTTTCATCCACACACACATAATCAATCATTGCCTTCCTTTCACTCAGTTCACCACCCACTCTTCTCATCACGCGCCATGTATACCTGTGGATCATTTTATGCCTGAAGAGGGTATTGGCTATCACCAACCCCCTCCCAGCACAAATGTCCACTAACGCACTCCCATTCTCATCTATCTCAGCAGGCACACCCCACTCACCAACTATTCCATCCACCTTCACATTCCCAACTTTACCATTCATATCACCAATCAAAAACACTCTCTCATTCCTCCCAAACTTTTCCATACACACTTCTACATTTGTCCAGAACTCTTCTCTCACTCTTCTAGCACGATCTTGCGTTGGCGCATACACACACACACAATCGCCCACATTTGTATTCCAACTTTCAACTTTACCCACACAATCCTTGATCAAAGTGATCCATACTGTCTTATGCTCCTCTTCCATCTTTTACTCACAACTATACATACTCCTTCCTTTGCCCTCTCATTCTCACCTACTCCTGCACATATACCCCATCCATACTCCCATTCTCTCACACTCTCACCTTTCCATTTTGTTTCAGTTATTCCACATACATCCACTTTCGCATCCTCAAGCACCTGGGCAATCTCTCTCTCTTTCACCTCATCATTTGCTCCCCTTACATTCCAAGTTCCAATTGCAATGTCCTTTGTCCGGTCCTTGGTCGTCAACGTTTGGTCAGTCCTTGTCCGAGGCTTATTGTTTGTTTTTTTAGTTAGTTGTTTTCCGGGGAGGGGCACTAACCCTCCGCCAACCCTTTTAGTCGCCTTTTACGACAAGCAGGGATACTGGGGGAGTATTCTTGAAAAACCCCCTTACCCCCAGGGGAAATACAGCAGATTTACACATTTCTCTGCAGAGATCAAATAATTGTTTCTGCGCTTTCCTTACACACCTCGAAGCTAAGAGCAATTACTGACTGAAATGAAAGTTACACATTGCAATAAACAATGTGAACAGATCTATAATCAGTTCCTTATTTAACATATGTATACATTCACTAACGTCAGACATAAGTGTGATTTCTCAGACTGAACACACACACACACACACACACACACACACACACACACACACACACACACACACACACACACACACACACACACACACACACACACACACACACACACACACACACACACACACACGAAAGCATGAACTTGCACAGATACAGCCCCTCCCCCTCACACAAAATATTAAATGCCTTATATACATCATCATGATCATCAAAATTCTTCATCATCGTCATCATCATTCATGTCTCTTTCCTCACCTTTGGATGGAGGAAATCATGGGAAAAATTAGTGCAGGCACCTGTGTGAGCCAGTTATGTGTCAGACTAGTTCCAACCACTCAACTGCTTCACAAGACTCGACCACACTGGGCTTCGAAGTTGCTCCATTGTGCTGCTCTCCCTCTGGCGAAAATATTGGCCCGTACCTGGTGAGAAATTTACCGTCGTTTGTGTACACCCTATATGGAGATTAACATTGGATGCGTTGCACCTTATTTTATTTGCTAGTCGACGGAATGATGTCTGCTCCACAACTTATATCGAGCTCATTGTGTGTGTGTGTGTGTGTGTGTGTGTGTGTGTGTGTGTGTGTGTGTGGCGTCAAGCTTAAGAGATGAAGCAGTAAATATTGAAGACATAACTGAAAAGCGAATTATATATGCTCCGTTTCACTAAGAAAAATTTTAAGTCATCTTAATGTTGCGCTTCGCTGTTCCAGTTTCTGTATCAATCCTACTCCATTAACTAATGTCAGATTGGGTTAGGGTAACAGTGATATATATATATATATATATATATATATATATATATATATATATATATGGAGGGGAAAGTGAAGAGATTTACCGAAGCAAGCCGCAAACAGTACAGGAGAGAGAGAGAGAGAGAGAGAGAGAGAGAGAGCATATAAGCTTAAGAAACGTCTTTCAAACTGCAATAGTTAAATGTATATTTCATATTTCGTTCAGTACAATGGTGTCTTGAAATGAAGTACATCGTTTGGAAGCAGATAAAGTAAAATACGGCAGCATTTACAGAAGTAACTAGTTTTCTAAGTAGAGTGGACTTATGTGTGAAAAGGAATGGAGGACTAAAAAGCAAAATCACAAAGCAATGCCTAATGTTCATAAAATGCTGTGTTTATTAGAAGCGTTGGAACTAAAGTTTTCTACAGTGGGGTAGAATATATATATATATTGATGGACATGGATAACGTAAGCATGTGTAAATAAATAAATAAAGGAAATGCTGGTTTCATAGCTCGTAATGTTGACTTTCGAGATAAAAACTAAAAGTGTAGGTGAAGTGGTATGTACCCTTGCCCGTTGCATTGTTCTCTGTTCCACCTCCTTCATTCTTGTCGTGCCCAACACACTCTTTTTTTGCCTAATCTAGTCCTCTTACTCAGTTCTATTCTCCCATTCACTGTCTCACTCTCATCATGCCCACACTCTCTTTGTATCCCTCTCTTTCCTGCTTTCCTACTCTAGTGCCACCACCTGGGCTTGGCCTCACCAATCAATAGTTTTCCCACCCACGCCCTTGCATAACTCTTTGTCCTACTCATTTACAGCTGTCCTCCCCTTCACTTTTATTTTACCATGCACCTACAGTCTCCTTGCCCACCTCATCCACCCAGCCCCAGAGCTCTCGCCACGAAGCGTTTCATATTCCGATAAACTTACCTCCCATCATTAACATCATTATTCCTAACATTTACTGCTTTTTCTGGGAGCTCTTCCCTACCATTCTCCAAGGCCCTCCCAAACAATAATTACGGCCTCCCTAACCAGAACCTTACAAACAACTTCTCTCCCAGTCTTCCGATACCTTTTCACTCATGATTCGCTTCACTATGATGACATATTTTCTGTAGTAAATCCGTTCTGACCGATGTCTCATTATGAGGTTTCTCTCCTCGCGATCTTGTGTATTAACATTTTGAAGTCTAAAGTTCATCGTTTTGTAGTGCAATGCATAGTACTGATGGACCAGTGTACTAAGCTAGACTATGTACTCCTTTAACTAACTCTCATTGTGTGCTTCGACGAAGAAAGTTAAAGGATAAGAAAAATCAATGAGGCTTTTAAAAAGGCTGATATTTATTACACTTTTCATAATGTACGAGGACATTGCCGTACATATAGCTTCATTTCTGTATCAAGAAATAATTCAGGTCAAGACTCAGGTTCCATAAATTGATATAATAACAATACTAAAACTAGGGCTGATCGAAAAGTACCGACCGATACGTGATGAAAAATTAAGCTTACATACTGAGTTACGACTTTAATCCTTGTTACATAGCCTATGATTTCATCATCCTTTCTGTAATTTTAACGCACAGTATGCTGCATGTTTGATCACGAGCGTGTTCTGCCTCAGTCCCCCCCTTCTACCGTTATAGTAGAGTAAGTCGTTCTCTCTGTTGTCCAGAGCGGGATTGTGAACTCTATGTCCCCATGGCTTTCATTTGCGCGTCCTCTTACAAGTTGTATCAGGCTCTGCCGGCCCCTATATAATGAGCTCAGTCTCTGCATCATGGCCACTTAGATCTGCTCCTCATTTTGTTCACATCTCTGTCCTCCCCTGTACAGATATTATTATTGTGAGTGCTCAAGAAGTCTCCAACCATCTAGCAGCTGTGTGTAATTTGAGTATAACTGTTGTTGCATTTTTTCTTGTACTGTATAGCATAAGTTTAATTTGTAGGCCTAGTGAAGTTTTTGTAATTCGTGTGGGGTTCTTTATGTCAGTCATTTTTGATAATAGTTTGTATCTGTAATTATTTATCTGGCATTCACTGAGTATTATCTGGTATCTCATTTTATCAGGGTTGACTTAGATAAATTTACTCTTGCTAATTTCGTGTTAATAGAGGCTATTGCAGTTAACCATATATTTAACCTGTTTTTGCCATTACATTATCCTTATGAGTCCTGAATGTTTTATTGTTAGTTTGAGCATTAAACTTTAACTTGTAATTTTACCTAACTCTTTGTTTTGAACCTGGAACTTTACGGGACAGTAGTGATTTTTAGTATTCTCACTTAAAGTGTACATTATCTTTCTCTGTTCCGTAACATAAATTTGGCGACCTCATATCAGGATATTCAGGATATTATCATAAGGATATTGTTTGATATTTTGTGACTGTGATATATTCATGATGGCTACTATTTCTACACTTGATGAAGCCAAAGATTTTTTGTCAAATGTGCAAACAGTGTGTGATATAGAAAACAGAACAAAGAATGAACTTAAGCTTGTTGCTCAACAATTGGGAATTGTTGTTCGCTCTCATCATTCTAAAGATCAAATTGTTGACATGATTAATGAAAGCTTGTTTAATGTAACTCCTCCAAATGAGCAAACGCAGATTGAATTAGCTAAGTTACAGCTAGCTCTGCAGGAGGCTAAGGCTAAGGAGGCGGAGTCTCGTGTTAAGGAAGCAAATGCTCGTATTGAAGAGGCACAGGTACAGGCTCAGGCACAAATTGAACTTGCCAGGATTCAGGCAGACCATGAGTATCGCATGAAACAAGGTGGAACTGGATCATCTAGCTCTGATGATTTTGATGTGGCTAAAAATGTTAAACTTGTCCCTCCTTTTAATGAATCTGATTTAACAAAGTATTTTCAGTTGTTTGAGAGGGTAGCTACAGGTTTTAATTGGCCTAAGGAGTATTGGCCAGTACTCCTTCAAACTGTTCTCACCGGTAAAGCTCAAGTAACTTATGCATCTTTGCCTCAGGATCAGTCTGATAATTATGATGTAGTTAAGAGCTTGATTCTTAAGGCCTATGAGCTTGTTCCTGAAGCCTATAGAGTAAAATTTAGGACAACTTACAAGCAAGATAAGCAATCCCATGTTGAGTATGCAAAAATCAAAGAAGATCTGTTAGAGCAGTGGTTAAATTCTAAGAATGTGGATTCTGATTTTGGTAAATTTAAGCAGATGATTTTGCTGGAGGATTTCAAAAGGTGTATTTATAAAGATGTAAGCCTATATCTTGATGAGAAAAGAATAGATAATTTGTCTGATGCTGCAGTTTTAGCTGATGAGTATGTTCTCACTCACAAGAGATATTTTAGAGGAAAAAGGAAAGCTGAGAGTCAGTACGTTGCCTCTACTCAGAGTACAGGTAACAGGAAAGAAAATAAAGATGATGTTTCTCAGGAAGTAAATACCAGCTTCACCTCTAGATTTCAGAAAAGTAAATGTACTTATTGTAGTAAGCTTGGTCATACTACGGAGAGATGTTTCAGGAGACAGCGTGATGTGAACAAAAAGGAGTCTTTAAATATTCAGTCAATTGGTCTAGTGTCCACTCTTGAGAGTTCCCAGAATTCTTTAACTGAGTTGACTGAACCTGCTTTGAGGGGTAACTTAAATTCTCATGATGGAGCTCCTCTTTTGAGCAGTAACGTGGGTGACACTCTCAAGAGTTCATGTGCTAATTTCCTGTCTGATGGTTTTGTCAGTCCTCTGGACAGTAATGACAGGAAATCAGTTCAAATATATCGTGATACAGGTGCTTGCCAATCCCTTATGCTGACCAGTGTTCTAGGCTCTAATTTTAATTCCTCTGATGAAACTGTAATCTTACAAGGTGTAGGGAATAATTACTTCTCTGTCCCTCTGTGCAGAGTGAATTTAGAGTCTGGTTTTGTTAATGGTTCCGTTATGGTTGGGTTGGTTGAGACACTCCCAATGTCAGGTGTAACTTTCTTACTTGGAAATGATATTGGTGGAAGTCAAGTGTGTCCAGCTCCTCAGTTGTCTAGTGAGCCAGTGGCTGCGGCCCAGGATTGTGATGTCCCTGATGTGTTCCCTGCATGTGCTGTCACTAGGGCTAAGTCTAAAGTTACTGGTGATTTAGAGGATAATGATGATGATGATGTTATCCTAGCTGACACTTTTCTTGCTAATTTGGACCACTCACCAGATGAGGCAGTATCCCGTAGTGTTGATAATTTGTCTCGTCAAGAGTTGGTTGAGTTGCAGGTTGCTGACCCTGAGTTGAAAGGTCTAGCTAACTCTGCTTGCAGTGAGGAAGAGTCAGCTGGTGCTTCTACTTGTTATTATGTAAAGTCAGGAGTACTTATGAGGAAGTGGAGACCCCCAACAGGATCAGCCGACTGTGAATGGGAGGTTGTACATCAAGTTGTCATCCCTCGTGTTTGTAGGCAGGATATCATTCGAGTGACTCATGATTCCAGTTTGGCAGGACACCTTGGAGTGAGGAAGACTGTGGCACGCATTTTGAAACACTTCTACTGGCCAGGTATCTTCAGGGATGTTTCCTGGTATTGTAAGTCTTGTCACACTTGTCAAGTTGTGGGAAAGTGTAATCAGACCGAAAAGGTTGCACCTCTAGTTCCCATTCCTCCTTTTGAGGCGCCTTTCACCCGTGTGTTGGTGGATATTGTGGGCCCTCTTCCTAAGACTTCTTCAGGATTTTCTTATGTGTTGACCATGATTGATATGGCTACTCGTTATCCTGAAGCCATTCCACTTAGAAACATCTCAGCAAAAAACGTGGTTAAGGAAATGCTAGGGTTCTTCACAAAGTTTGGTCTGCCAAAGGAGGTACAGTCCGACCGGGGAAGTAATTTCATGTCAAATGTTTTCAAGCAGTCTCTGAAAGAGTTGGGCATCACCCAGATCACGTCTTCAGCTTACCATCCCCAGACCCAAGGAGCGTTGGAGAGATATCATCAAACACTCAAATCGATGCTCAAGAAATACTGTTTGGAACATCAGAAAGACTGGGATAAAGGTCTTCCATTCGTTGTGTTTGCTGCAAGAGAATCTCCAAATGAATCACTGGGCTTCTCACCTTTTGAACTACTGTTTGGCCATGAAGTAAGAGGACCCCTTAAGTTACTCAAGGAATGCTGGCTGTCGGAGGAAGATGACGTCAACCTGCTGGAGTATGTGATGAAGTTCAAAGAACGGCTGTCCACTGCTTTACAGCTGGCGAGAGAGAATTTAGGAGCTGCTCAGGAGAAGATGAAGACTTGGTATGATAAGAAGTCCAGGTTACGCCACTTTCAGCCAGGAGATCAGGTTTTGATTCTGCTACCAGTTCATGAGCAACCTCTTCAAGCCAAGTTTAGTGGCCCTTATTTCGTGGAGAAGAAACTCAGTGATGTCAACTATGTCATCGCCACACCAGATCGTAGAAAGAGCAAGCAACTATGTCACATCAACATGCTAAAGTTATATCACAGGCGGGACGAAAATAATCCAGTCTGCACTGTAGCTGTTCCACCCGAGTCTGCAAGTGAAGCTCTCCCATGCAGTATGAGCCTGAGTGATAGTTTGGGGAAGAATCCTGATATCATGAATGATCTCCAGACTAAGCTTTCTCATCTACCACCCAAGAAAAGGCAGGAGTTTTCGGCATTACTGCAGGAGTACCCGCAAGTGTTCCGTGCCACTCCAGGAAGAACCACTGTGTTGATGCATGATGTCGATGTTGGAGACGCAAAGCCAATTAAATTGCCTCCTTACCGTGTGAACCCAGTGAAAGTTCCTCTCATCCAGAAGGAGCTTGGCTACCTGTTGGACCACAAGATGATTGAGCCCTGTCAGAGCGAGTGGAGTTCTCCTGTCACTCTAGTCCCTAAGCCAGGTGGGTCACAGAGGCTTTGCATCGACTACAGACGTGTTAATCAGATAACCAAAACAGACACTTACCCTCTCCCTCGTGTGGAAGATTGCATAGACAAGATCGGAAAGGCTAGGTACATAAGTAAGTTTGATTTGTTAAAGGGATACTGGCAAGTACCTATGACTGAACGTGCTAGGGAGATCTCATGTTTTGTAACACTAGGAAAGGCTTTTGCATGTTCTGTAATGCCGTATGGTATGAAGAATGCACCAGCCACATTTCAGAAGCTCATGAATGTTGTAACAGAGGGTTTGGCAGGGTGTGTTGTTTATATTGATGATGTATTAATCTTCAGTGACAACTGGAAAGATCACCTATGCCATGTCAGTAAATTTCTTGACCGTTTAGTTCATGCTAATCTTGTAGCTAATTTATCAAAGTGTGAGTTTGGTCAAGCTAAAGTTCAGTACCTTGGGTATGTAATTGGTGATGGACATGTTGCACCACCAGGAGCTAAGGTTCAGGTTATAAGTGATCTTCCCAGACCTAAAAGTAGGAAAGAGCTACAAAGATTTTTGGGAATGGTAGGTTATTACAGGAGATTTGTTCTTAACTTTTCTATTCTTGTATCACCACTTACAGACCTACTGAAAAAGGGAGTTGAATTTGTCTGGACCGATAACTGTGAATCCTCTTTCAACAAACTTAAAGCTATTCTATTAAGTCAGCCAGTGCTCGCTACTCCAAATTTTGCTAAGCCTTTTAAGATGGCTGTTGATGCAAGTGATACTGGAGCTGGGGCTGTTTTGCTGCAAGAGGATGATCAGGGTATTGAACATCCTGTATCTTATTACAGTAAGAAGTTCACTCCACCTCAAAAGAACTACTCAACTATTGAGAAAGAGCTTTTGGCCTTGATTTTGGGTTTACAGCATTTTTCATTTTATTTGTGTTCTGGTTTTGACCCCATAGTCATTTATACCGATCATAACTCACTGAAATTCCTTAGTAAGTTTAAAGATAAAAATCAGAGATTGACAAGATGGAGTCTACTTCTTCAGGAGTATTCATTAGACATACAACATGTCAAGGGGAAAGAAAATGTTATTGCAGATTGCTTATCCAGACTTTAGACAGATTGTTTTAGAGTAATAAGAAATTTCCTTTGTAAATTTCTTTTTTCTTTGTGGGGAGGTGTTACATAGCCTATGATTTCATCATCCTTTGTGTAATTTTAACGCACAGTATGCTGCATGTTTGATCACGAGCGTGTTCTGCCTCAGTCCCCCCTTCTACCGTTATAGTAGAGTAAGTCGTTCTCTCTGTTGTCCAGAGCGGGATTGTGAACTCTATGTCCCCATGGCTTTCATTTGCGCGTCCTCTTACAAGTTGTATCAGGCTCTGCCGGCCCCTATATAATGAGCTCAGTCTCTGCATCATGGCCACTTAGATCTGCTCCTCATTTTGTTCACATCTCTGTCCTCCCCTGTACAGATATTATTATTGTGAGTGCTCAAGAAGTCTCCAACCATCTAGCAGCTGTGTGTAATTTGAGTATAACTGTTGTTGCATTTTTTCTTGTACTGTATAGCATAAGTTTAATTTGTAGGCCTAGTGAAGTTTTTGTAATTCGTGTGGGGTTCTTTATGTCAGTCATTTTTGATAATAGTTTGTATCTGTAATTATTTATCTGGCATTCACTGAGTATTATCTGGTATCTCATTTTATCAGGGTTGACTTAGATAAATTTACTCTTGCTAATTTCGTGTTAATAGAGGCTATTGCAGTTAACCATATATTTAACCTGTTTTTGCCATTACATTATCCTTATGAGTCTGAATGTTTTATTGTTAGTTTGAGCATTAAACTTTAACTTGTAATTTTACCTAACTCTTTGTTTTGAACCTGGAACTTTACGGGACAGTAGTGATTTTTAGTATTCTCACTTAAAGTGTACATTATCTTTCTCTGTTCCGTAACATCCTCTTCAAAGAATGGCCCCTGGGACTCAGCACCTTAGCCCAGTGGTCCTTTCATTGCTAGAAACATTTTGTAAATTCAGTTTTTTGGGACCACCAACAAGATTTTTGTCGCTTTTGTCTTTAGCTCATTTGTGTCCTCAAATCTCGAACCCTTCAGTGGAATCCTCAGTTCAAGAAATAGCAAAAAGTCACAGGGAGCCATGTCAGGAGAGTAGAGACTTCTCCATCTCCTACAGAATACAGTGCGTTGCAAGATGCTAGAGTTGTGAGAGTCGGTGGACTGTCAGCTCCACCACAACAATGCTCCAACCCATTCATTTCATCTCTTCCAGGATATTGTGTCCAAACACAGACTCACACAGGTCCGGCATGTTCCCTGCTCTAATGACATGGATCCCTGCGACTTTTGGCTATTTTCTAAACTGATGATGAAGCTAATGATTTGAGATTTGAGGACACAAATGAGATAAAGATAAATGCGACAAAGCTCTTGTCAGTGATCCCCAAAACTGGCTTCACGGAATGTTCCCAGCAATGGAGCATCTTTGAAGGCGATTAATGTCTGAACACAGTATTTTTTTTTTTTTTTCACTAGCTAAAGGTGGGATACTTTTCAACCAGACCTCGTATGTCAGCATTTCGGACGACATTTTTTTTCATTCTCAAAATGAAATGATAATGGTATCAAAAAGAGCATTATTTTGCAGTTTACACCAATTTCTAGCTAATCAAATGGAGGCAGTTCATAATGATCATCATCCTATATATCCTTCCCATTAGCATATAGGGTGGGGAGTAGGCTATCTAGAAACAGAAACAGGGAAACGGAAAAGCTGAGGAAGTCTCAAATCGTATTTAAAAAATTAGACACTTATAAAAGTACATTCACTTATTCTAGACTTACAAATTCTCGAAAGCATCTCACGAAACCCAGTTAACCCCTGGAGAGCTGACCCCAGCTCCAGCTGTGTTTATGAGGAAGTGCGGGTCAATTTCCAGCTGTGTTTATGAGGAAGTGCAGATAGCAGATCCAGCTGTGTTTATGAGGAAGTGCGGGTCAAGTTCCAGCTGTGTTTATCAGGATGTGCAGATAGCAGATCCAGCTGTGTTTATGAGGAAGTGCGGGCCCAGCTCCAGCTGTGTTTAAGAGGAAGTGCGGGCCCAATTCCAGCTGTGTTTATGAGGAGGTGCAGGCAACAGATCCCAGCCGTGTTTATGGGGAAGTGTGGGCAACAGATCCAGCTGTGTTTATGAGGAAGTGCGGGGAACGGCTCCAGCTGTGTTAATAAGGAAGTGCGGGCCACAGCTCGAACTGTATTTATGAGGACGGGGGAGTCACAGGTCAGACTGTCCCAAACAAACCTGCCTTTCAGTATGTGGCTACTCCTTGGGTTAAGCTAAATATAAATCTGTGTAGGGCTTCTCGTCTTTAAGTATTGGTAAAAATTTTATATCTACTAGGAAAAAAGATGACTAGTGGCAATTAACAATACGAAGTATATATATATATATATATATATATATATATATATATATATATATATATATATAACGCAAGAATTTAATGTACACACCGGTATTGACTAACCACGCTGATGTTTTGAATTTGGACTTGATACAGGAACCAAAAGTACATAATTTATGTAACGCGATTTAATACGTCAGCCAAATTTAAGTCACAAATTTTGACATAAAACGAACCAAACTTGATATTACATAACTTGTTTATAGTACTGAATTAGTTCAACATGTCCTCCGTTTTACTAATTCCTTAAGTAATGAACAGTACTTTCGTACAAGGTGGCCTGTATCGTAAGTATCCCAGTAGTTAAATAAATAAATAAATATATATATATATATATATATATATATATATATATATATATATTGACTCCAATACTTTACGCCACTGAGAGAGAGAGAGAGAGAGAGAGAGAGAGAGAGAGAGAGAGAGAGAGTCAACCGCTCTACACTGCCACATAAGGTCGTTTCTGTTTTTCATCTTTTAATGAACTCAGTCAGTGCGATGATAACTTTTATATTCTACGACCAACCGATGATTATTTTTTTTAAAACACTGGAGATACAGGAGACTCACATATCAACGGGAAGAAGAGCAGTTTTCACTGACTTGCCAAATATAATTTAGTTTTGTATATTAAAGTCTTGTTTTTGCTTGTCAAATGATTATATTCAGCAAAGATGATATCGTAGTGGAGTTAGGGTCAGTCTAAGTTTCTGCCTTACCAACCCACCATGCTATAATGGCGACTTAGCATGATATTTTTATTGGTATCAGCCTTTTTTTTGGGGGGGGGCCAGAGAGGAGACATCTAATGATGAAGAGATTAAAGGAGTCTGTTTCGAACAGTTTCTGTCGTAGGGTCTCCGACAAACTGAATAAAATCGTCTGACGATAACCACACCATAAGGTAATGGCTACATGGTGGGAAAAAAAAAAAAACAAGATGTAATTACACTATATTCGCCACGGAACCAGACCCAAAGAAAGAGAAAGACTGGGGATGTGCAGAATACGATAATGTGTTATAAACAATTAAGCTAAGTAGGAGAGGAAGACTAATTAATTGTGAAAAAAATAGTCATTAATGAATTTGAAAATAGAAACATATGGGTATATCAATGCAACCACCAACTGTTTTGCCTGATGTTGTCTTCGCGCAAATGGCTGATCTCTTGTGTACTGTACAGTCGGTAGTGTCATGTGCTGGTGCTGAGGCAATTGTCTCGTGAGGTTAACAGGTTCTCAAGCACCTCTGGATAAGAGATTTGTACAGAGTGGCCCATATATACTAAAACTCTCGCCTTCCAGTCCTATGAGTGATTTGTCGTGTGTTGCGGGGATGGCTCAGCGTTACCAATAGCCATCATGTATGATTTAGTCATATCCTATTCCCAGCGGCAGATTCTCGTCATACCAGGAGACCCAGCTCTTCCCAGAGCACTCAGACTACGTCCAGGTGATTTTCTAGTGAACCGCTATTTACGGACCACCATGTATTCCATTTACATTATATTGTCCTTGTAATATGTATCATAGTAGAATAATATAATGACGTACCACAGACTGCTAACGTCCTGCACCAAAATATAATAACAAACTGAGATGCAAAAGGTGGTAGGAAGCCTCCTAAACCCATGTATGTGCTGCTCATTGGACTATTTAATTCTTTCAATATAGTGACGATTTTATACTCCCTCTAAGGTTTGTTTACGTGTCCTCCTGTTTACACCATTATGGGACATGTGCTGGATTACTTTATAATTAGAATAATGACTGAGGACTATCAGACGAACAATGACTATGTTTTGGGCAGAAAAAGTCAAAGAGTATACCAGATGATATAGGTGCAGCATTGGCCTAGGTATGTGCTCTATTACTGCTGTTATGCATATTATTGCAATGCGGAGACGATTATATTTTTTCCTGCAAATTTGTTGATTGTGACTTCATTATTCTCATCCTTCCTGCATTCTCAGTGCCCGCCATTATCACGGAGTTCAACTTTTACGCTCTAAGATGGGCTGAGGAATTTTCTGGCATAAGTTTATGAAGCCAGTTTTTTACAAGTTTACATTAAAAATTTTTATAGTGCAGTCATAGTGCGGGTAGGTAAAAACTTACTAAACCCATTATGACGTTACTGTGCCAGGAAAATGGGCTGAGAGGTTTTACACATGTAGTAGCCAAGAAGTATTTTGGATTCTTTAAAGATATTTTTTCTTAAACTATCATTCCATTTCTCAGTCATAGATATAATTTATCCTTTGCAAAAGGGAATGCCAAGATTTTATCTTGGGTTGCATCAAAAATACTCGTTCTTGTATACTTCCAGTATTCACTGGTTTGTTGTGGAAACTGACTCTTATAATTATTCATTCACAAAACGTATCGTTCTCTTTTTCTGTCTCTCTATGTGTCCATTTATGTGTGCTGGTTCGCTCTGCTTCGGTCATCCGTATATCGTCCCCATCACATAGCATCCACTCTGTGTTACTCCGATGTATCACATCAAATCGTATATCTCACTCAGTTATGTGTTCTGCTTATAAGTATGACACATTCTACAGGTTGTGTTTCACGTTGCTACTGTATCATAGCCAGCTCACAGTCTGAGAATTTCCGTGAACTTACAACATAGTACCGGTACTTATAGCCTCTCATGAGAGTTCGTTCGTTTTTAGATATCCTTCACCTTTAGTGAAGGCCGGGCCATACTTTAGACCAGTCTCGTGAGAGTTTGTTCTATCTGTCTTCCTATTGCCAGGCGCCTTTATCCCGTAAGGGGTGACCACAAACAAATCGCCTCCATGTCATCCGGTTCCCCGCCATTTCACTGCCCTGCTCCCAGTTCACACCTCCTTCTCTCATATACCTCTCCACTCCATCCCTCCATCTCATCCATGACTTTCCCCACCCCCTCCCCTCCTCCACCTCGGTCACATACACTCTCCTCGTTAGTCTCTCGATCTCCATCCCTCTCCACTTGGTAAATCCACCTCAGTGTATTTCTCCTCTTTCTGTCACATTCACATCCACACCACAACGCTCCATCGCATCCTAATTTGTCAATCTGTCTCTCCATATAACTCCACATACTCCTCTCAGATAACTCCTTTCCACTGCTCTCACCCTTGACTTGTGACCTTCCTGCAAGGTCCAAGCTTCACTTCCATAAGTTGGGGTTGGTATCACAACGACTTTTCTACTTCCATGCTCACTTCCCTGTTTCTTATCACTGCTTTCAGGGAACTAGCAATTGCATGATCACATAAACTAAGTTGTTTATTAACAGTGCATAATCACTATGGTAAATTTGCAATGTATTTAAGGGTGAAAGTATGCGATGACAATCTGGAAGGGGCGAATGGTGACTCTAGGGTCCTCTCAGTGCTTAAAAATGAGTATGGTATTGTTGACATTTTTGATGCAAGAGGGTTGTTCATTGCAAATACATTCTTCCAACACAAACTGCTTTGGACGGGAGACTTGATATGGCTCGAGTGTGAATGGAAATGAAACTATAATGAATCTGAAAGGGTTGCATACATGGGATAAAATACGAAACAGAAATTCCTGAAACATGCGGAGTAAGAAAAAAGTCTGACTAAGGGAATACGAGTACGTAGGAGTACATGGCCAGGACCAATAACTGGAAGCCTGTTGACAAAGGACGAAGTTATGTGTTGGAGAAAATACTAATACTACTAAAATCTAACCAACGTGTAAAAGGACAGAACAGAGGAAGGCTCTGCCTCACGTACCACACCATCTGGTAAAACCGTCAGGAAAAAGATAGAGAAAAAAGAACACCATGCTTCTTTGAAAAAAATAAACATGGAAATTTTATGGAAGAGGCAGAATAGAAACAACTATGCCGTTTGTAAAATCAGTTCGACAGATCTGTAAAAGAGAGACCGTACACAATCACCGAATGTTCTCCTTACTAAACAACTGTCTCACAATTGTCATCATACACTTAAAAATGGAAATAAACAAGACTTAGTTATAGTCTATAGTCATAGTTATTAAAAATTGTGTCTAGTCGAATTATAAACGTATCAATAATGTTTCTAGAACAACTGCTGCTGGTAGCGTATTTCATTGTTCCACAATGCGATAATAGAAATTCTTTCCCCTATAATTTTTTGTTGCATCTCTTGCTTTTGAATTTCATTCTGTTATTCTGCTCGGAGTATCGTTCTGTATTTCGAGCAAATTACCATATCTAACATCGTCAAATCTGTTTAGAGTTTTAAATACTTGTATTAGATCTACTCTGATTTTTTTTTTTTTTTTTTTAAAGAGAAGACGCATTGGATTCTTTATTCGCTCATCTCAAGGAAAATTTTGCAGGGATCACTTTTCGTAGCTCTATGCTGCTTTCTCTCCGGTCTGTTTTCGTCCATAATAGATTCAGAGACCATTGCTGTATGCAGTATTCTAGTTGTGGTCTAACTAAAGACATGTAAGGTTCAGAGATTATATCGGGCGTTTTATGATCAAAGTTCGTTGCAATGAAGCCGGATATTTTGTTTGCCTTGTTACTGGCTGCTATACACTGTGTGGAGGTTCTGAGGTCGCTATTGAGGTTAACTCCTAAATCCTTTTCATCCTTCACTTCCTTCAGTTGGGATAGGCACAAGCGATGTTCTTATTATTTTTTTCCTTCGACAATGTGCATTACCACACAGTTTTCTACTGTATATTGAATTTCATCTGCCATTTTTCACTCGAGTTTATTAACTTGTCCAGGTCGTTTTGTTGAGATCCACAATCTCGCTTTCTTATAAACTTTCCCTCCAATTGTCATGCCATTTGGACATTTCACTTACTTAGAAACAAGTCCATTTTCTAGACCACTAATATAAACAATGAAAAGAGCTGGTCCTAGAACTGACCATTGAGGAATTCTGCTTGTTACTTCATGCCAATCTGACGATTCGCCATTGAATACTATGCTCGTACACTGCTAGTGATTCGTTAACCAACAACCAATCAATGAACATAATTTGTTAGGGAGGCCGTGCGCACTTAGTTTTTCTAGTAGTTTTAGGAAGACGACCATATCAAACGCTTTCTGGAAATCTAGGCAGATGATATTCGATGGTAATTTTGTGTCCCAGTTAGTCTATATGTTTGTAAAAAAATCAAACAGATCTGTAAGGCGCGATCCACTTCTACGAAGCCCGTGTTGATAACCTTTGTAACACTGTGCTTCTTAAGGAATACGGTAATTTTATCTTTAACATTTTTATCTCCAATAGTTTACAAAATACTTACGTTAAGTTTACTGGCCGGGAATTAGTGACACGTTTTTGTCGCCTCTTTTAAAGATTAGATATATATTAGCGAGCTTCTATTAATAAGGTAAATGACCTTGTACACTACATTCAGTTAATGATTTACTGAATATTTTAGTTTTATGAGAGGCTAACTGCCTGTAATATTCACCAGGTATGAGAGGAGATATATGCTCTAGGCCAGTTGATTTATTTGGATCTTTTCCTGAGGATAATTTAACACTTCATGTCTTGTTACGTCGCTGGTTGATAACTTATCATCTGGTTCTGAGGAATCCGATTCAGGATGGGAATGTTTACGCCATTTTCTTTTGTGAAAACGCTGTAAAAGAAGTCGTTCACTTATGCTGCTATTGCCTTGTTCTCGTGGACGAAATCGCCTTCCGATCCTAGTAGCGGACCTGTGCTATTTTTTATAAGTTGTTTCACTCCTCGCCTAATGAAAAAATAATTTAGGAAATGATTTCGTTTCACGAGATAATTTTATCTCATAGCCTCCTTAAGTTTTCCGAATAATTTTCGTACAATCCCGCTATGAGTTAAGTTATTCGGAACTGCCATTGATTTCCGGTATGTTATGATTTTAAATGTTCTTCCTTTGAGATCGACGATTTCTTCAGTGTTCTCCGACAAGCAGGCCGGTTTGTTAATGCTATTATTTCTCGGAGTAATTCTTGGTATATTTATTCGTTCGTTAGACATCAATCAATGTATATTTCCAAAAATTCTTCTATGTTATCCACCTATAGTAACTTGTTCCACTTCGTGCTGATGTTTTCCTTTTTCATATTACTGTCACATATTGCTTTCTCACATTATTTTCTCATATTACTTTCTCATATTGCTGAAATAGAATAAAGAAGTTATTAGACAGTATCATCAGAGAGAGAGAGAGAGAGAGAGAGAGAGAGAGAGAGAGAGAGAGAGCAATACAAATAAAAGAACGTACTCAAAAAAGATGGAAAAGAGTGAAAGTACAGGGGAGAGTGGGAAAGAAGACAAGGTAAATGAGAGTCAACGAGTGAGTGCTGAGGGAGCAGTGAGTATAAAATGGAGCGTTGTGAATTATATGATTAACGATGAGGGAGGGAGGAAAAGGTAAAGAGGGAAGGGGAAAAAAGAACGATGGGAAGAGGAAACACCACAGTTTTGTCAGGAGAGGAAATGGAAGCAATAGATACAGGACGTGAAATAAGTTGGTAACGTATCGGTAAAGAAAGCTTTGTGCAAGGAGAAAGGAAAGATAAAAACTGGTGTAAGGACAAGTAAAGAATAAGAAATGAGAGAGAGAGAGAGAGAGAGAGAGAGAGAGAGAGAGAGAGAGAGAGAGAGAGAGAGAGAGAAGGGCAGTAGCAGAAGGATATAAGACTCCTAGTGGGTGATGCAATGAAGGACTAACGAAGCATAGGAGAAGAAGGAAAAGCAGGATGGATGGAGCAAAGGAAGGAGACACAGGAACAATGCATCGTTTGCAATCAAAAGTCCCAATTCGCAGTCCAAAGTCGAGGTAATCTCATCTAAGACGAAGGTAAATGCATGTTTATGTACTTTATCTCCTCTAAAATAAACCAGGATTTACCTGTTTTTTTCCCGCAGGAGTCTGTAACTCCGTACACAAATTTCATGAGTCATGCACCACTCGTATCATACACCTAAACGCTATAATTCGTCGCTTTTACTATATTCCTGCTATCGCTAAGTGGTTTGTTTTTTTTAGCTGAGGACACGCTCTGGGTGATCAAATATATTTTTATTTGAGGTTATGTTGAAGATTATCTGCGCTGTGAGAGTGAAGTGCATGAGGTCAGTGTATTCAAGTGTGTGGGCTGCACAATATCCATACCATAGTAGATTGTTCGTAAGTGTATTTTGTTTGGTACAGAACCAGAGTAGGGTGATGGCCACGTTGTTGTATGGTTAGGTGAACTCTTCTCCGTCTGGGAACGGCAAATTTTGAAAGTCTGACGGGGGTTCATGATGGATGCGGACTGTAGGTTTTGTAGTGCTATAATGGATATGTGATTTTTTATGTTTGTGAAGTGCTGTTTTGAGTGCACAATGAGAGTGATGTACTGGGAAGTTGTACATTTTATTCCCTTTGTGGGAAGGAGTAATGCAACGTAAGAGTACAGGGATGGTACAGATCCTGTACGAAAGCGGTGAACTTGTCCGTACATTTATCAAGTTATTCTTGGTTGGGAGTACGTTTGCTCTGGGACAAATGATCTACTTTTGTAGAGTCTGTGGTGCACTGTACATCTAATTGTTATTCGTCAAGCGTTATTTATTCTATCTGTAACCTGATAGAGTTGAGCAGAGGGTGTTGCGATGGTTTGGGCACATGGAGAGAATGGATAATGAGCGATTGGTGAAAAAGATAACTAGATCTGATGTGAGAGGTGTAAGGCTGAGAGGGAGACCACGAATAGGATGGATGGACAGTGTGAAGATAGCACTGGTTGTGAGAGGGATGTCTGTTGAGCAAGGACGAGTGGCTGTGCGTGACAGAAACAAATGGAGAGAAATTGTGAATGAATAAATGATGACGCAGCCCTGAGGGGATATCCTCTTGCATTTGGTCTGATCAGATGATCAGGTCAGGTTCGGGTAAGTGTTTGGGTTTATTATGATGTGGCAGGGATAAACCAGCTTTGCTGTCGGGCCCTGATGCTGATGTCACTGATTGCACTGCGCAGTTGACCCTTGTGCGGTGTGGTGCAGTGAAGATCTGTCCCTTCAAGATGCAAATGAATGTGTTTGAATGGATGTGTAAATGGGGAGTGTGTCGTCCTGTCTCGGCTACCTCCCTTTCCTTGGGGGAAGCAGCCTAGCTATATAATAGATAGTAACCTTTTCAGTTGTGTAACTGCAAAGGTGGGGCCCAGCTCGGTCTCTTGAAATATTGTCGTCCAGACGAACTATTTATTGGTATGTTCTGTTATTCACATTTTTATGTGAGAGAGTACCTATGAGAATTTTCTAGGCATCGCATCTGCTAGATACATTTGCGCTGATATCATTAGAGAGGTAAATACCTTTCAACTTCAGTTTTTTTTTGTTTTTTTTTCGTTTACTTTACGTTGTTTCACTCATCTTTGATTTCGCCCTCCACCGGCAGAAAAAGATGAGGTGGAGATAGTGAGGTAGAAATTCTGTAAAAATGAAGGCAGTAAAGCTGTCATGTGTCATTTGTGAAAGGTCGTGGGGTGATCAGGACCAGGAGGAAGACATCAAACAACAATAATCAGACGCGGAGAAGGAAGACGATCGCTGCAGGATTTTTCTAACATCGCAGCTAGAGTTGTGAATTTGTTATAAGTTAAAGATAATAATGTAAAAGCGTTTATAATGTAACATGATGTTTATGTCTTATCCTTCGGTGAAGCAGAGTACTACATGTCGACAACACAAGGGTCATGTTAATGGTGCCTGAGTGTAGCATTATTTGTTTAATGATAATTGTTGACGTGTTGATGTTGGCTATGCAACACCATGCAACACTAAGTATTGTGTCACATCAGAATCCAAGACAGATTAGCAGCCTGCAGAAAGTGAAATTTCCGTCCATCGCCATTTGCTGTAAATAAATACCATCCGAATCTTACTGAAGTCATTTGTAACCCATTCTTGTGATGCATACTGAACAACTGTTTAGTATCAATTAGTTAGTTATACAAACAAGAGGAGTAAAACAGTACCATAACTCAATACTGATCAACAACAAACATTATCATCTAGGAAACACTACTGAAGCATAAACGATTGTATATTCTTTAGCCCTAATAACATTGTTTTTCTTGTTGTTAGTGCAAATACTGAGAACTGTTAGGAGATTTGTTGGTATTTCTTTCACTTCTTTATAATAATAATTACAAGAACAATAAGAAGAATAAGAACAGCAACAATAATAATGATAATAATAATAATAAGAGTAATCATCATCATCATCATCCGGACCTCCTTTCCCATCCTAAGGCAGGGTGAGGAGTAGCAATGTCCAGACAGCCGAAATTTGCCCAATCTAATGGGCCAGGCTTCCATTCACTCATCATTCAGGCACTCCGTATCCTGGCTCTATCCGATACGCCAAAAAAATTCACCACGTTTTGTAGATTCGCATAAACGTATCCGATAGAGTCAATCCGGACGCTGCCATGTTAAAAATGGGCGCCAAATCCCTGATCATGCACTTCTCCTTACAATATTCATCCAGCCAGCTCGATCTCTTGTCAGTTCCCTAGCCTCACCGAGTTCCAAACCTATCTTCCTCACACACTCATCCACCATATCTCTCCACCTTCTCCTTGGCGTACCTCGCCTCCTCTCTCCTTCAAATTCGCTCAGATATACCTTTTTCACCACTCTATTGTTTTCCATTCTCTCCACATGACCATAGCATCTCAGTACACTCTCTTTGATTTTGGTGTCCACAGACTTCCTCACTCCACATCTTTCACGACTCATGTTATTTCGAATCGTATCCACCCTCTGTACTCCACATACATTCCTCAGCATTCCCATCTCCACTGCTCTTACTCTTGACTTTTCATTTTCATGCCACACCATAGTCTCACATCCATATGTTAAAGTTGACACTAATACTCCTTCATGTAAGCCTTTTACAGCTGCAACAATCAAGCCTCTGTTTCTTATCAAGGCTTTCATTGCACCAGCTACTTTTCTTCCTTGTGTCACTCTAATTTCAACTTCTTTTGCACTTTTTCCTCTCTTTTCTATCACTGTACCCAGGTATTTGAACTCTCTCACCAATTCCAGTCTCTCTCCATTCACTGTAACATCGCACTGGGAGTCACCTTCTATTTCTCAATAACCGTCACTTTACTCTTTTCTACGTTTACTCTTAAGACACGACGCTCACATACATCAGCAAAACTCCGCACTAGCCTACCAAGTTCTTGTCTGGGATTTGCAAGCAGTACTGCATCATCAGCATTCAACAAATTTGAGATATTCCAACCATCACCATTCATTACCAGCGCCATCCCTCTCTCCTTTACTCGTGTTTTTACTTCTCTCATCATCCCATCCATATATATATTGTCGTGAGCCCACACAGACCGTGAACCATTCACTTAGATGCCCATTAACCCTTACACATGCTTCACTACCATCATAAAAACTCCTGACGGCACCTAGCAGCTTACCATAAACACCGCACATGTGCAAAACTTTCCACAGTCCTTCTCTGTCCACTCTGTCGTATGCTTTTTCCAGATCCATGAATGCCATAAACACCTTATGGTCCTTCTCACAAGCCTTCTCTGCCATCTGTCTCACTGCAAATATTTGATCCACACATCCTCCGCCACTCCTAAAGCCACCCAGATCATCACTCACTAGGACTTCTTATATCGCCCTTACTTTCTCTATAATAATTCTTCCATATACCTTCCCTACCACACTCAATAAACTTATACCACTAAAATTCTTGCACTCACTTTGCTCACCTTCATTTTTGTACAGGGGTACAATCACATCCATTTTCCACTCTGTTGACACAGTTTCACTCATCCATGCCTTCTTACATATCTCCAACGAGTACGAGTACTTCATTCCACTCTCTCCACTACACTTAAGCATTTCTGCATATACCTCATCAACCCCAGCTGCTTTCCCATTTTTCAGCTGCTTCAAGGCTTTCTTCACCTGTGCGAGTGTCATGTCTCTGGACACTCTATTCCTTCTCTGCACATCCCCAGAACCAATCATGTTTACAACCGCTCTTTTCAAAACATCCTTTCCATCTGGTCCTTACTTCATCCCCGTGGGTTAATAATCTACCACCTACATCCTTCACACCATCAAATTACTTTCCACTTTCACTTCTACATATCCACACCTCCTTCCAGAATAACTTCCTATTTTCAGAGTAGTTAGCATTCATTTTTCATCCTAGATCATCATTTACCTCCTTCTTTTTCCTCTTCAATAGTCTCTTTGTCATGAGTCAGCACGAGTAAGTAATTTAATAAACTCGTGACAACAACTTTAGTGGGAACCCGCGAACTCTAGTGGGATCCCAGTGTTTATCGTTCAGTTTAACCGCTACGTATTCACCCGCTCGGGAGTGTTTTTCAGGCAATTTGTCAATGTGTCATAAATGATCATCTTTGTGTGAGACATTAGCACTTCCGCTGAGCGATTTATTATGGACGTGTTTCACTCATTCTAGCCGTTAGCAATGCGGCCACAACACTTACCTCTTTCCCACGGTTTGAAGTCAGTCAAGGTTTGAACGCCACGAAAGCAGGTTGGGCCCAGAGCGTAGCAGCGCCGCCGTTGTCCAGTTCCTGAAATTCCACCAAGTGTGATTGGTGAGAGACTTCGCGAGTGCAGTGTCCTTCCAGTAACAACGATGCCCAGTCATCCGCTTAGTCCACTCTTTGACCAGTATTTCTTTTCGTTTTTTCCTGGGTTTAAGAGTTTAGCTTTTGAGTGAGCAAGTGAGTGCGATCTCCTTAGTTTGAATTCATTTTGAAATATAACGTTAATTTATTTCATTGTAATCAATAAATTTAACAGTTCTTTTTCTCGAGCTCAATATAATGTAAACTCGTGTTTTATTTTCCATATTAAGCTTATTCTAGTTGCACCTCCTAGCTTGCATAAACGCTTTGCTATTCATAACTGGTACTTAGGGCATTCTTTTGTATTAAGCTTAAAATCCGTTGTGCCATCCAGGAGTTAATGCATCAGCAAGAACCTGATATAATTAATAGCATTAGTTATTGTCAGGGGTGAAGTCACTTTCTCCAGAGGCTAACAGTACCAACAAACAGCAATTGTGAGGAATTAGTCTCTGCTGTGTACTGTTGAGATAGTTTATAAATTCTCGTCCTTAGAGAATCGACGAAGCAAGGCAGCATAAAGTAATCATTGCTCGATTTTCACAAGACAATTCATTGTCCTGTTCTCAGTATTATTGAAAATTATCCTTTAATCTTGTATACACTTTAAAAACCCCGTAACAATTGGCGACCTCATTCCAGGATATTAACTCCTAGCTCTAAAGCTATTCACGAGATAATACTCACTCGTTCATATTTAGGTATTTATCAGTAAAGTCTATAGGCACTACCTTACTGGTGATTATTATTCATTTTTATTGATTTACATAATAGTTTTCACAGTCAGTTGTTTGTTTAATTTTCTTTCTTTACCAGTGTAATTAGATAAAACTGGTCACCATTAACCTGTGCCTATATTCTTTATTCTCGATTATTGACATCTTTCTCTGAAAAAAGCACAGTCAGTACTGGGTTGCTAGTTATTTAGATTGAGCTAGCATCATGGCAGCCTACATCTATGTACAGGAAGCTAAAGATATGGGCCTTACTGACCCAGAAAAAATCCAAAGCTACGCCCTCTCACGGTTTAATTACGAGCAACAACGTGAGAAAGATGCTCGTGAAGAGCGTAGAATCCAACGCGAACATGAGCGAGAACAGTGCGAACATGAACAAAAACAACGCGAACTCGAGTTAGAACATGAGCGAGAACAGCATGAGGAATGAGAGAGTGAACGTCAACATGATTTAGAACAACGCGAGAGAGAACGTCAACACGAGTTAGAACAACATGAGAGAGAACGTGAATACGAGCGAGAACAACGAGAACATGAACGTGCCGAGCGAGAAGCACGCGAAAAACATGAAATTGAAATGTTGAAGCTCAAGCGAGATTCCTTGGCTTCAGACACATCTGGTGCAGCTGGCCCAAGCTCCACGAGCGTTCTCCCTGCACATGTTATGGCGACCCCACACATCAAGCTTCCCCCATACAAAGATGGTGAGCGAATCGAGCCATACATAGCTCGTTTTGAAGACATGGCTCAACTTTACCAGCTGGATGATGCAGCTAAGCGGCTTCAGTTTCTTAGCCTGTTTGAGGGCCCTGCCCTCGATATTCTCCACAGAATTCGTGGAGACAATCTCACGTATGAGATGATGAAGGCCGGACTCGTCAGAGCGTACAGTCTCACAATTGACAACGCCAAGAGTCAGCTCATGGGGGCGTGTTTACATGAAAAAGAGACTGCCGTTCAGTTTTTTGACCGGCTTACTGCTTACTTAGATGAGTGGATGGAGAAAGATGAACTTCCTTCCATACGTGGGGGATAATTGACCTTATGCTGCGCACACAGCTGGAAAAGTCGTGGCCTACTGAACTTATGGCTCAGCTTAAGATCTGCCAGGTAAGAGATGCTAGCCAAATGGTGAAGAAGGCTAACCCATTCTTCACTGCATACGGGTATCAAACTCGCAAGCAGCATACCTGGAACAAGAAACCTGATAAATCTGGGAAACCGTCCCAGACTGAACCCCAGCAACAAGGCCGTTCTCAAAATAATGGCCAAGGTCCAAAACCGCAGTGGAAGGACCAGGGTCAAAACACTCAGAAGCCTGAGTGGAAGAGGTACAACAGGTACCCTAACCAGCAGCAGTATCAGCCACACAACCGACCGTCGGGACTGTCCTTTTCACCACCAGCTCAAGTGAATAGGAGGCAGGAGGCAAATGCAGCCTTCAATCCTCAGCAGCAGCACGGTGGTCACGTCCCTACCAGTATGGGTACTCCCCCACAGTTCACTAGTCCCACAGCGACAGTGAACCTCCCTCCGCAGATGGACAATGCTCCATCTCCCCAGGCAGTGAGTACGACCCCTCAAGTATCTAATTCACAGGGCACCATGTTTGCCGCATCGTTTATTCAGCAGCCTAATCAGTGGCTAGCTGCTTCCTCCACAGGCCCTCCCACAGGTGACAGTGCCTTCCTTGTTCAGCCAGGGTTTATGGGAGGCATTCCTGTGAAGGTCCTGAGAGATAATGGATCCTCAGGTTGCTCTGTCAAGCAGAGTCTAGTTCGGCCTGAGCAGTGCACAGGTCGACAGATCCAAGCTAACCTTATTGATGGATCAGTGAGATTGTTCCCTGAGGCACGTATCCAGGTGGCATCTCCATTTTACACTGGTACAACAGTTGCAGTTGTCATACCAGAACCTTTATTTGACCTTATCATAGGCAATATTCCCGGTGCCAAGTATAGTTGCACCGAAGATGATGTTACTCAGACTTCGGCTGCAGTAACATGAGCCATGCCCGAGGCTCCAAATTGTGTCACCCCTGTGACCATTGAGTCACCGCAAGATCTGATGTGTAGCCAAAATGTTGTCCAAGAACAACATTCTGACCCGACACTTGCTGCCGTGCGAAAGAAACAAAAGGGTAGAGTGATAAAGTATTCACGGGGAGGTCAAGCCAAGTTCCTTCATAATCAAGGACGGCTGTACCGTGAGTCACGAGCACCTGAGGGCGAGGTTCGTCTGCAGTTTGTCGTTCCCGCCAAGTACCGCCAAGCAATGTTAGAAAGGGGTCATTGTTCAGCCTCAGGAGGTCACATGGGCAAAAGGAAGACCCAGGGCCGTATCCGTGCTGACTTTTTCTGGCCAGGGATGGGACGAGACATAGATAGTTTTGTGCATTCCTGCGATGTGTGTCAAAGTACCACCAATCAGGGACACGTCCTCCCTATGCCATGTGAAACCACAACTGTAATCTGTGAAGCAGTTGAAAGAGAGGGCAGTGGTAATGTGGGTGTAGACCCAATGTCTCGCCTACTAACTGATGACTAACATGGCAACTGTTGTATGCTGGGTTCCATAAGATAGGTGGCCTCAGAGATTTGAGTAATCCAAGGACCAGCCTGGTTCCCAGTTAAAAGTGTAGACCTGATGTCTCACCCATTGGCCCCACAGGACACAGTATGTCCAGGGCTTGTACATACATATGTACCGTAAGTTAAGGGGGAAGTTTGAGAACCCTGCAGAGACAGTCCGAGGCTGTGTATGAATTACCTTGTGGAACGTCTTGAGCTGTGGGGCTCTCTGAGGATTCCCGGAGAATGCACAATATCCACACGAGTGTTCACACCCACGGTGGGTGTTAAAACGTGACCTGCCCGAGATTGCGTAGCGATTCTCAGCTTCCTGTTATTAGTCGTAAGTGTAGAGTTAGGTTAACCAGTAAACTGCCCATTCTAAGAGATTTGAGCAATTCAAGAACTGGCACGTTTCCTGGTTAATAATGTTAGGTTAACTAGTAAACTGCCCGTTCTAAGAGATTTGAGCAATTCAAGAACTGGCACATTTCCTAGTTAATAAGCGTTAACCAGTAAAGTATAAGGGTTCTAAGAAATTTGTGAATTCAAGAATTACGTTTCCTGGTTAATAATGACATAAGTACTGATTGCTAGGCAGAGAGAGAGAAATGACACTTTTGATGCTCCACCTTGATTCCTTTCACAGGTGCAGCTGGTGGGTGCAGCATTGCCGTGCATATCAGCTGGTCGTCCCTGTCGCATGCTGCCGCCCCTTCTCTTCTGCCTCATCATCATTATTTACTATAAATTTGTATTACATGATTTTACACGTAGGCACAGTTACACCACAACTGTCACACCTACACCATGTATTACATACATCATGCTACATAACAAGTAGTTGTTAATGTAAATGTAGCAAATTTTTTGCTCAGTTTGACCTGAGTACAGGATTTTTCACCATCATCACGGAGTTTTTCCCTCAAGCTTGCTTCTATTAACGTAAATACGAGGTTTTCTTGCTCACTGGCGACTGTGACTTTCTCCTGTAGCAGGATAGCACACACACACCACAGTGTGAATCTTGTGTGATTGAGTAGGATTTATATGTATGTATATTGAAATCTTTTTTTTTCTGAAGAAATAATCACGAGTCGGCGCGAGTAAGTAATTTAATAAACTCGTGACATCAACTTTAGTGGGAAACCGCGAACTCTAGTGGAATCCCAGTGTTTATCATTCAGTTTAACCGTTACATATTCACCCAGTCGGAAGTATTTTTCAGGCAATTTTTCAATGTGTCATAAATGATCGTCTCTGTGCGAAACATTAGCACTTCTGCTGAGCGTTTTATTATGGACGTGTTTCGCTCATTCTAGCCGTTAGCAATGTGGCCACAACACTTGCCTCTTTCCCACGATTTGAAGTCAGTCAAGGTTTGAGCACCACGAAAGCAGGTTGGGCCCAGGGCGTAGCAGTGCCGCCATTGTCCAGTTCCTGAAATTCCACCTAGTGTGATTGGCGAGAGACTTAGCGAGTGCAGTGTCCTTCCAGTAACGACGCCCAGTCATCCACTTAGTCCACTCTTTGACCAGTATTTCTTTTCGTTTTTTCCTTGGTTTAAGAGCTTAGCTTTTGAGTGAGCAAGTGAGTGCGATCTCCTTAGTTTGAATTCATTTTGAAATGTTTCGTTAATTTATTTTATTGTAATCAATAAATTTAACAGTTCTTTTTCTCGAGCATAATGTAATGTAAACTCGTGTTTTATTTTCCATTTTAAGTTTATTCTAGTTGCACCTCCTAGCTTGCATAAACGCTTTGCTATTCATAACTGGTACTTAGGCCAGTCTTTTGTATTAAGCTTAAAATCCGTTGTGCCATCTAGGAATTAATGCATCAGCAAGAACCTGATATCATTAATTGCATTAGTTATTGATTGTCAGGGGTGAAGTCACTTTCTCCAGAGGCTAACAGTACTAACAAACAGCAATTGTGAGGAATTAGTCTCTGCTGTGTATTGTTGAGAAAGTTTATAAATTCTCGTCCTTAGAGAATCGGCGAAGCAAGGCAGGATAAAGTAATCATTGCTTGATTTTCACAAGACAATTCATTGTCCTGTTCTCAGTATTATTGAAAATTATCGTTTAATATTGTATACACTTTAAAAACCCCGTGACACTCTTCATGTGCTTCTTGCTCTCAATATATTCAGTTCTTATTTCAACTGAACCCCTGTCCTGTAACCACTTTAGCCACTTCTTCCTCTTTTCCTCCCCTACTTTCTTAACCTCATCATCCCACCATGCCGTACCTTTCTTCTTTGTTGTTACTTTTGCCGCACCACACACCACTTTAGCATTCCCAACTAAGCAATTCCTACAGTATATGCATTCCACAGGCTGTCCATATCCATTTCATTCTAATTCGTTGATTCTAATCCCTACTCTACTTTGGTCCTGTAATCATCTACCATTTCTTTGATCCTCAGCTTCTCAACTTCCAGTCTTTCTCCCTGACTGCTCCTCTCTCTCCTGATCCACTTCACTCCTCTGACTTTGGTCTTGCATACCACAATCATATGATCTGACAGACCTCCATTTCGTACTCTCACGGCCCTCGTATCAGCAACCATTCCCATCATCGACCTGTCTACAAGCACGTAATCAATCAGGCTTTCAGCACGATCTCTGTTCCCTCTATATCATGTATATTTATGTGCATCTTTATGTTAGAAGTACGAGTTACAAATGCACAACCTCCTCTCCTGACACATATCCCTTAGTCGCTTCCCATTATCATTTTCTCCTGGTACTCCATTACAACCCATGCCTAGTGCCTACTCCTCTATTCATATCCCCCATTACGATCACTTTATAGCTCTTGACATTTCTCCCACAACTTTATCCAGCTCTTCCCAAAACCTGTCTTTCTCTCTTTCACTCCTGTCCTCACATGGTGCATACGCTATAATCACCGCCATTTTCACCTTCTCAAACTTGAACTTGACATACATACACCTCGAGCTGACACATTTGTAGTCTCTCATTCCACTCTGTCACACCTCATTCATCAACAAAGCAACTCTATCCTTGTGCCTTCCTCGCCGATTCATTCCCGGTCTTACACATTTCACACCCTCCCACTCCTCCACTTTACACCCTTTCATCTTCGTTTCACATAATGCCATCACGGCATATCTCACACTCTTGAATACACTGACCACTTCCACCTTTTCGCTCTCCTCATTCACAGCGCTCACATTCCACATGGGCATGAAAATCTGCCCATTTGGTTGGGGCCCTGGGCAAGTATTGTTCCCTCCATGGCTCTCTGAGACAACTGCCATGATAAAGTGATTTTGGACAGGGGAATATGGGGGACATTTAACCCTGTCAGAAACCCCTGTTTTATGGTTACCACCCAGAGTAGTAAATGGTTTCCTGGGTACGGGAAACCATTTGGCTTGTTGCTCAGTGTAGAGATCATATGGCATCTCTACACTGAGTGAGTGGATGATGGGCACCCCCATCCAACACTAAGATAATAATAATGACAATAATAATAATAATAATAATAATAATAATAATAATGATAATAGCACTTGTGGCAACAGCAGCAGCAGCAGCAGTAAAAGAAATAGTAACAGTAGTAGTAGTAGCAGCAGCAGCAGCAGTAGTAGTAGTAGTAGTAGTAATAATAATAATAATAATAATAATAATAATAATAATAATGAATTTAATACTATCTGAAACACAATTGAATTCTTAATAACATAAAATGGCAGAAATACATGCCACTTTTGTGATAAAAGTTGCATGTCCCTGGTACCACTAAAAGCAATTCTAAGCTGAGGGATGTAAGAACATGCAATTTACTGACTCCCATCATCATCATCATCATCATGCCATCATAATGGCCTATATTTCCTAATTAAGGACGGGGTGAGGTAGGATCCAGAAACAAGGATAGAGAAGTAAGAACGTGAGAGAACTATGGTTGTCTTGCTGGCCGTATTTCTCACCTAAGGATGGGGTGAAGTAGGATCTAAAACAAGGAAAGTCAGTGTCTAGAATGTGTTACAGTTCATTAGAACTCTTCTCATACAACTGGTACTTTAAATATTAGGAGAAATATTGAGATGGTTTGGCCATATATTGAGGATGGAGAGTAATAATAATAATAATAATAA